>NC_134399.1:43725340-44079851 GCF_050003625.1 Haematobia irritans
TATACCTGCCTTAAAAATGAAATTAAGTACAAAATTATTCGTTAATAAAAATTCATATCTATATCTATATATATATATATATATATATATATATATATATATATATATATATATATATATATATATATATATATATATATATATATATATATATATATATATATATATATATATATATATATATATATATATATATATATATATATATATATATATATATATATATATATATATATATATATATATATATATATATATATATATATATATATATATATATATATATATACTCGACTTCACGCTCTTCTTTTTTAAGAGTTTTTGAATTTCTTCGAAAATTTCAAACTTTTATACCAAAACCGTTTTTGTTTACAAAATTTTTATTTTTGCTATAAGAAATATTTGATTTGAACCCAGTCCATTTCGTTTATATCAAGCACTCTTCTTTTGAATCAATTACATTTTAATTAATTTAATTAATTGAAATTGACTATAAATTTCGATCAAAAAATTTATATATTGCGACCCCAAAATCGTATTTAGTTTTATTTGAAATAAAAGAAAATATGTGTTTCTTATAAAACCTTTAAGTTTTTTTTAAGACACACTTTACAGTTTCATAGTAAAAACTTAATATAGCAGTATGTAATGTTGAAAACCTTTTCGGGATCTTCCGAACATATCTGGAATATATGTAAAAAAAATATAAAAAATTGGTGTTCGGTCGAAGCAGGGATCGAACCCTTGGCATGCAAGGCGCACGTACCAACCACTGCTCCACGTCGCCAACAAATGTATGTTTCTGTTAAACAATGCTATGTTTGCATCGACTCGTGGGCGCCACAAACTATGCTATATAAATATAACTTATAATGATAATTATCTATTGATGACAATAACAGCTACGTAGCCCAGTGGATAGGTTAGGTTAGGTTTTGTGGCAGCCCGATGTATCAGGCTCACTTAGACTATTCAGTCCATTGTGATTCCACAGTGGTGAACTTCTCTCTTATCACTGAGTGCTGCCCGATTCCATGTTAAGCTCAATGACAAGGGACCTCCTTTTTATAGCTGAGTCCGAACGGCGTTCCACATTGCAGTGAAACCACTTAGAGAAGCTTTGAAACCCTCAGAAATGTCACCTGCATTACTGAGGTGGGATAATCCACCGCTGAAAAACTTTTTGGTGTTCGGTCGTAACAGGAATCGAACCCACGACCTTCTGTATGCAAGGCGGGCATGCTAACCATTGCACCACGGTGGCTCCCAGTGGATAGTGTGCTGGCTTACAAAATGTGTTCGAATCCCCGTCCGGCAAAAGGTAAAATTTAAAAAAAGTATACAATTTAATAACTTTTTCCTCAATGTTTGTATTACAGAAAAAGGTGTTAAGAACTAAAAAACTCGTGGATGTGAGAAAGATGTGAGGGAATATACAATTAGGCAGAAAAAATTGTTGAGCACAATCTTCTTTGGGAGAAAATTCTTCTAAGCATATAATATTTTTGGGCTCAAAATGCTTCCAAACATATTATATGTTCACATAAAACAAACATAATAACATAGAGTTTTTGTGAAGACAACATTATTGAATTTGGATGGAAAAATACAAAATGTTTGGAACTTAGACTACCGAAACATATTATATTGTTTAGACCAATATGCTTTCAAACATATTATATATTGGAAGAAATCAAATATATAAATGTTTGGGCAATACCCAAACATTTACATGCTTGAAACAAACTGTGTTTGGGAGTATATGTTACAGAAGCGATTTTTTTAGGGTGTACCATCACATAAAATGTTAACAAAAAATATTACAAAAATTATTATAACGATAATAACCTACTTTTTGATACGACCTAGTGCAACGATCATTAACTTTGTAGTCACCAGCCCTAGTGCAACATTTAATGATATCATATAAAGATAATGATCTTTGCAGCATACGAGGGCAGTTCGGAAACTTCTTAGCCTAGCACAAAAAGCGCGGTATAAACAGAAAAAAGTTAAGTGTTTTCGAAACTTCCATCTCTGTTATGAACACATGTTCAATTTTGTTTCGATCTGGCAACTCCTTCATATAGAAACAGGTGTTCAAAAAAGACGCATCCGCAATTTTTTTACAATGGAAAAATTAGAAATGCTTGCTGTCATTAAATATTTACATAAAAAAGGTTTATCGGGACAAGAAATTCATAATGATATGATGAATATGTTAGGCGAAAGCGCTCCTTCATATGCAACAGTAAAAAATTGGGTTGCTAAATTTAAACGTGGTCGTATGTTACAAGCATTGAAGATGAACCACGTAGTGGACGTCCAAAAACAGCACCAACAACAGAAATTGTAGCCAAAGTGCATGATATGGTATTAAATGATCGACGAATAAAAGTGCGTGAAATTGCTAATATCATGGGCATCTCAAATGATCGAGTTAATTTAATTTTGCATGAAGAACTACAGATGAAAAACTTTCTGCAAGATGAGTGCCGCATTTGTTAACAGTCGATCAAAAACGCATAAGAATGAACATTTCTCAAGCTTGTTTGGATCGTTTTAAGCGAAATAAAATGGATTCTAAGCGTTGTTTCATAACTGTTGATGAGACATGGATCCACCACTATACTCCAGAGACAAAAGAACAATCCAAACAATGCACTATGGGGGCCAATGACCGATTTCTGAGGCATAAATTCCAAAAATGTAGCTAGAACTTTCAAATTTGGAATACATGGTGTGTATGACGTCGGAGGAGCTCATATAAATTTTCGGATCGATCCGCCCATTGACACACCCACTGTAACCGCTAATATGTTTCCTTTTATATTACCAATAGAAAAACATTTTTTGTTTTCATTTTAAATTATTATTTTATTCGATAAACTTAGTAATTCTATTATTTGGATTTATTTATCCTCACTGATCTCTTACATTAAAAAAATAAACATAAATAATAACCAAAGATTTAATATTATTATACTTTAGAAACTTATATTAAATGTGGTACATATGTTATGTAGTCTATAGAAATTTTCACCTACATATCGTCGATCTCTTTCTTCATATAATTAAATTAATAAAATTGTTCTTCAAACGTTGAATTGTCTTCTGAGTCTGTATATTCAGAATCTATATCACCATTTGATGTACTTTGTAAGTGGTTATGCGAAATTTCCGGAAGTTTTAAAAGTGCAACCACCTCTCGAGGTAAATTTAAAGATTTTTTACAATAATTGCGCTGAGTGGCACAAATGCTTGATAACAAAGGATCAGAGGAATCGATCGCTCTATTGAAAACGTCCGTTATATTGTGTATTCTCGAGTCCTTCCTCGCATGATTAAGCCGATCTATTTTATAATATTTATTTCTAGCTTCGGATGCATTTTCTCCCAAACAGCCAATGGGTACACATGATGCACTTGCTATTTGTGAAGAATGCGCCAAAATTTTGTGCAAAGTTGCTGACATGGGATACCAATCATAGTAGCGAAAGTATATTTCTGCAGTTTTTAAACAGTAGATTTTCAATTTCTCACTATCTATTTCAAATTCACTAGATATTGTTATGAGTATCATGTGTAAATGTTTAACAAAATCTGCAT
The DNA here is from genome assembly GCF_050003625.1 of Haematobia irritans. Taxonomy (NCBI): domain Eukaryota; kingdom Metazoa; phylum Arthropoda; class Insecta; order Diptera; family Muscidae; genus Haematobia; species Haematobia irritans. The sequence goes on from NC_134399.1 coordinate 43,728,950, forward strand.
CGACGTCCGTGATAGAGGCAAAAATATCTTCGTTTGAGAAAGCTTTTCGTGCTGTGTTTCCATCGTTAGTTGATCCGCTTCCATTACATTTTGGTTTATCAACGTGCAGACCCAGTTTCTGCAAAAATAATTCTTGAATTTGCCGTTTTCTCTCTTGCACTAAACATTTTTCGTCAGATTTCCGAATTTGCCATTTTTTGATCGGAAGTTTATAAGAAAGATGAACAATAAATTCAAAACATCGAATCCAAGCATGCAAGGGACTAATTCCGTAATTTAAACTACTTTGCTTTGGATTAAATAGCGATGAGTTTAAATCTTTATTTGACATAAACTGCCGAGGATTGCAGCCACATATGGGACATGTTTGTGAAGACTTGGTCCCAGTTAGTACATTTAATACTTTTCCATCGATGAGGGTCATTTGCATCTTGTAACTGACAGAAATTTTTCTTCCACTAGGCATGTTGTAACAATAGTTTCTTAAATGTGATATCTGATCTGCCAAGTCTTTGTTTTCTTTTAAAATATGCTCTTGTGTTTCCTTCGCGAATTCAATTTTTAGGGGTCGACAAAAACGGCAAGATTGGGAAGCTCGATTAAACCAAATGATTTTATTTTGCGGATCATACAATTTAAGAGGTATAACTGATGTGACAAAAAGAGATGTATCAAAAGTTTCTGTAGCGTTGCAGCTCAAATTTTGTTTATATAGACTATGTCCTGTAGATCCATCAAAACCGTAGCTCAGAACAAGAGTAACTTTATTAATTTCCACCATTTGTTCCAATACATTTTCTTGAAGTATTAAAATTCGCTTCGCTGTATGATCAAGCAAAGTTTGTAGTGGAAGCTGGGCAGATGATGCTGTAGCAACAAGTCCCTGGGGTCGACATTGAATTTTATATTCTTGTAGTTTTTTATAACAGGGGTATATATCACAATTTCGAGATTTGCACATTTCTCTGATACTATTATACTGTTTTCTAGTGAAGTTATTTTCTATGAAGAATGCAAAAGCTTCTTCAGCAGATAGTGGAATGGGCAATTTATTATCAGAAGTAATTAATTTCCTTATTTTACTGGGTCTACTTGGGGTTGTTGTAACTTCTCTTAAAACATAATTCAGATCATTATCTTTTGAAGCATGTGCTGATATAGTTGCAGCATGAAGTAATAATTTGGTATTATGGCCCTGCGATGATGATACTTTAGACGCAAGTTAACGTTTTAGACGATCACTGCCTTTGCTATATTCAACGTGGGGACGACCAATAGTGCGACAAAAATCATCCTCAACTATATTTAATTCTATAACCTTCGACAACCACGTAGACTCTTTTCGTTTCATTTTTTTCCATTATTCGAGTGCTTTGTAAATTTTTGTTTGGCTCGGGCACAAGTATTATGAATTTTCTTAATTATTGATGCCATGCAAGATTGTTCTGCACTCCTCGAGAATTTGGAACATATCCACTTAACGACTTTAGAAGGATTCCGACCGTTTTCAAGCCAAAATTTTACGATTTCCAATTTTTTTTTTTTAAACAATCTGAAATCAATTTTTTTCATTATAAGCCGTATGCTGCCGTAATTAAAGTCTTAACCACATGAAAGTACACACAATAACCTTTCTTCCCATACCAATATGTCAGTGAATACAAGTGAATACAGGAAGTACTATTCCATAGAACACAAATATTACTTGAAAATTACAACACAAAAACTTCTCAGTTTAACACAAAATTTTTTTTACAAGAAACACACACGAAATTTGAACACTTATTATATAATTAGACATACAGTGGTGGCCATATAATTAGAAACGATGAGTTTTCATTTGCGTTTGAGTTCACAACTTTCTCAAAGTTCATCTCTCTCTTTCGATATTCCCGTTATGTTCTCACTACTGTTCAACATGTTGTTGCAAGTGTATATTGAAATAAGCATTTGCACCATGAAATAATTGTGTCAATTTGTCTTACACGTGTTCTTGAGTGTGGTCATATAATTAGAAACGCCGTTATAGTTGGTGCAAATTTTGATTACCTCAAGGTAAGTAGTGTTTCTTTTTATTTTTAATTAACATCCAACTACATTATAAAATAATTCAGATAAAATATGGGCAAGAATAAGTCATGTACCCCGGAACTTCGCAAGTTGATTGTTCGCTGCTATTACGAAGAAAGGCAGTCTATGTCCACCATAGCAAAACGATTTTGTTGTTCCAAAAAAATGGTTTTTGGTGCGATACAAACTTATCGTGATACGGGAAGCTTCGAGAACCCAAAAAGAGCTCCAAAACCTAGAAAAACAACTCAACAGGACGATAGAGTTATTGCTAGAACGAGCAAAGCCAATCCATTTTTGACTTCGGGTGAAATAAATGATATTGTAAGCCCACAAATTTCACAGCCTATTTCATCCAGAACTATCAGACGCAGACTTAATGAAGCTGGGCTTTATGGCTGCATTGCACGAAAAAAGCCGCTAGTTACAAGTAAAAATATTAAGAAACGGTTAGAATTTGCAAAGGAGCACTTGAAGAAGCCTCTAAGTTTCTGGAAAAAAATTCTATGGAGTGACGAATCAAAGTTTAATTTGTTCGGATCGGATGGAAAATGCTACGTTAGAAGGCCTCTGAACAAATCATTGGATCCCAAATACACAATCAAGACAATTAAACATGGAGGCGGAAATGTGATGGTATGGGGAGCATTCAGTTGGTATGGTATTGGCCCGATACATCGCATAGATGGACGCATGGACCAACATCAATATAAAAATATATTGGAAAATATAATGGAACCATACTCATTCGCGCATATGCCTGTAACGTACATTTTTCAACAGGATAACGATCCGAAGCACACTTCGCGTGTAGTAAAACAATGGTTTACAAATACAAAAACCACGGTTTTGTCCTGGCGACCGCAAAGTCCAGATTTAAATCCCATAGAAAACCTGTGGGGGGATGTGGAACGAATGTTAAAAACAAAGACTCCTAAAAATAATGAAGATCACTTTCGAAATATAAGGGAAGTTTGGAATTCGATACCAGCTTCACGATGCCGGAATTTGGTTGAGAGTTTACCACGAAGATTGGCCGAAGTTATTAAAAATAAAGGTTATCCAACGAAATACTAAGTTTATTTATTATTCATTCTTGTTATATTAATTTAAATGTTTTATAATTCACAGAAAATTTGGAATAAAATTAATTTTTGTTTTTGTTTCTAATTATGTGACCACAACAATTTTGGATTTAAGACGAAACTGTAATAAGCCATCTTTGGGAATAAGACAAAACATAGGATAAATAGCAAGGATATATATGATAAAGTACTAGCAATAATATGTATTGCATATTTACTTAAATTCTGCTCTATAGGAGCAAAGGTGATAAAAAAATTCAGTACACAAATAGCGTTTCTAATTGTATGACCACCACTGTACATGTTGTAATACTTTCCATTTTTTACAATGTGCATTCGATTAATATTGTTTGTTTTGTAACAAATTTTCTGCAACGTGTTTTTTTCAGCTAACCTCTCAGAAAGTAAACAGAAGAAAAAAACAATTTTGCCAGATTGTTTTATAAAGAACGAGTTGCCATATGTTTCTCATATTTTGTATTGTAGCCTTCTGGGATGTCTGCAACAAATTTCCGTTATCAATTTTTTCAAATTCCACTATGAAAAAATTTACTTTTTGCCGCAGAATCCGTTCATTGGCCCCATAGTGCAATGGACTGAAGCTGGAGGGAGTGCCCCAAAGAAGGCAAAAACAATTCAATCGGCTGGTAAGGTTGTGGCAACGGTTTTTTGGGACTTCAAAGGTATTTTATTGATTGACTATCTGCAAAAGGGTGAAACAATAAATTCAGAGTATTATTGCAACTTTTTGGATCAATTAAATGTACAAATTCGAGAAAAACGTCCTGGTTTACAACACAAATTTTTCATCAAGACAACGCACCAGCGCACAAGAGTGTTTTAACAATGGCTAAAATCAACGAATTAAAGTACGAGTTGCTTGACCACCCACCTTATTCTCCTGATTTAGCTCCCAGTGACTTTTACTTGTTCTAAAAAAATCCTTGCCGACAAGCGTTTTACCTCAAATGAAGATGCAATTACAGTTGTAAACCACTATTTTGAAGACCTTGAGGAAAACTATTTTAATCAAGGGATAGAATTGCTAGAAAAGCGTTGGACTAAGTGTATTGAAGTTTCAGGAGATTATATTGAAAAACAAGAAGTTTCCCTCGTAATAGTACCATTGCATAAAACGTCATAATTGCCATTAAATTAGAATATTAAATTTCAAATAGCAAAACAGCATCATTTCCACCGCACATTTCGCGACCTTAGAATGACAAGGTTCTATGTGAATAGGGATGTAGTGTACACTTAGAACCTTGTCATTCTAAGATCTCGATATGAGATGCTGAAGGCCTTCAACAATCGGCGAAAGTGCGAGTAAGTACCACCAGAAAACGTATCAATTATATGAAAGAATTTTAAGCATAAGTTTTATAAATGGCAAATGATGAGAGTAAAAAAATTACAACAAATTCTATGAGTGATGACAGAGTACTCATTTCCTGTTTGTGAATGAAAACATGCAAAAAAAATATAATTACAAAAACAAAATATTAATGAATGATACACACAAGAATTTTTTGTTTTTTGATTTCAATCACGAAAATCGCGGATTCAATCATTTTTTTAATTGAAATGTCTTCAATCACGAAAATGATAGTATCAATCACCCATTTTGATTGAAAACCAACACGATTTTCAATTAAAAATTTAATTGACTTTTGTCACGAGATCAATTAATTGTGTGATTGAATCAATTAAAAAGGTGATTGATTTTTAACAAAAAATTCAATCACAGTTTTAATTGAATCAATTAAAATTTTAATTAATTTCGCGACAAAAATCAATCAACTTTTTGATTCATTCAATTAAATAAGTAATTGAAATTGACTATAAATTTCGATCAAAAAAATTATATATTGCGACCCCAAAATCGTATTTAGTTTTATTTGAAATAAAAGAAAATATGTGTTTCTTATAAAACATATTTAATATTTTATTATTTTTTTAATTATGCAATAGACAAATAAATTTGGTTCTTGTCATTTGTGTTTTGTTCTAACATAACTTACAAATACAATTACTATCAATAACAACTATAGGGTGAAACAAGTATATACGGCCGTAAGTTCGGCCAGGCCGAATCTTAAGTACCCTCCACCATGGATTGCGTAGAAACTTCTACGAAAGACTGTCATCCACATTCGAATTACTTGGGTTGTCGTATCTTAAAACTTCTTAACATCATTTTCTAAATTGTGAGTTAGTCCATACGTGGTATATATTAGACAAAAAAAAAGTTATGTATAGGTAAGTCTACAAATAATTACGAGTCGATATGGACTTTTTGCACGATACGTAGAGAACCAGAATTGAAATATGGGGGTCGCTTATATGGGGGCTATATACAATTATGAACTTGATATGGACCAATTTTTGTGTGATTGGAAATCGCTTTATCTGAGGGATATATATAACTATAGACGGATATGGCATGGTTGTTAACGACCATATACTAGCACAATGTACCAAATTTCAACTGACTCGGATGAAATTTGCTCCTCCAAGAGGCTCCAAAACCAAATCTCGGGATCGGTTTATATGGGGCTATATATGATTATGGACTGATATGGACCACTTTTGGCATGGTTGTTAAATATCATAAACGATCACCACGTACCAAATTTCAAGCAGATCGGATGAATTTTGCTTCTCCTAAAGGCACCGGAGGTCAAATCTGGGGATCGATTTATATGGGAGCTATATATAATTATGGACTGATAGGAACCAATTCCTGCATGGTTGTTGGATACCATATACTAACATCACGTTCCAAATTTCAACCGAATGGGAAGAATTTTTCTCTTCCAAGGGGCTCTGGAGGTCAAATCTGGGGATCGGTTTATATGGGGCCTATATATAATTATGGACCGATTTCGACCAATTTTTGCATGGGAGTTTGAGGCAATATATTCACACAACGTACCAAATTTCAACTGAATTAGATGAATTTTGGTCTTCCAAGAGGCTCCGGAGGTCAAATCTGGTGATCGGTTTATATGGTTGTTAGAGACCATATACTAACACTATGTACCAAATTTCAGCCGGATCGGGCGGGGCCGACTATATCATACCCTAAACCACCATTACAGAATTAGTAATCATAAGCATTTGTGGGGTAACATATAGGTCTGGGACCTATATGTTACCGCAGTTGCATATTTAAGAAAATTAAGGGGTACATGTCTATGGGTGCTTTGTGTCAATCTGACTATAGCTCATAGTCAATGTTGCCTGGGAAAATATTCGGTTTACCCTACAAGGACAAAAAAAGTTCCCTACTTTCCCATACATTCCCAAACAATTTTCCCTACTATATTTTTCTTTAAATTTAAAAAATTTTACAAAACAAAAATGGTTCTAAGTACTTTATTATCTTAAAACATGAATATGCAACGTATATAACTTAGAATATAAATTTGTATTACCACCATGGTTGCCACAGTTGGTAGAATTCTACCCAAATTTTTGTGAGAAATTTTTCTATAGAACCAATTTTTTCATGGTCATTAGAGAACATATACCAACACCATGTACCAAATTTCAGCCGGATCGGATGAAATTTGCTTCTCTTAGAGGCTCCGCAAGCCACATCGGGGGATCGGTTTATATGGGGGACCAATTTTTGCATGGTTGTTAGAGACCATATACTAACACCATGTACCAAATTTCAACTGGATCGGATGAAATTTGGTTCTATTAGAGGCTCCGCAAGCCAAATCGGGAGATCGGTTTATATGGGGACTATATGTAATTATGGACCGAAATGGACCAATTTTTGCACGGTTGTTAGAGACCATATACTAACACCATGTACCAAATTTCAACCGGATCGGATGAAATTTGCTTCTCTTAGAGCAATCGCAAGCCAAATTTGGGGGTCCGTTTATATGGGGGCTATACGTAAAAGTGGACCGATATGGACCAATTTTTGCATGGTTGTTACAGACCATATATTAACATCATGCACAATATACGGCCGTAAGTTCGGCCAGGCCGAAGCTTAAGTACCCTCCACCATGGATTGCGTAGAAACTTCTACTGAAGACTGTCATCCACAATAGAATTACTTGGGTTGCGGTAACTTTTGCCGATGACAAGGTATCTTAAAACTTCCTTATACCGTAATATATACCACGTAGTCCATACGTGGTATATATTACGGTGAACCGATATGGACCAATTTTTGTGTGATAACTATATATAACTAAAGACCGATATGGACCAATTTTGGCATGGTTATTAGCGGCCATATGTTAACACCACGTTGCAATTTCAACCGGATCGGATGAATTTTGCTCGTCCAAGTGGCTCCGGAGTTCAAATCTGTCGATCGGTTTATATAGGGGCTATATATAATTATGGACTGATATGGACCAATTTTTGAATGGTTCTTAGAGACTATATACTAATATCATGTACCAAATTTCAGCCGGATCGGATGAAATTTGCTTCTCTTAGAGGATCCGCAAACCAAATCTGGGAATCGGTTTATATGGGGGCTATATATAATTATGGACCGATATGGACCAATTTTTGCATGGTTGTTAGAGACCATATATTAACACCATGTACCAAATTTCAGCCAGATCGGATTAAATTTGCTTCTCTTAGAGCAATCGCAAGCCAAATTTGGGGGTCCGTTTATATGGGGGCTATACGTAAAAGTGGACCGATATGGACCAATTTTTGCATGATTGTTAGATACCATATATTAACACCATGTACCAAATTGCAGCCGGATCGGATAAAATTTGCTTCTCTTAGAGCAATCGCAAGCCAAATAGGGGGTCCGTTTACATGGGGGCTATACGTAAAAGTGGACTGATATGGACCAATTTTTGCATGGTTATTAGAGCCCATATACTAACACTATGTACCAAATTTCAGCTGGATCGGATGAAATTTGCTTCTTTTGGAGCAATCGCAAGCCAAATTTGGGGGTCCGTTTATATGGGGTCTAAACGTAAAAGTGGACAGATATGTACCAGTTTTTTTATGGTTGATAGAGACCATTTACTAACACCATGTACTAAATTTCAGCCTGATCGGATGAAATTTGCTTCTTTTAGAGCAATCGCAAGCCAAATTTGGGGGTCCGTTTATATGGGGGCTATACGTAAAAGTGGACCGATATGGACCAGTTTTTGCATGATTGTTAGAGACCATATATTAACACCATGTGCCAAATTTCAGCCGGATCGGATGAAATATGCTTCTGTTAGAGGCTCCACAAGCCAAATCTGAGGGTCCCATTATATGGGGGCTATACGTAAAAGTGGACCGATATGGCCCATTTTCAATACCGACCTACATCGATAACAACTACTTGTGCCAAGTTTCAAGTCGATAGCTTGTTTCGTTCGGAAGTTAGCGTGATTTCAACAGACGGACGGACGGACATGCTCAGATCGACTCAGAATTTCACCACGACCCAGAATATATATACTTTATGGGGTGTTAGAGCAATATTTCGATGTGTTACAAATGGAATGACAAAGTTAATATACCCCCATCCTATGGTGGAGGGTATAATAAATAAAAACAAATAAAGTTAATTTTGTGTTTTCTTTTCTCAAGTGGCATCCTTTTTTCGACGACGAAAAAAGTTTTTTTCATAAAGATAAAAACATTTTAGGTTGTGACCATGTTCTTTTAACTGGACGAAAATCATTTTTGACGAATACCATAACATTTTAGATCGTGACTATTGTCTTTTGATTCAAACTATATTATTTTTATCAATATAATAACATTGTAGATGAGAACAATTATATTTTTCATGGTTGCAGGTGAAAATGTTACATGATCGCCACAAAAATAGTTCCTATCATATTATTTTGCTCTTCGAATATGATTGTGGCAATCATGTTCCTTCTCTGCGTGTGTCTAAATGTATGCCCAATGGTAGCCATTTCGGGACATCTGGACGTTACCCATCAAAAACCATTGTTGTCTACGTAGAAACTCATTCAACAACAAAATCTTGGCGGTAGCTACAGGAGGAAAAAGAACTTTTCGATTATTTTCCCATACACCCCGGCGCACATCCAGCGCAAAATAGATTCGGAAGATACATTACGATTTGAAGGGAACAACAAAATCGGATTAGTCTTACAAAAATTTGTATATCTAAATTTGTATTATTTATGCCTTTATATTATTAAACAATAAATTATTAAAAATAAATAATGATTTTTGCATGCTATTCGTGGTCAAATAGGGTACCGATGGCAATATTATTGGTTTCCCAGATAATTCAAAAGGCAGTTACTTCAGACAATAGTTGGCTGTCATAACAAACAAATACAATTATATTGGTTGTGATTGCCAATTTTACTGTCAATTGGTTGAGGCAACAACTTCTATCGGTTAGATTCCGGTAGTAGATGGAACCAAATAAATTGGTGGGCAAAAAAAATGGTTGTCACAATAAATTTGTTTTGTGTGTGTGCTGTGCATTAATAATTTATGTCCAATACTTACTTGCTTCAAGCGCTGAGATCGTGCAGAGCCATTACGCATAGAATCAAATAAGCGAAAACTAAGTTCAGGATACTCCATTTCATTTCTACGGTTATCAAATATTCCATTTATTTCCTCACTTAATTTTTTGAAATATCTTTTAAAATAAAATAAATAAAATAAAATAAGCAATATTAGAGAAAATCATTGAAACGATTGTCAAAAAATTAGGTTTATTTTCTTCTGCAGAAAATACTTTACATTAAAGGGGAATATCTTTTGTCTGAAATTTTGTTCCGGAGGAAAGTATGTTTTCTTTGGGTGTAGGTATAAAACAGATCAGTGAAACATCCACATATTACCTTAATTGTTTTGCACAACGTCTTATCGTAGATAACCTCTTTACCATAATCAGGTTTTGGAGGTTTCGTAATCTCACAAGTTGGCGCCGTCAAAGCTCCTGGTGCATATTGAAATTTCAAATGGATTTTTTGCTGTAAAATGAAAAATGTTCGTTCGGCGATGTCCTTTTCTGCTGGTACATTGTTGTTACGACTGAATTTTTGTACGATTTTCTAAAATGACAAAAACCAAATGTACATGTACACATCGAAAAGAATTTGTTTGGAAATCGGTTATAGTAATGAAAGTTCCATATGTGGAAGAGTTTTGCCAATCTGCCAAAATTTTGTTTAATATTAATTAAAAACAAGTAAGTAAAGTAGAAAGTCGGGCGGGGCCGACTATATCATACCCTAAACCACCATTACAGAATTAGTAATCATAAGCATTTGTGGGGTAACATATAGGTCTGGGAGATAAACGGCAGTTACATATTTAAGAAAATTAAGGGGTACATGTCTATGGGTACTTTGTGTCAATCTGACTATAGCTCATAGCCAATGTTGCCAGGGAAAATGTTCGGTTTACCCCACAAGGACAAAAAAAATTCCCTACTTTCCCATACATTCCCAAACAATTTTCCCTACTATATTTTTCGTTAAATTTAAAAAAAAAATTTACAAAACAAAAATGGTTCTAATTACTTTACTATCTTAAAACATGAATATGCAACGTATATAACTTAGAATATAAATTTGTATTACCACCATGGTTGCCACAGTTGGTAGAATTCTACCCAAATTAGTAATCTGTTTTGTTAAATCTCCATAAAAATAAAATTTTGGAAAAAGTTTCTATAAACAAATTTTTGTGAGAAATTTTTCTATAGAAATAAAATTTTGACAATAAATTCTATAGAAATAAAATTTTGAGAAAAAATTCCACAGAAATAAAATTTTGAGAAAATTTTTTATGGAAATAATATTTTGAAAAAAATTTCTATAGAAATACAATTTTGACAAAATGTTCTATAGAAATAAAATGTTGACAAAATTTTCTACAGGAATAAAGTTTACAACACATTGTTAAAGATCAAGCCTTGCCGGCTTCTAATCTCCTCCTCTAGAGCCACCAAAATGTAAAAATTATTACAAATTGTGTCCTACATTGTGGCCCTACGTCCCTACAAGACGCTAAATATTAGAAAAACCCTACATATAGGGAATTTCCCCTACTTCTAGCAACACTGGCTGTGTTGATATTGCGCCTACGGATTTAGTATGCCACTAATATGAGCCCATTACTAAAAAAGAGAAAATCGTTAAATTAGTGTGGGTAATAAATACAAATTTGTAAAAATCGAGCAATATTCTTATGTAAGAGCTACAAGTACGTATAAGTACGATCGGCTAGTACATCAAAATTTGAAATTTGAGTAACATTGATTAATAAATAAGAGTACTATGGCCAAATTTGGGAAAATCGAGCGATGCATATATATGGAAGCTATATCTAAATCTGAACCAATTTGCATAATATTTTGCATGTTTGATTAATACCACATAAGATTACCTTGTGCATACATATATATATGGGAGCTATATCTAAATCTGAACCGATTTCGATAATTTTTTGCACATATAGTAAGTGCTATATAAGACTACATTTAGCCAAATTTGGGTAAGATCGGTTGATAAATAAGGGTTTTATGGCCAAATTTAGAAACATCGGCGGTACATATATATGGGAGCTATAGCTAAATCTGAACCAATTTCGATGATTTTTTGCACATATAGTTAGTGCTATAGAAGATTATATTTAGCCAACTTTGAGTAAGATCGGTTGATAAATAAAGGTTTTGTGGCCAAATTTGGAAAAATCGGGCGATACATATATATGAGAGCTATATCTAAATCTGAACCGATTTGGATGAAATTTTGCAGACTTAAAGGGCGATGGAAAAGATTACCTTTTGCCAAATTTGGTGACGATCCGTTTGATAAAACGCGCAACGTGGCCTCATTTGTCGAAATCGGGCGATACAAATATATGGGAGCTATATCTAAATTTGATCCGATTTCTTCCAAATTCAATAGCGTTCGTCCTTGTGCCCAAAAAACTCCCTGTACCAAATTTCATCAAAATCGGTTAATAATTGCGACCGGAATCCTGTGAACAACAAATACATGGACAGACGGACGGACGGACACCAAGCGCTAGATCGACTCAGGAGGTGATTCTGAGTCGATCGGTATATATTTTATGGGGTCTAAAATCAACATTTCTGGTAGGCACATTTTTTGGCCGATCAAACTTATTATACCCTGACCACTATGTGGTTTAGGGTATAAATATTCACAATTTCTTTAATTTCAAATTAGGTTTTCTACACTAGGCTTACGGCTTTTGCGACATACGTATTATACCGTCGTAAACGTATGTCGCAAAAGTCTCTGTTTGCGACAGGCCAACCCTGCTCTCCATCTCGTGTTGTTGAATAAATACACATTTTCTTGTTCTCTTTCCGATCTTTCTCTCCATCGCTCAAAACTATTTAATTTCAATCACATAGGTGATTGAATCAAGCACATGTTTAATTGGGAACGGCAAACTTTTCAATCACGTGTGTAATTGAAAATTATTTCCGAATTGAATGAGGATAAGCTGACTTTACACTTTTCTGTAAATATGTTGATACAGGCTTTATATATCGCCGATACCCACGGGGTAATTCTGTGAGTCACATTTTGGAAACCCTTACTCCTTCAATTCTGGTGGGATTTAAATGGATGAAAACCACTTAAATCCCACTTTATTCCAGATTTCGATACAATTTTCCCGGTAAGAAATGACCGTGGGACCTATATGGTACTGCCACTAGATGGTTCACACGTCTGTAAAAATATGTGGCCAATAGTACCTTTAGCGTCTCCGCACTGTGCGTTTTAATGTAGATGCTAATACCTTCCATAGTCTGAAAGCCTCGAACGTATTTTCAATAGTTGTGTTCCTTTATTTTACTCGTAGTAAAAAAAGAAATAATGAAAATCCTCTCAGAGTTCAAAATTTTTTAAATGTACAAGACCGAAAATATAGTGAAAATACCAAATAAAAAAAGAAGCATTGTGATTTGAATAAATGTTTTTAAAACATAGAAGCAGGCAAGTTAAATACTTTTATATCGGAATTATTTTGACAAATGACAAATTTTTTGCAGGAAACTTAGAAATCCTTATTGCGATGGAAATGAGATTGGTTTTCCTCAATATGCACACGGATGAAAAAGACTGTTTTTCATATGTTTGGCTATAAACATTATATGTTTGGAACACAAATTTTTAAACACAATATTATTGAGGAGGTGATTCTGAGTCGATCGGTATATATTTTATGGGGTCTAAAATCAACATTTCTGGTAGGCACATTTTTTGGCCGATCAAACTTATTATACCCTGACCACTATGTGGTTTAGGGTATAAATATTCACAATTTCTTTAATTTCAAATTAGGTTTTCTACACTAGGCTTACGGCTTTTGCGACATACGTATTATACCGTCGTAAACGTATGTCGCAAAAGTCACTGTTTGCGACAGGCCAACCCTGCTCTCCATCTCGTGTTGTTGAATAAATACACATTTTCTTGTTCTCTTTCCGATCTTTCTCTCCATCGCTCAAAACTATTTAATTTCAATCACATAGGTGATTGAATCAAGCACATGTTTAATTGGGAACGGCAAACTTTTCAATCACGTGTGTAATTGAAAATTATTTCCGAATTGAATGAGGATAAGCTGACTTTACACTTTTCTGTAAATATGTTGATACAGGCTTTATATATCGCCGATACCCACGGGGTAATTCTGTGAGTCACATTTTGGAAACCCTTACTCCTTCAATTCTGGTGGGATTTAAATGGATGAAAACCACTTAAATCCCACTTTATTCCAGATTTCGATACAATTTTCCCGGTAAGAAATGACCGTGGGACCTATATGGTACTGCCACTAGATGGTTCACACGTCTGTAAAAATATGTGGCCAATAGTACCTTTAGCGTCTCCGCACTGTGCGTTTTAATGTAGATGCTAATACCTTCCATAGTCTGAAAGCCTCGAACGTATTTTCAATAGTTGTGTTCCTTTATTTTACTCGTAGTAAAAAAAGAAATAATGAAAATCCTCTCAGAGTTCAAAATTTTTTAAATGTACAAGACCGAAAATATAGTGAAAATACCAAATAAAAAAAGAAGCATTGTGATTTGAATAAATGTTTTTAAAACATAGAAGCAGGCAAGTTAAATACTTTTATATCGGAATTATTTTGACAAATGACAAATTTTTTGCAGGAAACTTAGAAATCCTTATTGCGATGGAAATGAGATTGGTTTTCCTCAATATGCACACGGATGAAAAAGACTGTTTTTCATATGTTTGGCTATAAACATTATATGTTTGGAACACAAATTTTTAAACACAATATTATTGAGTGCAAGCATATAATGTTCATAAACTAGCATAACATGTTTGGGACATATATGTTAATATGTTAGAACATATTATGTTTGGGACATAAAATGTTTGTAAATATAATATGCTTGGATGCAAACATATATTAATTTAGAAATAGCCTATAAACATATATGTGTTTAGTAGCTTGGAGCGCTATTTAACAGGGAGCGATATTGAATTAAGTTGGTGGTTGTTGCTTGTTATTACAAAATTAACATTTTATTTTTCCTTGGGCAATTGATCAGCTACTTCTTTGATCCTTACAAACTGTGTGGTCCGCTGTTCGAATCCCCGTCCGGCAAAAGGTACAATTAAAATAAAATAAAAATCATAAAATTGAATAATTTCTTCTACAATGTTTGTATTACAGAAAAATGTGCTAAGAACTAGCACATTTTTGAGCATTCAGGTCGAAAACCTATGTTGTTAGCACCTATATTTTATTTTCATAATTCATTATGATTGTAAATATATAAATAAATAAATAAAATTTTTAGCACAATATTGTTTGGGAGAATTTTTTTAAGCATATAATATTTTTGGGTGCAAAATGCTTCCAAATATATTATATGGTCACATAATAACATATTGTTTTTTGGAAGACAACATTATTGAATTTGGATGCAAAAATACAAAATGTTTGGAACTTAGACTACCCAAACATATATTGTTTAGACCAATATGCTTTCAAACATATTATATATTGGTAGAGATCAAACATATAAATGTTTGGGCAATACCCAAAAATGTATATGCTTGAAGCAAAATATGTTTGGGAGTATATGTTACAGAAGCGATTTTTTGTGAGCGTGCAATGAGCAGAAAGCAAATGTGGATGGAAACTCCAACAAAATTTTTGCTGTAAAAGCTAAAGGAGCATTCTCCCAATGTTGAGAAAAGTATTTATTTAAGAAGGCAACTATGGTTATGACTGTTTTATTAATATTCTTCTTGTGCAAAATGTGAAATCAAAGTAAAACTGGCTTCTGGGCCATAAGTACAGTAATAGCGAATATTATCAGTATCTTATATAGGGGGTTTGTCATTCCTTTTGTGACAGGTACAAATAACGATTTCTGACTATAGATAATCGGCCACGAATCGACCTTTGAAGTCAAGAGGACGATTAACCGAAGCCGATGCTTTTTGACTAATTTATTTCATACTGAATTGTTCCAGTGTTGAATTTGTCTTAGTCAAAACACTTAGTACAAATAAAACGTTAAAAAATTATAAAAAATACTTTTTTGTCATTATAATATCAAACTACTGAATTTTGAATACTATAAACTCTGATAGTCCTAAAAGAATATTATATGACATGGACAGAATTACCCTTTGTTGTTGTTTTTATGCCTTTGTTTAAACAAAATATGCTAATATTGAATTAAATCACAACAAATTTCTTTAATTACAAATTTGAGGAAAATAATCGGCTTCGACCGTTTGTTTTTTTTTTTTTTGCCTAACATCGGCTTCGGCCGAAAACCCCGCTTTGGTCGAGCTTTAATATATAGTCTTGACCAGGGAGAAATCATAAGACGATATAACGATATATCTATTCAACCGTCGAACGGAACGGACGTGTTTTTTTAAACTCATCGTAATAGGTACCTACTAAGAATTTCAAGTGTGGTGGGATATTAAGCCACCATGCAGCGAAATTCAAAGTCATCCACTGGGTTGCTAACTTCAGGGCCCAGTGGACGGGTATCGACTGGAGTTATAAATCTGGGCAATGACCAAGAGTTAGGCCCAATTATTCGACCTGTAGACGGGCTGACAGGTGGCGACACTCTGACAAGTCGAACTTTTTCTAAGGTAACGACATCAAAAGGAGGCAATCCCTCTCGAAAGAGATTCAAGGAACGAAGAAATGCTTTGTTTATCCTAAAGAAGTTAGGATCAGTCGACCCAAACACGCTGTCGGCTAAACAAAGCCATTCCTTAAAATGGGCTGAAGGAATTCTTGAGACTGGAAAAATGGAACGATCGCCGGATGAGCTGCCATAGGGATCAAAGATCGTTTGCCTCAGTTGCTAAAGACAGCCTTGTGATGGCTATCATTAATAAAGGAGCATTGGACGGTATGGTTCCAAAGCAAAAATGGGGGGAGATTGAGAATGGTCTGTCTGTCGTCTACTCACAGTGCTGGAAAAGTTTCCCGGCCCAGATCCTCGACACCAAGAGGCTGGTTGGTATCAAGGACGATTTAAGCTAGTCGCATTTGAGGACCAGAGGTCTATGGATTGCTTTAAAGCTGCATTGATGCTAATTGGTGAAGTTTGGAGTTAGTAGATAAAAAAGACATACCGGCTAAACCTAGAGCACATGTATGGATACCGGCAAACCCTCCTGATCCTGAGTCAATACTAGAGAGACTAAAAGAATGTAACCCAGATCTTCCAACCGCCGATTGGAAGGTTGGTCGTTTGGATGAGGTGGATGGACCAAGACGACATGCGGTGTTTATATTAAACATAGAGTCGCTGCCACATCCAGCCCAGACCCAAGGACTTGTAAGTTATAGCTTTCATGATATCCATATGAAGGTATACAAAAGCGATCAGCCAAAGGATTCCGAAACGGACAAGCCTCCGGTAGAGTCAGCAGTGAAAAAATCTCCTAGCGAAGCCGAAGGAGACATAAAACCGGTAGACTATGGCGAAAATCATATGCGGGAAGTTTCTACAGGCTCAAGCCTCACCAAAGCTGAACCGCGGATTGTTGCGAGATCTGTGAAGAGGAAGCCCTTGATGACTCAATTGAAGTGGCTGATGTGACGGTGGTTGAAAATTTGGATGGTTCTACGGTTCCTCCAGATAAATCTTCACCATTGTAAGGCCGCTTGTGCTGCCTTAAAAGTTCTCCTGATGAAAGGAGACATAGATATAGTTCCTATTCAAGAACCATACATATATAAGAACAAGATCTGTGAATTAAGCACTCC
Organism: Haematobia irritans; assembly: GCF_050003625.1. Classification (NCBI taxonomy): domain Eukaryota; kingdom Metazoa; phylum Arthropoda; class Insecta; order Diptera; family Muscidae; genus Haematobia; species Haematobia irritans. The sequence goes on from NC_134399.1 coordinate 43,746,379, forward strand.
GGGTTTCAAACTTTTGCATAATACCGGTAACGATATAAATCGAGCATGTATAATTGCTAAAAACGAACTAAACTTGTTTGTGCTTCCTTCATTGAGCAATGCAGACACTATCGTAGCCAGTCTAGAGATATCCACATGCAAATATTGGGTATCTTCGGTCTACATGGGACATGATAGGGAGATGCCACCCTGTGCCGTTAAGACCTTAGTTGAGGAGTCACTAAAAACAAAGACAAAACTCATTATGGGATGCGATGCAAATGCACATCATAGTATTTGGGGAAGTAGTGATACTAATGCAAGGGGAGAGTCCCTAATAGTGTTTATTTTGCGTACTAACCTGGTAGTTTGCAATAAGGGAGATGCACCAACCTTCGTCACCAGGAACAGACAAGAGATTTTGGACGTAACGTTGACCTCTCCGGAACTGAATGATAAGATATCTGAGTGGCAAGTTTTGAGGGAACATAGCTTCTCAGATCATCGCTACATCAGTTTCAGATTGGCTGTTCGTACTTCAAAGACCATATTTCCGCCAAATGTTAGGAAAGCTGATTGGAATAGGTATAGGGAATCGTTCAATTTGATGATACCGGAAATGCCGGAGACAAATATGAGCACAGTGCAAGATATCGAACACGCAGTGGAGCGGATTACTAAGGCCTTCAACATTTCACTGAAAGCTGCTTGCCCTAGAGGAATGCCAAGGGGAAAAAATCGGCCGCCATGGTGGACTACGGAGTTAAGTAATATGAGGAAATCCTGCAGGAAGCTCTTTAACAAAGCAAAGTCCACAAGAGCTCCGGAGGATTGGGACACTTACAAGATGAATCTGAGAGCATATAAACGAGAACTGAGAAGGTCTCAACAAAACTCTTGGGATGATTACTGTAGCAGTATTGAGAATACGTCAGAGGCTTCCAGACTACGGAAGGTACTAGCATCCACTAACACCGCTCCAGGGTTCATTAAAACATCGGAGGGAAATTGGACAACGTCCAGTGAGGAGACGTTGGAGGTACTTTTGGACACACACTTCCCTGGAAATCAGACGGTTGAACCATGTTCTGGCGGTGTAACAGAGGCTCAGCGGTCATTTCCTATCGAGGAAATTGTGTCGGAATCTAGAATAAAATGGGCTTTAAATGGCTTTGGACCATTCAAATCCCCCGGACCTGATGGAATTACTCCGGCGGAGTTACAGGCAGTGGCTGAAAGAGTTATCCCCTGGTTGACGGTGATATATAAACGATGTGTAAACTTAGCATATATTCCAGAAAAGTAGAGGGAAACAAAAGTCGTCTTCATACCTAAAGCAGGAAAAGCCTCTCACTCGAGTGCGAAGGATTTCCGACCAATCAGCTTATCCTCATTCCTACTTAAGACCCTGGAGAGGATGACATGTATCTTAGAACTAGCGTGAATTCAAGTTTGCTCTCGAAACGACAGCATGCATACTCGAAGGGCAGGTGAGACCGCATTGCATGAACTAGTCAGCTTTATTGAAAGCTCACTATCTGTCAAAGAATACACAATCGTGGCGTTTCTAGACATCGAAGGGGCGTTCAATAATGTCCATCCCAGCTCAATATTAAATGGACTGACAACTCTGAATGTTGATCCAGGTATACTTAGGCTGTTAGACGAACTTCTAATAAAGAGACGTATTTCCACACTAGGGCAAGCAAACATACAAAGGTATGTGAACAGAGGCACTCCCCAAGGAGGAGTTCTATAACCTCTTCTTTGGAATGTTGCTATAAACAACCTTCTGGTTTCCCTAGAAAAAGAAAGGATAAAAGTGGTGGCATACGCAGATGATGTGGCGCTAGCAGTCAGGGGAAAATTCCCATCCACAATCAGAGATATTATACAGAGAGCTCTCCGGATGACTGAGAAATGGGCGAAAGATAATGGTCTTGGTGTAAATCCAGCAAAGACAGAACTAGTCATGTACTGCAAAGATCGCAAAACTCCCACGGTTAGCCCCATTTCCTTAGGGGGTACTGAAATTCCCTTTGGTGAGTGTGCAAAATACCTTGGCGTTATTTTGGACAGGAAGCTGAATTTTAGGCTTAATATTGAAGAGAGGGCGAGAAAAGCCACGGTAGCTTTGTACTCGTGCAAAAAGGCAATAGGGAAAAAGTGGGGACTAAGACCAAAAATTGTGCATTGGCTATACACGGCAGTAGTTAGACCTATAATACTATATGGTGTTGTAGTCTGGTGGCCGGCACTTCAGAAACCGACTTGTTTAGATAAAGTTCAGCGTATGGCGAGCTTATGTATCTCAGGCGCATTTAGTAAGACAGGAACAGACTCCCTTTATGTCATGCTACATCTATTGCCTTTAGACATTTTGGCCAAACAGTCAGCTGCAACAACGGCTGTGCGGTTGCGCGAGCTATCGCTGTGGTCGGAAAAAATGTACGGTCATAGTTCGGTCCTCAAAGTAATGCCAGATGTGCATAACGTAGTGGATTACACCCTGGCAAAACCACTTTTCGACAAAAAGTTTGAAACTCTAATTCCCAACAGTGAGGCGTGGTGTACACAGACCCCGGGGAATAAAAGATATATAGATTTCTATACTGATAGCTCCAAATTGAATGGACAAGTGGGGTTCGGAGTATATTCTAAAGATCTGGAAATTCGAATAGCGAAAAGATTACCTAATCACTGTAGTGTTTTTCAGGCTGAAATATTGGCAATAAGAGAGGTGGTGAATTGCTGGGAAGTAATGTTCCAATAAATATTGGCATTAATATATACTCAGACAGTCAACCTGCAATAAAATCCTTGGACTCTGTGTTTCTTAACTCGAAAACGGCCATAGACTGCCGAAAATCTCTCAACGAGATGGCTGAGCAGTACAATATTCACCTAATATGGGTACCTGGCCATAGGAACATACAGGGGAACTGCGAAGCAGATGTGTTAGCAAGGCTAGGAACTACCTTACATATTCCAGGAGAAATAGAATCTGTTGGTATGTTATGATGGCCAATATTCGATGGGAAAATTGCAAGGGTTGTAACGACACCAAGTAAATATGGCCCCATTTAAACTTAAACCGCACACTAGATATGCTAGTGTTCTCAAGGCGTCAGATAGCACTCCTGATATCTGCTATAACGGCGATAGGTGATTTTGCAAAAACTATAGGTGCGAAGTATAATGACTATTGTATAAGCTGTCATGATGTGGAGGAAAAGGAATCAATTAAACACCTCTTGTGTGAGTGTCCTGCTTTTTGTGTAAGGCGTAAGCGAATTTTAGGAGCATATAGCTTTAGATTACTGGCTGACCTGGAAAACGTTAACTTAAGCAGTTTGTTAATGTTTTTGGAGCAATCTGGTTGGTTCCAATAAAAGTAAATAATAGAGAAGGTTCAGTGGTTAAGACTAGAAGTGCCCATATGTAATAGGTACTTTTAGTTAAATGTGGTATCACAATGGACTGAACAGTCTAAGTGAGCCTGAAATTTAATCGGGCTGCCACTTTAACCTAACCTAACCTATGGCTTTCATTATATCCAAATGAAGGTATATAACAAGTATATACAGCAGTAAGTTCGGCCGCGCCGTATCATAAATACCCACCACCATGAACCAAATATTAGGGTTTCCTATGAAATTTCAGGAGGGCTTGAGGACTTGAGGACACTTCCCGAAGACAAATTTAATATTTCACCTATGAGGACTATATCAGATTCTGGATTTATAAGAACCGTTTTTGTTTGAGTTTTAGAGGAATAATTAACATCTCTTGTAAGTGTGCAAGAAAATTATAAAATAACGTCTTGATTTGAAATCTTAAATCTGTAGAAGTAAAATCTTGAAATTTTACATTAAGTTTCAAGCAATTTTCATGATCAGTGCGCCTTCTACACCCTCAACAAGTGAAGTCGGTCTATATGGAGCCATTACCAAATGGACCGATAAAAACTTAATCCGATACACGTTTTTGTGAGCCTAAAATACCAGAATATTTACAATTTCAGGCAAATCGGATAAAAACTACGGTTTCTAGAAACCCAAGGAGTTAAATCGGGAGATCGTTCTTATGGGGGCTATACTAAAATATGGACCGATACTCACCGCTTTCGGCACACGTCTTTATGGTCCAAAAATACCTCTAGATTTCCAATTTCAGGCAAATTGGATAAAAACTTCGGATTCTAGAAGCCCAAGAAGTAAAATCGGGAATCGGTCTATATGGGGGCTATACCAAAATATGGACCGATACTCACCATTTTCGGCACACCTCTTTATGGTCCTAAAATACCTCAAGATTTCCAATTTCAGGCAAATTGGATAAAAACTACGGTTTCTATAAGTCCAAGACCCCAAATCGGGAGGAGTTTATATGGGGACCATACCAAAACATGGACCGATGCTCACTATTTTTGGCACACCTCTTTACGGTTCTAAAGTACCTCTCGATTTCCAATTTCAGGTAAACTGGATAAAAACTGCGGTTTCTATAAGCCCAAGAAGTAAAATCGGGAGATCGATCTATATGGGGACTATATCAAAACCTGGACCGATATAGCCCATCTTCAAACTTGACCTGTCTGCAGGGAAAAGACGAGTTTGTGCAAAATTTCAGCACGATTGCTTCATTATTGTAGACTGTAGCGTGATTACAACAGACAGACGGACATCGTTATATCGTCTTAGAATTTCTCCCTGATCAAGAATATATATATATACTTTATATAGTCGGAAATAGATATTTCGATGTGTTACAAACGGAATGACAAACTTATTATACCCCCGTCACCATTCTATGGTGGTGGGTATAAAAACGATCAGCTAAAGGATTCAGAAATGGACAAGCCTTTGTCTGAATCAGAAGTAAGCGGATCCTCTTGCGGAGTCGACGGAGATACCAAAGTTGAAGACATGGATTGATACCGTATGCGTGAGGAGGTTTCTACTGCCTCAGAACTCACCAAAGTTGAAACTATGGTTATTGCGAGAGTCACCGAAATCTCTGAAGAGGACATTCTTGATGACTCGATTGAAGCGGCTGATGTGACGGTTGTTGAAAATCTCGATGGTCCTACGGATCCTCCAGATAAATTTTCATCATTGTAAGGCTGCATGTGCTGCCTTAAAAGTTCTCTTGATGAAAGGGGACATAGACATAGTTCTTATTCAAGAACCATATGTTTATAGAAACAAAATATGTGAATTAAGTACTCCGGGGTTCAAACTATTGCAGTATACTGGTAATGATGTAAATCGAGCCTGTATAATTGCTAAAAACGAGCTTAACTTGTTTCTGCTTCCTTCAATGTGCAATGCAGACACTGTCGCTGCCAATTTAGGTTAGGTTAGGTGGCAGCCCGATGTATCAGGCTCACTTAGACTATTCAGTCCATTGTGATACCACATTGGTGAACTTCTCTCTTATCACTGAGTCCTGCCCGATTCCATGTTAAGCTCAATGACAAGGGACCTCCTTTTTTATAGCCGAGTCCGAACGGCGTTCCACATTGCAGTGAAACCACTTAGAGAAGCTTTGAAACCCTCAGAAATGTCACCAGCATTACTGAGGTGCGATAATACACCGCTGAAAAACTTTTTGGTGTTCGGTCGAAGCAGGAATCAAACCCACGGCCTTGTGTATGCAAGGCGGGCATGCTAACCATTGCACCACGGTGGCTGCCAATTTAGAAATAGCTAAATGCAAATATTGGGTATCTTCGGTCTACATGGGACATGACAGGGAGATGCCTCCATGTGCCGTTAAGACCTTAGTTGAGGAGTCACTGAAAACAAAGACGAAACACATTATGGGATGCGATGCGAATGCGCATCATAGTATATGGGGAAGTACTAATGCAAGGGGGGTAGTTTGCAACAAGGGATTTACCTCAAACTTTGTCACTAAAAACAGGCAAGAGGTTCTGGACATCACCTTGGCCTCGCAAGAACTGAATTAAACGATATCTGAGTGACAGGTTTTAAGTGAACACAGCTTCTCAGATCATCGCTACATCAGTTTCAAATTTGATGTTCATACCACCAAGACCATATTTCCGCCAAATGTTAGGAAAGCTGACTGGAATAGGTATAGGGAATCGTTCAATATGATGATACCGGAAATAACAGAGACAAATATGAGTAATGTGCAAGAGCGGATTACTAAGGCCTTCAACATCTCACTGAAAGCTGCATGCCCTAGAGGGAAGGGGGAAAAATCGACCACCATGGTGGTCTACGGAATTAAGTAATATGAGGAAATCCTGCAGGAAGCTCTTTAACAAGGCAAAGTCCACTAGAGCCCCTAAGGATTGGGACGCTTACAAGAAGAATCTGAGAGGATACAAGCGAGAACTTAGAATGCTCAGCATAACTCCTGGAATGATTACTGCAGCAGTATTGAGAATACGTCCGAGGATTCCAGACTACGGAAGGTTCTAGCATCCACCAACTTCGCTCTAGGTTTCATTAAAACATCGGAGGGCAATTGCACAATGTCCAGTGAGGAGACGCTGGAGGTAGTATTGGACATACATTTTCCTGGAAATCAGACCGTTGAACCAGGTTCTGGCGGTGCCACAGTGGTTGAGCGGTCGTTTCCTATCGAGGAAATTGTATCGGAATCTAGAATAAGATGGGCGTTAAATAGCTTTGGACCATTCAAATCCCCCGACCATTCAATGCCCTGGTTGTCGGCGATGTATAAAGGATGTATCAACTCGGTTCGATTCCTGCTACGACCGAACACCAAAAAGTTTTTCAGCGGTGGATTATCCCACCTCAGTAATGCTGGTGACATTTCTGAGGGTTTCAAAGCTTCTCTAAGTGGTTTCACTGGAATGTGGAACGCCGTTCGGACTCGGCTATAAAAAGGAGGTCCCTTGACATTGAGCTTAACATGGAATCGGGCAGCACTCAGTGATAAGAGAGAAGTTCACCACTGTGGTATCACAATGGACTGAATAGTCTAAGTGAGCCTGATACATCGGGCTGCCACATAACCTAACCTAACCTATGTATCAACTTATCATATATCCCAGGAAAGTGGAGAGAAACAAAAGTCGTTTTCATACCTAAAGCGGGAAAAGCCTCTCACTCGAGGGCGAAGGATTTCCGACCAATCAGCTTATCCTCATTCCTACTTAAGACTCTGAAGCAGATGATAGATATTTATCTTAGAACTAGCATCGATTCAAGTTTCTTCTCGAAACGACAGCCTGCATACTCGAATGGCAGGTCTGCTGAGACCGCATTATATGAACTAGTCAGCTTTATTGAAAGCTCACTATCTGTCAAAGAATACACAATCGTGGCGTTTGTAGACATCGAATGGGGCGTTCAATAATGTCCATCCCAGCTCAATATTAAATGGACTGACAACTCTGAATGTTGATCCATGTATACTTAGGCTGTTAGACGAACTTCTAATGAAGAGACGTATTTCAGCCACACCAGGACAAGCAAACATACAAAGGTATGTGAACAGAGGCAATCCCCAAGGAGGAGTTCTATCACCTCTTCTTTGGAATGTTGCTATAAATAACCTTCTGGTTACCCTAGAAAGGATAAAAGTGGTGGCATACGCAGATGATGTGGCTGTAGCAGTCAGGGGAAAATTCCCATCCACAATCAGAGATATTATTCAGAGCGCCCTTCGGATGACTGCGAAATGGGCGAAAGACAATGGTCTTGGGGTAAATCCTGCAAAGAGAGAACTAGTCATGTACTGCAAAGATCGCAAAACTCCCACGGTTAGACCCATTTCCTTAGGGGGTACTGAAATTCCCTTTGGCCTTGGCGTTATTTTGGACAGGAAGCTGAATTTTAGTCTTAATATTGAAGAGAGGGCGAGAAAAGCCACGGTAGCTTTGTACTCGTGCAAAAAGGCAATAGGGAAAAAGTGGGGACTAAGACCAAAAATTGTGCATTGGCTATACACGGCAGTGGTTAGATCTATAATGCTATATGGTGTTGTAGTATGGTGGCCGGCACTTCACCAGCCAACAAGTTTAGACAAAGTTCAGCGTATGACGTGTTTGTGTATCTCAGGCGCATTCAGCAAGACAGGAACAAATTCCCTTTATGTCATGCTGCATCTATTGCCTTTAGACATTTTGGCCAAACAGTCAGCTGCAACAACGGATGTTCGGTTGTGCGAGCTATCGCTGTGGTCGGAAAAAAGTTACGGTTACAGTTCGGTCCTCAAAATAATGCCAGATGTGCCTAACGTAGTGGATTACACTTTGGCGAGTCCACTTTTCGACAAAAAGTTTGAAACTCTAATCCCCAACAGTGAGGCGTGGTGCACACAGACTCCGGGGAATAAAGAATATATAGATTTCTACACTGATGGCTCCAAATTGGATGGACAATTGGGTTTCGGAGTATATTCTAATGATCTGGAAATTCGAATAGCGAAAAGATTGCCTAATCACTGTAGTGTTTTCAGGCTGAAATATTAGCAATAAGAGAGGTGGCGAATTGGCTGGGAAGTAATGTTCCATACTCAAACAGTCAACCTGCAATAAAATCCTTGGACTCTGTGTTCCTCAATTCGAAAACGGCCATCGACTGCCGCAAATCTCTCAATGAGATGGCTGAGCAGTACAATATTCGCCTAATATGGGTGCCTGACCATAGGAACATACCGGGGAACTGCGAAGCGGATGAGTTGGCAAGGCTAGGGACTACATTACATATTCCAGGGGAACTAGAATCTGTTGGTATGCCTCTGGCTACCTGCATGCTCATGCTGCGTGAGAATGCTATTATGATGGCAAATGTTCGATGGGAGAATTGCAAGGGCTGTAACGACACCAAGTAAATATGGCCCCATTTAAACTTAAACCGCACACTAGATATGCTAGTGTTCTCGAGACGTCAGATATCACTCCTGATATCTGCTATAACGGGTCGCTGCCTGATAGGCGATTTTGCAAAAACTATAGGCGCGAGGTATGACTATTGTATGAGCTGTCATGATGCGGAGGAAAAGGAATCAATTAAACACCTCTTGTGTGAGTGTCCTGCATTTTGTGTAAAGTGCAAGCAACTTTTAGGAGCATATAGCTTCAGATTACTGGCGGATCTGGAAAATGTTAAATGTAAATGCTAATGTTTTTGGAACAATCTGGATGGTTCAACAAAGAAAAATAATCAAGAAGTTTCAGCGGTTAAAACTAGAAGTGCGCATATGTAATAGGTACTTTTAGTTAATGTGGTATCACAATAGACTGAATAGTCTAAGTGTGCCTGAATCTTAATCGGGCTGCCACTTTAACCTAACGATGTCCGTCTATAGCCCTCATATAAACCGACCCCCCAGATGGGGTCTTCAGCAAAGAGACATTACAATTTTTATCCGATTTGCATGAAATTCAAAACGTAGAGGTACTTTTGGTCCATTGTTGGTGTGCCGAATATGGTGTGAGTCGGTCAATGTTTTGGTACTTTTTCGAAACAAGTAGTATTGGTTCGGTATTGTTTTGAAATTCCAAATTGTGGAGTCTACACGTTTAATCTACAGCACAAAGGTACACATATTTTTCATCTAGAATACATAGAATTTCATAAGGAATAGAGTTAATAAGGTAAAACTATAATCGATCTTAAAACTGTCCTCGATTAAAAATATTTCTACAATTGACCTTGCTCTGTTAAAGAGCTTCTCACAGGACATCGCTATATTATTTAACCCCATAGATCACCATGGCGGTGAGAAGTTCGCCAACTGTGGTATTACAACGAACTGGCTGCCGCTGTACCTAAGCTAACCTAATATCCCCTATCATGGATTGCATATATATAGAGTTTGTTATACAAATCGTCATTTCTAGTTCTTTCCTTATCATTTTTATTAATATAAATTTATATTTGTTTACTTTTTAAATTATTATAATTAATAATATATGTAATTATAATAAAAGATAAAAAAATTTCGGGTTATATGCAATTACATTTTTCAAATGATAATTTTTTTCATTATTATTATGCTCTTTTCCATATTAATGTACTATAAAATGTAAATGTTTATGTCGTCTGTCCGTCTACGTGTCCTATGTGTAACGTTTTATGTGGGTCATAATGATGTTTCTGGGTATATCGTATATGGTTACTTCTTTTAAGAAATATTACAATAATTGCGTGTGTTATACGATGTGTTTTTAAGTTGAAATCTAATTGTGTAATTTATAATTTGTGTATAGTAAACTATTTGTTGGGTTTTATCTTTTGTTTTTGCAATATGATGTATTTAATGTAAAGAATGTATGTACTATGTTATTAAATAATAATTATAATTATGGTGATTTTATATCTGGTATACTGGTTCTTATCTCTCTATCTTTCATTACTTTTTGTTGAACGTATCGAAAAGTTTAAAGGCAAAATATAAAAGAAGACAATAATTGAAAGTAATACAAGAGTAATAAACATAATTTCATTGCAGTTCCTGCCTTATGTTACGTCCTCTTCTGCGCCTACGGGCCGAGAGGAAGTCCTCCTCGTCCTACAATACATAGTTGAATACCGATGAGTCCTGTTCGTTGTTAATGTTTCCTCCACCCCGATTAGATGATCCTGATGATTTGTTGGAACCATGATGACCAATGGTCATTTGGTTTGTTTGATGTATGACTGAAGTAATATCGCTTTGGGAGGCGGAAATATCCTTGCTTGTTAGCACATCTGAGCTGCTTGATCCAGATGAAAGACCATGACGTTCAGTAAGCCCGTATTGAATAGGTTGGTAACCATGGCTTGGATTATAGGTGGCTGAATATGGCATATAAATGGGAGGATTTGGCAGGGGCCCTATATCACTTGTAATGCTCTCGGTATCGGCATGACTTAAATTCGAGCGACATTGTAGAGGATTGCGATCATCGTTAACCACATAGTAACACTGTTCGGAAAATGTCAACTTATTTACCGTGTGTTTTATGTAATTGTTCCGTAACATGGCCGAGACAATTCGCCGGGCTTCTCGGCGATCCTGAACGTCTTCGACATTTTCCAGTACCCAATTAACAGCGTCTGCCCCAATGAAGGCATTTGGTATTGTGATTTTCAGCCACATACGATCGCGAATTTCTAAGCCACTATCTGGTTTAATCATTGCTTTTACGATTTCTTCCAAATTATTTTGGTCGAGTCGCTCTTTGATTGGCTCTGGTATGTCTGGGTGTATAATGCTATCTTGAGAGGTGAGCGCTTGTGTATGTGCAACCCAAGCTCCTGGGTCAATTGGACGCACAGGTTCAGTACGAGGAATAGTGAAATAGCCCTTCGGATTAGGATCCCAACATTTGGCAACAACCAATTTTATTGGACCTGGTTTCTGTACAACCTCACGCAACACCCTTACAGCTTCGTCGTTAGTCATATTTTCAAAATTTACATCGTTCACCTGTAGAATCATATCACCGGGTTCTATGCGACCATCCAAGGCAACGGCACCACCTTTCATAATGCTGCCAACATAAATACCACCATCGCCTCCACGATTCGATTGGCCCACAATTGATATGCCCAAGAAATTAACAGCTTCCATATTAATGTTAACAGTTATAATGTTCAACGACATTGTGGAATCGGTTATAGATGAATAACTTGAAGTTCGTGATATGCTTGGTGCCCTTTTTTTGCGACGCTGGGGCTTCTTACGCACTTGTAGCCGCTGGACACTGCTATAGTCTGTAAGATCACGGTCGAACGTCACTTCAGATTCTGTGCCAAATAAACTGGTGGAGTCGAGATCACTCGACAGTACTGATGCCGATTGATATGTTAACGGTGGTGGAGGCTGCATCATTGGATTGGTCATAATTCCTGGTGTTCCCATACCACCCACTCCCATCGTTCCAGGACCACAAATTTTTTGCGGTGGAGGTGGGGGTTGTGCTGGTCTAACTGTCTGACGGACTTCACCGCATTCGCTGTTGGGCATATCGGAGCAATTGTCTGATTGATTTGTACCATCGGCTGATACCAACCATGAGACAACACGACCATTAAAACACGGCAATATTGTGGAATCATCTGCGATTTCTTCTTTCACCACTCCAAAGTCTGCATCCATAGACTTGAAGAAATATTTGTAATTGTTATTTTGTTTATTCAGCACCATCTTGAAGTCTCTCAAAGTCACTTGAGAGGATGATATTGGAATTTTTACTAAATATGGGGTAGTCTCGTCGTCAATATGATAGATCACTTTGGTTTCCTGACAACCCCCTCCGCCCCCACCACTGTTCTTTTCGGCATCCATCTTTGGTGGCTTTGTATTTGTGCTTTGCCTTTTCGAGTAGAACTCAGATATCGCCTATCTAATTACTTAACACGTACTTTCTTTCCAATTTTTCACTAGCTTTAGCACAGCAATAAATTTTCTTCTTTTCGAAGTTTCAAGAATTTTTTGCACTGTGTTTTGTTTTTGCTTTAGGGTTGGGTTTCAGTGGGGGCTCTTTCATTTATATCTACTCGACAACTCTTGTTCGGCAAGGCGTTGTTGCTCTGCGCTGTTTTTAATTCATCTTGTCTCATCTAAAACAGTCCAATTTGGAAATGCACACAATGCCGAAAGTCAATTACTCTAAACTCCACTTGTAGCCAATACTTCTTCACAAATCCTAATTGTTCATCATTAAATAAATGTTTACAAGTTTTTCACTATTTAATCAATGCAAAAATTGCGCAGACTAGTACTAGTGAATGGAAAATCGATTTCGATTAGAACTAATAATTAAATTAATCGATTCTTAAAAAAGTACACCATTCTGAACTGACCATACGATTTTAACACTTTGTCATCGATAATACCGTTCACTGTTGCCATCGTTATTTTAAAGCATATTTTAACACTTGAAGGCCGGTATGCACCTCTTGCAAAATTTTCTGTAGCAAAAATTTATTTAGGTCCGCAACAAGAAACGGCTTGTGTATAGAGTGTAGAGAAACATAATGCATACAAATTTTAAACCAGTAAAACGCTTTTAAAAATTATTAATAGTTGTTCCAAATATGTATTCCTTAAATAAATTGTTGATTATGCGCCATCCATATTATAAGTTATTCCGGACGGAAAGTCTGTGTTTGTAAACAATGTTACAGTGTGTCCAATCGTTACGAATTGCAGCAGTATCGATTATACCTTCGGACTTAACTAATGGTGTGGTCAATATCTAGGATATGTTCGACAAGAGCACTTCCAATAAACACGAACGTTTGAAAATTGCTAAATTGCAACAATTCTTCAAACATTTTTTTCAAAGGATTAGTGTAATATTCAACTTGAGAAATTGTTGAGAAAATCGCTTTCTCAACAAAAAACAGACATTACCCTCAACAGTAAAATTCAACAAATTAGCAATAATTTCTCAATTGAATCCTAAAATTGAAATGCATCGCTACTCAATAATTTCTCAAACAATTTTCGATGCGAGTCAAATTAAAAATTAACATCCGTTGCAAATACTTTTCAACCAAAATTTGTATAAATGATATCCCCACTTCAAATTAAAATTCAAAGCCAAAATTCTATGAATTTTTATAAATTATTCAATTTCGTTAGAATAAAATATAAAATAATACGGTGTTCTCACCAAGCATGTTTTGGGGTTTGAAATGTTTTCCCTTTATAAGCGCCTCAAAACGAGTCGTTTTCGCCATAAGGCCGGTACCCTGCCAGCATTTCAATGTTCCATTTCATCCTCATCGCTACCACAGACTCGTAAGTGACACTGCAACAATCGCCAACTGTGATAGTATTTTGCCATCACTATTCGCATGAAAGTATTTTGCCATCACTATTGTTACAAGAGCCATTTTATATTTTGTGAAACACCAAGCGCAACTGGCTTATTATAATTTATTTCACTGAAAACGAAAATAAAGTGCTGAAAACATAGTTATTACGCTTAAAATTGTGAAAAGTAAATTGGTGAACAATTTTTGACTTTCCAAATGGTATAAAGTGATAGTTTTTCAAAGATTTTTCCAGACACGCTGCCTCCATTGGGAATAAAAGTACTGGCTGATAGACGCTACAACATTTAACTTACAACTTGTAACTCAACATCAATCTCTTGTTAATGCGCTCTACAGATTATCAGTTATTCCGGACGACAGTGCTCGTGTCGAACATATCCCATATATTGTGCACATTATAAGTTAAGTCCGAAGGCATAATCGATAATGCTGCATGTTTATGGGATCGATAACACATTTACCGATTATTTAGTCATCGCCGACAAGTCGTATCGATCCGACACACTGTAAGATTCTTTGCAAACACCGTCATTCCGTCCGGAATAACTGATAGTCTGTAAAGCGCATAAGCGACACTGCAACAATCGCCAACTGTGATAGTATTTTGCCATCACTATTCGCATGAAAGTATTTTGCCATCACTATTTTTACAAGAGCCATTTTATATTTTGTGATAGTAGGGCTGTTTTCTTTTTGCACTGGATATAACTTTTGTATGGCAATCGTTGCACTGGTGTTCTATCCAGTGCAGCTATCAGTGCAAGTCGCACTAGAGTCACCATTATATGCGAATTTTGTAGTTGTCAAAATATGAATTGGCAACTAACTAAAATACTGGGGAGGAACACATCTCAAGTGAATGTCACATACTGAAAAGAAGAAGAAACAAAAGCAAATGTAAATAAACAAAACAGAAGTATTTGTTTAAATTTTTTTTCACTGCAACAAAAACAGGAATATGTATCGAATTATGTAGAAATATCTAGTGGCCCAACTTTAAATGTAGCGTCTCTAACAACTTCCAATAAAGGAACTCTCACGGAAGTGACGATTTCATTTGGACATTTCGTCAAAGGCCTTCTCTGTATTTCGTGAGACTCACAATAATTATGGAGTTCGAAAAAATTTAACCGCGCCTTAAATTTTTACAAAAACACCTTAAATGGCATGAGAATCAGTGAAATGTGTTTTATTTTCCTACAAATCAAAGTTTAAATTGCATGGCTCGGGTGGTGGAAGTTTAGTACGAAGGTCGAAAGAAAAGTCTTAATCCAAGAAATAAAAACAGTTCCTTCAATAATGGTGGGGGTAATATTATGGTCTGGGGGTCGTTTTTTGGACATGTTATGGCTCCGATTTATAGAGTATAGAGGGCACTATGCTTTTGGAAATCTTCAAAAACAGTTTGTCCCATGTAATATTACCATAACAATCACGGGAAATACCGTCTACATGGATTATTCAGTGCGATCATGATCTCCAGCACTCGTATAGTGTGCTAAAACAACTTATTTCTAATGAAAAAATGTGTGTACTTGTACTCTATGTTTCGAATTTAGGCCAATGTCGTTCTTATGTTTAATAAAAAAATAATGTATTATACCCTTCATTGTGGACCAAATTCATTGATACCATCTCAAGTTTGTTGCGAGCTATATAAAGGTTGATATTCCCATATGCATGAATTTGAATCTGCACCGATTTAGACAAAATTGTATACACTTCAACAAAATCTATGTACTTAATATTTGAATCTAACTTTATGGGACGAAACATAATTTTAGTCAAAAAAAAAATATATAATAATAATAAGAAAATCTGAAGTCTGGCGGGGCAGACTATAATATACACAACTTTGTATTTAGATCCACATTTTGATAAAATCTCAATCCTTCAATTTTGTTGAGTGCTTTGTATAAAGGTTTATGTTGCTATTTACCTCACTCGATTTGGACAATGTATATTGTAATACTTCTATAAAGAGTGCGACGCAGGGTATACATTTTTAGGCAATTTCGCAAAATTGAATTTATAATCGGTCGAAAGATTTATATTAGAGGTTTTTTAAGAATCAGTTACCATCAGCACGAAATAACATTATATGAAAATTTACTATAGAAATACATTTTCAATAAATATGCTAAATTTTGAGAAAATTTTCTATAGAAATAAAATTTTGACAAATTTTTCTATAGAAAAACAAGTAAGGAAAGTCTATAGTCGGACAGGGCCGACTATATTATACCCTGCACCACTTTGTGATCTACATTTTCGACACCATCTGAATTCCTTCAAATCTTTTGAGTGGTATATATAAAGATTTATGTTCCCATATACATGCATTTAAATCTGAACCGACAATATATTTAAGACCAAAATTCTATTGACTTAAAATTTATGTCGGCTAATGCCCTGGGGTGGATCACAATGTTAGTAAAAAACAAGTAAGTAAAGTCTAAAGTCGGGCTGGGCCGACTATATTATACCCTTCACCACTATGTATACCAACATTTGTGTTACCACCTTAACTACTTCAAATTTGCTGGTACAAATTTCCAGATACAAATACTTATAATGAAGAGAATATTTGTACAAAAACACTAGAATTAAAATCGGCTATCACCATGGGATGAAACACAATGTTAGTAAAAAATATGGGAAATATGAAGCGAGAGAAATTTTAATGCAAGTGTACAAAAGGACATTTATGATTTATCAGGCGATACATATGTATACCAAATATAGGAAAATTTTAGTAATATTTGCAATTTTTGCTACTCACCAGTGGTGATTTTAAAAGGATATTGGTAGATCTCGCCAAGATATGTGGTCAAGTGTGGGTTGTAACATATTATTTGGTCAAGTCGAGCGACTTGGAGCCTTATTTAAAAATCAACTGTTCTGTGGAAATTCTGGCACTACAGGATATGACTAAGATATGAGGAAATCATCACAGAGTTTTGTCTAAAGTGTGGGAATTTTGGTCATATTTGTAATAACTGGAAACACGAATATATGGGGGTTTTATCTAAATCTGAACCAAATCAGATCAAACTTAACACACTTAAATATCTAAAATATTAAAGATTTTAACCAAATTTAACACACATAACGACACCTAAATCTGAATGGATTTCAATCAAATTTACCAAGCATTACTAGAATGTTAATTCTACTCTCTGTGCAAAACTTCACGAAAATCGGTAGTAAACTTTGGCCTCTGTTGTCATATGAGTCTAAATCGGACGAAAGATATATATGGGTGCTATATCTAAATTTGAACCGATTTCAATCAAATTTTTCACTCGTGACTATATGACCAAGCGTTATGTTTGAGCAAAATTTCAACCAAATCAGGGTAAAACTCAGGCTGAATCCATATAAGTGCATATCGGACGAAAGATATATATGGAAGCTATATCTAAATCTGAACCGATTTCAATAAAATTTGGCACATTTGACTATACTATCAATTGTACTCCTAGTGCAAAATTTCTACCAAATTTGGGTTAAAATCTTGCTTCTAGGGCCGTATAAGTGGACGAAAGATATATATGGGAGCTATATCTAAATCTGAACCGATTTCTTCCAAAATCAATAGGGTTCTATTCTGACCCAAAACACATACTTGTGCCAAATTTGAAGTCGATTGGGCTTAAATTGCGACATAGACTTTGATTACAAAGATGTGTTCACGGACAGACGGACATGGCTATATCGACTCAGGAGCCCACCCTAAGCATTTTTGCCAAAGACACCATGTGTCTATCTCGTCTCCTTCTGGGTGTTGCAAACATATGCACTAACTTATAATACCCTGTTCAACAGTGTGGCGCAGGGTATAAAAATTTTATAAATTATTGTTCATTAGGCCGTGAAGTACAAAAATATAACAGCAGACATCTACTGCTGTTTTTAGCAGACTTTTTCTATGAGTATACTGGAAGTCGAGTCTGAATTTGGAAAATAAAGTTGTTAACTCGTTTTAAAGGATTTTAATAGCATATGGAGAACAAAAGCTGAAAAAATGAAAACTTAAAATTCGCTTCCTAGAAAGAAGTACACAAAACCGAAATTAAAAAAAAAAATGTGTCTTAAAAATATCCTTACTAGTATTCTCCGCTTCTTTGGCTCGGATTTTTAAAAAAAAAAAGGAAAAAAAGGAAAGGGAAAAAGTAAATTTTTAAAGTAAAGACAAAATCTTTGTAACAGGACATGCCTTTTTTTTGAGTGTATACTGCATAATTTTCATAAATAAGGAAATTCGGTTCATCTCCCAAACCTATACCAATGATACCCTTGCTTATGTTTACTAATTCGCATGGGGTGGTTTAGGGTATGATATAGTCGGCCCCGCCCAATACCGATATGGACCAATTTTTGTATGGTTGTTAGAAACCACATACTAACACCACGTACCAAATTTCAACCGGATCGGATGAATTTTGCCCCTCCAAGAGTCTCCGAAGGTCAAATCTGGGGATCGGTTTATATGGGGGCTATACGTAAAGTAATGCGATATGGCCCTTTTCCAATTCAATTTCCCTTTCGAAATTGATCTAAATAGGCACCTAATAATTGCACTGATGAGAAACTTTTTGGTAGTAACTTGGCGTGGTACAACTTCTCAATAGTGACGGCGCTTTACCGAGGAGTTTTGGATATCGTATACGACTGTTTTCGACGTAGTGGGGATTCTCAGAAGCGCCCCCCAAATTCAAAAAATGTTGACAGGGAACATCCCATCAATCTCAACATCAATCTTTTATTAATGCATAAAAATATGTTAACTGTGATGTGATAGTCGTATAAATGTTATATTTATGAGAATTTATAAATGTTTAATAATATTAATAAACATCTAAACAATCGTGTTTTACTTGACCACAATGACCCTGCCAGCATTTCAAAGTTCCATTTCAACCTCATCGTTACCACAGACTCGTAAATGTCACTTCAACCATCATGAAAAGGTACATCAAAAAGTACATGCAAGTAATTTGCCATCCCTACTGTTAAAAAGGCCATTTTTTTTTGTGAAACGCCAAGCGCAACCAGCTTGTTATATTTTAATTAAATAAAAACGAAAATAAAGTTCTGAAAACATAGATTATACGCTTAAAATTGTGAAAGGTATATTGGTGAACAATTTGGTGATTTTCCAAATGGAATAAAGTGATTGTTTTGCAGATATTATACAGACACGCTGCCTCCATGGAATAAAAACACTGGTTGATAGACGCAGCAACATGTAACTCGCTACTTGTAACTCAACATCATCATTAATGCCAAAAATTATGTTAAATGTAATGTGATAGTGGTATAAATGTTATATTTTTAAGAATTTGTAAATGTTTAATCAAATGTTTAATCTAAACAAACGTGTTTTACTCGACCACAATGATTCTTTTACAACTATCTTAAAATGCACTTTTTCTGATTGTTTGGAGGGTCCCTTATTGGCGTCGTTCTAAATTGATCTATAAAGGCACCTAATAATTGCACTCATGCGAAACATTTTTGTAGTAACTTGGCGTGGTACAACTTCTCAATAGTGACGGCGCTTTTCCGACGAGTTTTTGATGTCGTATATGATTGTTTTCGACGTAGTGGGGATTCTCAAAAGAGTCCCCAAATTCAAAAAATGTTGGCAGGGGATTCTTTTACAACTATAAGGTGAGTATTAAGTTCGAATTTAGCCGCTAATTTTCATTCACCGGTCAGCTTTTTAATGTTTTCAAGAACGTAGAATCCATAATTTTAGTGTTCTGCATAGACCCTGCCAACATTTTTTGAATTTGACGGCGCTTCTGTGAATCTATCTAAAAATGTTGCGACCAGATGAGAATACAAATGTTGCGACCAGTGCAACAAGAAAACAGTCCTAATGTTAATTTTTAATTTGACTCGCATCGAAAATTGTTTGAGAAATTATTGAGTAGCGATGCATTTCAATTTGAGGATAACACTTGAGAAATTATTGCTAATGTGTTGAATGTTGAGGGTAATGTCTGTGTTTTGTTGAGAACGCGATTGTCTCAACTATTTCTCAACATGAATATTACCCTAATCCTTTGAAAAATGTTTGAAAAATTGTTGAAATTTAGCATTTTTCAAACGTTTGTGTTTATTGGGATGTTTGAATTTAGTTATTTTTTACCGTAGGGAAAAAATGTTGGGCGTAGGGAAAAAAGGTGATTTTTAGGAACCGCGTAAGGAATTTCCAAAAAACTTTATGGCAACACCGATCTGTACTTCCCTATTTGATCAATTGTTTATTGTATCCTTAAAGCAAAAATAGGACATCGTAATATATTTGATCATATTTAACGTCAATGCTTTAAACGACGTAGACTTCATAATGTGAAAAAGAATTGCATACTAAGACTTGAAAAAATAATTAAGTATGATGTTCGACTCGGATTCCGAAGATGAATTTTTGCGCGGGTGCGACGTAAATTATGGCCAAGAACCCTTATGTATGCAGTTAGACTCCAATAAAAACATGCAACAAGATTTTGCTGATGTTCCTGCCACTTGCTTAACACAATCTCAAATTCCAAATGTTAGCGATGTTCCTCGAAACTTTATTGAATGCCTAGAGCGTGAATTCGGTCATTCCGGTTTTAGAACTGTCCAATGGACAATCATAAGATCGATTATTCAGGAAAGACGTGACAATTGCGCCATTATGGCTACAGGATATGGCAAATCACTTACGTATCAATTTCCCGCCGTTTTTCTGGGAAAAGTGGCGGTGGTCATTAGTCCCTTAATATCTTTAATGGAAGATCAAGTTAGAGCATTAAATCTAACTAGAGAGAGGGCATGCCTTGTGGGATCAGCTCAATCGGATAAACATATTGAGAAACGCATATTGAATTTGGAATTTAACTTAGTTTATTCAACTCCTGAATATATAACAGGCGAATGCGGACTAAGTTTGCTCAAAGAGTTGGACTCTAGCCTTATACTGTTGGCTGTGGATGAAGCACACTGCATTTCGCAATGGGGTCATGACTTCCGTTACGCATATCGCAAATTAAATGTATTAAGAAGAATAGTACCGAACGTCCCTATATTGGCTGTCTCAGCAACTGCGACACTACAAGTACGAGAAGACATATGTCGACAGCTAAACCTTCATAATCCGCAACTACTGAGTTCTGGTTTTGACAGGCCCAATTTGGAGTTTATTGTTCGTACAAAATCCTCATTGCGAAATGGGCTGGGTGCTTGGTTAGATATGGGATCGTTCATTAATAGGGCATTGGCAGATCACGGATCTGTTATAATTTATTGTAATACATGCAAACTTACAGAAACAGTAGCGAGAGAAATACAACAGCACGTACAATGTTCTATGTATCACGGTAAACTATCGATGACATTAAAGAAGCAACATCAACATGATTTCTCGCGCGATGTAAAGCGAGTTATTGTTGCAACAATGGCCTTCGGAATGGGCATTGACAAACCTGACGTGCGGTTGGTTGTACATTATGGTGTTCCCAGTGACCTAGAACGATATTACCAAGAGGTAAGTGGTACAATTTTATAGTAATGAAACTTTTCATTATATTTATGAAACATGTTTCATAACTTGTCTTAATTCTACTTTAGTGTAAGTGGTCCGATTGATCTAAATTTTGGCTTTTCGATTCTAAACACAAAATTTAATATACCACTTTTTGTCGGAGTTACGGGCCCCTAAAGTTTTCATTATCATGAATATTGGATTTAGTATCGCATATAAATGTAATATATTAAGATTAACATGGTCCCCGAGAGGTCCTGGGTTCGCGTTAGCCCACCTTAGATTAGGTTATGTTAGGTAGAGTGGCAGCCCGATATTTCAGGCTCACTTAGACTATTCAGTCCATTGTGACCACAGTGGTGAACTTCTCTCTTATCACTGAGTGCTGCCCTCCTTTTTATAGCCGAGTCCGAACGGCGTTCCACATTGAAACTCTCAAAAATGTCACCGGTATTACTGAGGTGGGATAATCCACCGCTGAAAAGCTTTTTGGTGTTTGGTCGAAGCTGTGTTCGAACCCACGACCTTGTGTATGCAAGGCGGGCATGCTAACCATTGCCCCACGGCGGCTCCCACCTTGGACTCTGTCCATAGGTGAAAATCTCAAACCCCGGCCGAAGGGGTCATTTGGTGACCCAAATCATATTTATCATAATCGCATTTCCTACTGTTGGAATATAATAAAAATGAGTAGTAAACTCAGAATGAACTTAATATATTTCAAGGCGGGCATGCACTTTTAATTCAAAACTTTTAATTATATTCCAACAGTTAGAAATGCGATGATGATAAATGTGACTTGGGCCACGATATGACCCCAATATAATATAAGAGTTAATATATTCTCTTAAAAATGTACTGTCTTTACCAAAAACGCGATTTCATTCATTCATTCAAAATTGCTGTCAGAGTTAACAAAAATATAAAGTAAAATACAGATTTGCAAGTTCCTCGGAAACTAGGCTTTTCCGACAAGTCTTTTACTTTCCATTTTCTCTTTAAAATTCCTTCTCCTACACTCAAAAAAATGTTTGTTTATTTTTTTAAAATAAAATATGTGACAATTTTCATAAATAGTAGTTATACATTTTCATTAATAAACTTTTCATTATATTTATGACATGCAAGTTATGAAACCCGATCATTATACTAATTAGTACAATAATAAATGACATTTAAATGTATACTACATAAAATATGTGTATAAAAAGAAGTTACAAAATACAAATTTGGAATTCTGCCGCTGTGCTTGAGAATGTCACGATTTTTTGCTTGCGAGCTTCCCAGCTGATAGCACCAGAAGACAATATAAACGCGAATATAGAGTAAGAACGTCTATCGGATAGATTCGATACTCAAGTTGCATCTACCGCTCCATACAATTGAATAATACTCTTGGTACACTTAGCCCATATTCGATCGTTCCTTTTAGATATCTTTGAATCCGTTTAGCAGCTTAGCAATGCTCACTTTTTTAATTGGAATTAAACTGACATAGAAAATTGACATAAAAAGACATAAGGGCACCGATTATGTTTTGGTATGGACATTTCGCATAATCGTCAAATCCGGGGTTAATGATTTATCCAATTTACATTGTTGTTATTAGATATTTATTTATTCATACACATACTACATGATATACAACATCTTTTAAGTTACAGTATGTGATTAATGTTGGTAAGATTTACAATTAATTACAATGTATTGGGATGAATCTAGTCGTGTAGTCAATGCGATTATCCGTTTTGTATACAAGGTATGTCGAAGGGTTCATATTTCAGAATTTGTGAGGAAATTTCTTGGCTGTTCATTTACAAACATTGTTGATTACCGCAATTTATCCTTCTTTTATACATTGATAACCAGTACCATGCCGATTCCTCGAGTGTGTTTATTTTTTCGAAATCGGCTAGGAATCCACAAATATGTATTCCTAGAATTAGGAACAATGTATATGCTAGTTCAGGTGATAGGTGAGAGTGGCTAGAACTTTGAAAGTTCTGCCTTATGCTTTCGGAATTTTTCCCCATACTAACAATGTGTTCCTCTTGAAATTACTTCAGGCCTTTTCGGCTGAAGTATTGTTATTTCAATATGATGATCTTGCATAGTTGTATATATTTTTATTACCCTGGAGTTTCTGTGCTCGTGGACCACAAACTGTAGGTGCTGCTTTCTTGTGCTCATTCCCTAAAATAATTTTCACTTCCACGAAATTTTTTAGTTCTTGACAACTTTTTGAGTAATACAAATAATGTTGAAGAAATTATTCAATTTTATAAAATTTTAAAATTTTACTATTCGCCTGAACGGAGAATCGAACCGAGGACCATACAGTTTGTATGCCAACACACTATCCACTGGGCTACGTAGCTGTTATAGCCACCAATAGACAATTATCGTTATAAGTTACATTTGTATAGCATTATTCAACAGAAACATACACTTGTTGGCCACGTGGAGCGATAGTTAGCATGTCCGCCTTGCATGCAAAGGGTCCTGGGTTCAATCCCTGCTCCGACCGAACACCAATTTAATTAGTCGTGAACAATTTTTTTACTAGCATTTAACACCATTTTAAATGCATTTAAAATTTATCGTATTTAGATTATAAATAAATATGAATATTTATTAACGAATAATTTTGTACTAAATTTCGTTTTTACCTTTAAGGCCGGTATTAAGTTGGCATTATCGCTCTAAAATGGCCAAGTTTTCACGTTTTCTTTTCTTTAATAATTAATTTTTAAAGAAAATGAATTTTTTAATTGTTGCTTTAGTTATCACAGAAATTGATCTCTTTTGATTCTCTCGCTGTGTTATGTTGACATCTTTCGTCTACCCTCCCGGTTTCCATCTCTATTTCTTTCTATGTACTCTCTCTCCAGTGTTGTTGTTGTTGTTGTTGTAACAGTTTATTGTGATCTCATCCATTTCATGTTATACGCTTGGTACATCAGCTTGTTGGCAGATCAAGGAACTCTGCGACTAAGATGGGGTGTGTCCAGAGTGATCTGGTGGTAAGTCGGGTTGGTTTGGCTGGGCAAGAGAAAAGATGACGCGTGTCGTGTGGCCCTTGGTTGCAAATTGGACAAACGTCAGCTACGCTGCTATCAATCACCGATAAGTAGGAATTGAGGCGGCTGCACTTGCCTGATCTTAATTGGGCCAAAACTACCCTAGTCTGCCGTGGGAGGTCTCTTTCCTCCGGTGCTATGGGCGGTGGTCGGACTCCAAGAACAGGATTAACCTTGTAGCTTCTCACCGCTTCAGCTACAGTATCCTCATGAATCCTGTTCAAACCTGCCTGGTACGCTGCTTGATCTAGAGGCTCTCTTTTATAGCGCTGGATCTCGCGCTCTAGATTATGTATATCAACCCTTACGTTCCTGGGTGGTGGTTGTGTATCCATAAGATGGTGGTTTGGATGATTACTGCGATAACAACCCAGGAGATACTGCTTTGACAACATGTAGTTGTGTCTTCGCACAGGGATGATCTTTGTCTCCACATAAAGGTGATCCAGGGGTGTGCTGCGGAGACACCCAGTCGCAGTTCTAAGAGCAGCGTTCTGACAGGTTTGTATGTTATTCCACTGCGTATCACTGGTCTGCGGTGTCCACACTGGCGCTGCATAGTTTACCACTGACCGGCCAATTGCCTTATAAGTAGTTAGCAAGGTTTCTTTGTCCGCACCCCAAGTACTGCCGGCTAGTGACTTGAGGACCTTGTTTCTACCACGGAGCTTATTACAAATTGCAGTGGCATGGGCAGATGACCTAAAAAGGCTGTCGAATGTGACCCCAAGAATCTTGGGGTAATTTGTGGTCGGAATTATTACTCCATCGACTCTGATATTCAACTGCCTGCGCACTTCTGCCGTCCATGTAGTAAATAGTGTGGCTGAGGATTTGGTGGGGGATATCCTCAAGTTTCTCGCAGTGAAATAACTGGTAAGATTAGCTATGTAGACGTTCAACCGATCGCAAATGTCATCAACATTGGGCCCAGATGCCAAGATTGTACAGTCATCCGCATATGATACAATCTCGACGCCGTCAGGAGGGGGTGGAATCGAGGACATGTAGAGGTTAAACAGTGCCGGAGATATCACCCCACCTTGGGGAACTCCCTGTTTAACTCTACGCGGTCTTGACTTTCTGTCCCTGAATTCCACGTACGACTGGCGTCCACACATATAATTCAGCACCCAACGCTTCGCTCCTGCCGGTAGGGACGTATTATCGATGTCCTCAAATAATGTGGCATGGTTGACCGTATCGAATGCTTTCGATAGGTCAAGCGCCACGAGGACCGTCCAGTGACACGGCCTGGGCTGGTTAAGTCCCTTATTAATATGTGTCGAAATGGCATGTAAGGCTGTTGTCGTACTATGTACCTTACGGAATCCATGTTGATGGTGGGCAGCTGGAAAATTCTCCACAAGGCTGGGGAGGAGTAATGCCTCAAGTGTCTTGGCTACTGGCGACAGAAGGGATATCGGTCTGTACGATTCACCTTTGCTCGAATCTTTGCCCGGTTTCAGTAGTGGAATCACCCTTCCCATTTTCCAGACATCGGGTATAATGTGTGATTCCAAAGACAAATTGACGAGTCTGGTCAGGTACTCAACTCCCAGTATTCCCAGATGCTTCAGCATTAGCATTGAAATTCCGTCAGGGCCCAGCGCCTTAGATGGTTTCGCGCTGTTGATGACATTGGTAACTTCGACTGCAGTAAATTGTGGTGTGTCATCGGCTCGGAGACCACGTACACGACGGGTGGCTCTCCTTTTCGCTCTATCACTCTCGGGATGCTCGACAAACTGTCGGTTGAAGTATTTGGCGCACCTCTTCGGATCAGTCACAGTCACGTCGCCAAATGTGACTGAAATCCCATCATCCCTTGTGGAGGGGTTCGAGAGGGCTCTAACTGTTGACCACAATTTACCAGTTCCTGTTCCTAAGTTACATTGCTTCAGGTGCTCTAACCAAGTGTTCCGCTTGTGCTCGTCGACTATCTTACTAATCTCTAGATTTAGTTCTCTGATTCTAGGATCAGCAGGGTTAGCACGACGGCGTTCATCACGCTCGTCTGCGAGTCCCGCCGCTTCGGCTGGGAAGTTGGGCCTCACCTGGGCAATTCGACCAGCGGGTATGAAGCGAGCGGCTGCTGCGTTGATGATGTCCCGGAACTCCCTCTGGGCAACATGAACATGTGAGGGGGACGGGAGCTCACTGAAGCGGCGATCGGTGTATTCTCTGAAGCCTTCCCAGTTGGCTTTCTTTTGATTAATAAACGTCCGGCGTTCAGAGGTTATGAAATCGGAGGGTCGGTTGATGGTGAGAATTATGGGGAGGTGGTCCGAACCCAATGAAATGACGGGTTGCCAGGAGACGTCATTTATCAGACCAGGCGATGCTAACGATAAGTCTGGCGAACTGCTGCAGTCACCCATAATTCTCGTGGGGGCCTCTTCGTTCACCGTGCAAAATGTGGAGTCGTCTATCTGCTCTGCCAAAGCTATGCCCCTCTGGTCATTACCCAGGAGAGAATGCCAGAGTTCATGGTGGGCATTAAAATCTCCTAGAACCAATCGGTTATGCCCGCTCAACAACCACTCCATGTTTGGGCTATAACCAGGAGCACAGCTACCAACCGGCGGTATGTACACATTGTATAGCTCTATCTCGGCAGCCCCACACTTAACTGCTACCCCCATACATTCCATGTACGGGTCATTAGTGTCTAGCACAAGCGTGATAGGTCTATACTGCACGGAACGGTGTAATATGAAAGCCAGGCCACCACCTCCATTTCTTGTGCGATCCTTCCGTAGGACATTGTACCCATCACAATGTCGTAGGCTGCAGGTGGGATTCAGCTTTGTTTCCTGGATCGCCGCGACCCTTATCCTTTTCCGATTCATAAAGTCTACGATCTCACTAATCTTACCACGGAGCCCGTTGCAATTAAATTGCAAAAATGATGCACTCTCCGGAACTGGTACAACAATATTCGGTGTAAGATGCTGCGGCGGAGAATATTGTTGTGCGGGAGAAGTCGGTGGGGTCACATAATCAGATGACCCACTGCTGCTGTCATTGGCACAGCATCCTGACACGAAGTCAGTTTGACTATACTCCCGCAGCGATGTTAGGCCGGAGCAATTCCGGAAGTGCACCCATTCCATGCACCGGTTACACCTCACCGAAACCGAGCGATGGTGAATTCGATTTCGGCAGACGGCACAGTACCATGGTCCGGGGTTTTCCTCTATCCCGGCTCGGACCAAAAGCAGGCGGAGAAGGCTCCCCGGGATGCACCTTCTCCAACACGAAAAAATGGACGAGACAACACGTACACTGAGGTGGCAGCCGCTGGCCGATGGCTGGTATCCATCGGGTCAATCCGGTGCGTAGAACCCGCCGCCGTGGGATTGCTCTCCAGTGTTGCCAGGTGATTTTTGATTCTTCCCCCCAAATCTTAAGAAAAAAACCCCTAAATTGGTCTAAGCTTTTTTCAAAAACCCCCAAAAAAATTCAGAATATAAAAGTACAAAAAGTGGTCCCAAAATTACGTGAAAAAAATCCTGTAGTGATACACTTTAAAAATTAAATTTAACACAAATATATATCCCGAAAGAAGAGTTCTTTCCTGAGAAACGAAATTTTAGAAAAACTAAGTTTTCTTTTGGTGCTAAATTTTTTCGTTTGAAGTAAATAAAAAATAAAATTTGCTATTTAAGAAAATACTTTAAAACAGAAGAGATTTTCGTTTGTTTAAAATTTCATCGCAGAGGAAATTATTTTTTCTATGGATGTAATAATACAATATGTATATCAATTTAAAATGCGGGCTTACTCTTAAAAAGCTGCTGAGTTAAGATACGATTGTTTTTAATTTTGTCAAATATTACAAATGCCCTTTCAACAGAAGGGTTTAAAAAAGATAACGAAAATAATGCTATTGGATACTCGTTTGTATTTAAGATCTTCTTGATGACTTTCCTCATCTTTTTTCTCATAACTCATGCTAGAATTGTTCCGAATTTGGTTGAGAATTGCTCCACTTTATAAGGTCAGAAATAATTTTTTACCCCCAAAAATCCCCCCAAATAAATTTTACCCCTAAAAATCCCCCTAGTGAAAAAACCCCTAAATTTGGGGGGAAAACCCCTAACCTAACAACACTGTCTCTCTCTCTCCCTCTCTCTCTGTCACAATATTATATGCTTACTCAAAATTTGTAAATATATATATGTTTACATTCACACATATTATTTTTAAGAAACATTCTTGTCCCAAACATAATATATTCTAACATATTAACATATGCGTCCCAAACATTTAATACTAGTTTAGGAACATTAAATTTTTGCATTTAAATATATTGTGTTTAAAAAATTGTGACCGAAACACATTTTGTTTATATCGGAACATATGAAAAACATATTTTTCTAACAGTATATACTTCATGTTGTGGGAAATCGATATTTCGATGTGTTACAAACGGAATGACAAACGTACAATAGCCCCATCACCATTCTATGGTGTTGGGTATAAAAATTAATTGATACAATTAACTTTTTAATCAAACTCGGAAGACTAGTCAGTTAAAAAATTATGGATTTTTTTTTAAATTTTTAATTAAACATTTATTTGGAACAATTCATATTTTAATCAAATCAAAAATGATTAAATTATAGTATAGAAAGTGATTGAAATATAGTATAGTAATTAAAAATAATTAATAATTAAGTGAATTTCGCAATCAACATCAATTAATTGATGTAATTAAGAAGTTAATTGAAATTTTCTAATGAAACCAATTAATTTTTTAATCAAGTATGTTTTTTTATGCCCAATGAAAACTGTGGTTGATACTATCATTTTCGTGATTGAGGATATTTCAGTTAAAAAAAAATTTTATAAATTAATTTTGTGATTGAATCAGAAAAAAAGTCTGTGTGTATCTACCAGCTGTTTAAAAAACATATCATAACCAGCAAAAACTCTCATTACCCGGTAATCTTGTACACGGACGAAAAAGACTGTTTTTCGTATGTTTGGGTGTAAAAATTATTAATTTGGAACTCAAATTTTTCATCACAATATATTTAAGTGCAAGCATATAATGTTCATAAACTAACATAACATGTTTGGGACATATACAAGGGCGGTTCGGAAACATCGTAGCCTATCAATGAAAGAGAATAGTTAGTTTTTCAAAAATATTTTTATTTTTCAATATAATCTCCTGAACCTTCAATACACTTAGTCCAACGCTTTTCTAGCAATTCTCTTGATTAAAATAGTTTTCTTCAAGGTATTCAAAATAGTGGTTTACAACTGTAATTG
Organism: Haematobia irritans; assembly: GCF_050003625.1. Classification (NCBI taxonomy): domain Eukaryota; kingdom Metazoa; phylum Arthropoda; class Insecta; order Diptera; family Muscidae; genus Haematobia; species Haematobia irritans. Next base: position 43,776,039 of record NC_134399.1, read on the forward strand.
CATCTTCATTTGAGGTAAAACGCTTGCCAGCAAGGATTTTTTTAGATTTGGGTACAAGTAAAAGTCACTGGAAGCTAAATCAGGAGAAAAAGGTGGGTGGTCAAGAAACTCGTACTTTAATTCGTTGATTTTAGCCATTGTTAAAACACTCTTGTGCGCTGGTGCGTTGTCTTGATGAAAAATTATTTTTTTTGTGTTTTTTCTCGAATTTGTACATTTAATTGATACAAAAGGTTGCAATAGTACCCTGAATTTATTGTTTTATCCTTTTGCAGATAGTCAATCAATAAAAAACCTTTGATGTCCCAAAACACCGTTGCCATAACCTTACCAGCCGATTGAATTGTTTTTGCCTTCTTTGGGGCACTTCCTCCAGCTTCAGTCCATTGTTTGTATTGTTCTTTTGTCTCTGGAGTATTGTGGTGGATCCATGTCTCATCAACAGTTATGAAACGACACTTAAAATCCACTTTATTTCGCTTAAAACGATCCAAACAAGCTTGAGAATGTTCATTGTTATGCGTTTTTGATCGACTGTTAACAAATGCGGCACCCATCTTGCAGAAAGCTTTTTCGTCTGTAGTTCTTCATGCAAAATTAAATGGACTCGATCATTTGAGATGCCCATGATATTAGCAATTTCACGCACTTTTATTATTCGTCAATCATTTAACGCCATATCATGCACTTTGGCTACTATTTCTGTTGTTGTTGCTGCTTTTGGACGTCCACTACGTGGTTCATCTTCAATGCTTGTACGACCACGTTTAAATTCAACAACCCAATTTTTTACTGTTGCATATGAAGGAGCACTTTCGCCTAACACATTCACCATATCATTATGAATTTCTTGTCCAGATAAACCTTTTTTATGTAAATATTTAATGACAGCACGCTTTTCTAATTTTTCCATTGTAAAAAAATTGCGGATGCATCTTTTTTGAACACCTGTTTCTATATGAAGGAGTTGCAGATCGAAACAAAATTTAACATGTGTTCATAACAGAGATGGAAGTTTCCAAAACACAACTTTTTTCTGTTTATACCGCGCTTTTTGAGCTAGGCTAAGAAGTTTCCGAACTGCCCTCATATGTTAATATGTTAGAACATATTATGTTTGGGACATAAAATGTTTGTAAATATAATATGCTGGGATGCAAACATATATTAATTTAGAAATAGCAGTACTATAGACATATCTGTCATCTCGCCTATATATTCTATATGTCAGGCACCTAACTGCTAAAAAATGTTCAGTTAAAGTTAACCGGAGAGATATTTCCATTTTATTTTCTGGAGCTACATGAAAATGACCGTTAATTGAATTTGGAAATATATTCTGGTGACTCTTAAGAAAATATGGAGATTTCTTAATAATGTATTGGGTAGAAGCAGGCCAAGGTTCAATGAGTTTCTTCTACGAGTCTATCAATAGCTTGAATAGTTATATGGCATGTTATCCTAATGATGACTTAAAGTTGTTTGGAACAATGTATGGTTTAAATAATGTTTTCAATTTACAATTCGTTATTTAGCAGAATTTAGATTAGGAGAAATTAGATCTATGAAAGACTGCAAAAGTTCAGGTTTTGAAATTACCAAAATGTTTAATGGATCTTTGGACTTTGATGTACTTTAGGCCAATTCCTGTATTATCTTGTATAGATATTGTTTCAACAACTGTCAAAATATATCCACGGCAATAAAATATTATTTGAACGTCAGTATGGTTTCAGAGTAGATTCGAGTACAAAAGAATCAGTCGTTAACGTTGTGGAAAGTATTTGTTATGGAATTGATAGCGGTTTCTGGGTCGTTGCTGTGGTCTTATGGGGTTTTATGGAAAATTATTATTTTTTTTTTAGTTGTTGTGTAGTTGACCTTTTAGTATAATTATTTGTAGAGTTTGTAAGGCTTGAGGTCATGTACTAATAAAACAAATAAAATCTTAGTTTTTTTTATAGTGTTTTATTTTCGTTTTCTTTCCAATATTTCGAACACCATCGTTGTCCGTCTTCAGGGAAATTCACTTAAACAAAAGAAGGAAAAATTTAACACAAATTAACCAAACAAAAAGACAATTGTATATTAAAATATTACAAAAACTAATATGAAATTTACATTTTGAAACTGGGTGTCCTGTTGTGACTTGTTCGCCACTACGTTTGAATTTACACTAAAATCTATTTCTTTTTACTATATTTCTTAACTAAATTTCTATATATATGTGCACAATGGTTCGTGTCAGTCTTATAATTTATTCTTTTTTCTGTCGGTACATTTATAATATGTAGCATTTCTAACATATACCTTCTTTTATAATTGTTTTCCTGGGCTAAAATATGTACATCTTTTAGATTAGGTTGATGCCCCATCATTGTGTAATGAGCTGATAGCGCTGTCTTCTGTTCTAATGGTTTTTCTGTTGCTTTTTGGTCCGATTTATGCCCAGAGAGTCTAGTTTTTAATTTTGTTTTTGTAGTGCCGACATATACCTTCTGGCATATGTCAGACTTGTCCCCATTACATGTGATCTTGTACACCACATTCGATTTGTCTTGGTTATTAATGTTTGATTTTGTCCTGCTAAATAACTTGTTGACTGTGTTGTAGGTTTTTTTGCGCGATTTGATATTTTTCTCTATTGTACATATTCGAATTGCTAAAGCGTTCGGAGAAGTTGGGTATATATGTCAATCCTTTGTATATCTTAGGTTCCATTTCGACCGAATTTTTATTTTTGTTTTCTGTTGCTCTTCTTATTAAGTTCGAGATTGTATTGTTTGAGAAATCATTCATCCTTAGTATTGTACGTATTTTCTTTTCGTTATCTTTTTGGAATCTAATATCGCTTATATTGTACACCCCCTTTATAAAATTGGTTGCTGTGTTGACGATAATTCTACGAGGGTGGTTCGAAAGGTAATTTATAAGTCTGCCCGAAGCCGTAGGTTTTTGGTACCAATTAGTTACAAGTTCGTCCTTTTGTCTTAAAATTAGGATGTCAAGGTAAGGTATTTTATTGTCTATTTCATTCTCCATTAAAATATTCTGTATTTTAAAGAAAAGTGAAATAAATGACACATTAGCGTAGCTAAACTCCTTTCACAAACAAATACAGTTCACAATGGAGAATCAAATTCTATCATTTAAATGATAGAACATGTTTGCGGCATTTTAGAACCATTTAAATGCTTATTGCCACCATATATTTTCTCCACTCGAAAATATTTTTTACAAAGACAAAATACATGGTTTCGCGGCAATTACCTACTCTAGATAAGCATCAAATGGATGCGGCAACCATGTTCAAACATGTCTTTTCTGTGCGTGTGGTCTCTATATATGCAACATTTTAGGTTGTGAGCATGTTATTTTAACTGGAAGAAAAACATTTTTGACTAATACCATAACATTTTAGACCGTGACCATTTTAGATGAGGGCAATTTTATTTTTCTTAGAACCATGTTCACTGAGCCAACAGGTTGCAGGTGAAAATTTTACATGGTTGCCGCAAAAATAGATCCTATCATATTATTTTGCTCTTCGAATATGATTGTGGCAATCATGTTTCTTCTCTGCGTGCATATATTAACACCACGTACCAAATTTCAACCGGATCAGGTGAATTTTGCTACTTCAAGATACTCCGGAGGTCAAATCTGTGGATCGGTTTATATGGGGGCTATATATAATTATGGACCGATATGGGCTAATTTTTGCATGGTTGTTAGAGACTATATACTAACACCACGTACCAAATTTCAACCGGATCGGATGAATATTGCTCCTCCAAGCTGCTTGGGAGGTCAAATCTGTGGATCGATTTATATGGGGGCTATATATAATTGTGGACCGATATGGACCAATTTTTGCATGGGTGTTAGAGTTCATATACTAACACCACATACCAAATTTGAACCGGATCAGATGAAATTTGTTCTCTAAGAAGCTCCGCAAGCCATATCTGGGAGTCGGTTTATATGGGGGTTATACGTAAAAGTGGTCTAATATGGCCCATTTGCAATACCGTCAGATCTACATCAATAACAACTACTTATGCTAAATTTCAAGTCGATAGCTTGTTCCGTTCGGAAGTTAGCGTGATTTCAACAGACGGACGGACATGCTTAGATCGACTCAGAATATCATCACGACCCAGAATATATTATGGGGTCTTAGAACAATATTTCGATGTGTTACAAACGGAATGACAAAATTAATATACCCCCATCCTATGGTGGAGGGTATAAAAAACCATAGACTCCATATATACTAACATACTGTCACCACAACTCAAATATTTCTATTGTGGATAACATTCTTTCGGTAAAACTTTGTACGTCGAACTTTCTGTCAAAATTGACTTGATTTTGGTTGCGTACAATATTACGTATTTAACTGAAATTCACGACCAAAATCAATTCATTGAGTCAATGAAAAATTCAATTGTCTTTTCGTGAAACGTCGATTTCGTGAAGAAAATAAATTAAACCCGTGTTTGTTCTCAATTAAATTGGTTATTGATACCATCATTAATATTAATATAGTAGTTACAGTTTATATTACATTTTCGTCTTTACTTATTGTGCTTTAGGTTGGTCGTGCTGGACGCGATGGTATACATTCTAAGTGCGTACTATTCTATAATTCCTCAGATTGGGCTACTCACCAGCGCCTTCGACATGGAACAAATCAAAACCATATAATGCATTTAGAAAAACTTGCGTTAAAAATGGCCGCCTATACCAGAATAACCACTTGTCGTAGGAAATTTATATTGGAATATTTCGATGACGAGGCTGCTGGAACACTGCAAACAAGAAAAGACTGTTGTGACAATTGTTACGCTATTTTTAATAAAGTTGATTACAGAAAAATCTATGAAGGATTAGACAACGATGGCATGTTGAACATTACGATTGATGCTCTCGATTTCCTTTCGCTCCTAAAAGATTCGAACGGCCAGTTCGGTTTGGGAAAGATCATTTTAATACTTAGAGGGTCAAAAAGGCAGGAAGTTCCAAAAAAATACTACAATCATCCCTTATTTGGAAAAGGTTCATCGAAATCAGAAGCATGGTTCAAAGTATTAGCGGAAAATTTACAATTCAATGGATATATTCATACTATTACGAAACAGGGAGCTTTTGGAAATTATACTTTGCTGGATCTAACTGAAAAAGCAAAACGTTGGTTGCATGAAGAACCTTTAAAGCGTACAACTATAAAAATGGAAGTGTATCCTGACATTTTAAAATATTTAAAACCGAAGATAGCAAAACAAACTCCTTCTTTTGCAGTTACGCCAAGTAGTTCAAAACTCGAAGATAGTGGACTTATGAAAGCACTTTTAAAGTAAGTTCAAAGTAATAGTATTATTGATATTATTTTTTTCTATAAAAATTTTACATTCAACAGGTTGCGAGGACAGTTGGCCGCTGAACTCGACGTAATGCCGTATATGATAGCCTCAAATATTGCTCTGAATCAAATAAATGAGCACAAACCTAAAACAATTGAAGATATGAAAGCATGTAAGTTGGACGGTTTCTATGAAGCCAAGTACGTGCGTTTTGGTATTGAATTCTTAAATTGCGTCCGTGACTATTTGCATCCCAAAGGAAATAAATGTGAAATAACATCGTCCGACAAAATATGTGTTACTTCCCCAGAGAGGTCAGAGACGTCATTTGATAAACCAAATGAAACATCGGATACATCGCGTAAAAGACGTGTATCCGATGATATGTGGGAGGTGGACTCTGATATTAATGATGCTGATTTGTCACAAATAGGAGACACTGTTGAAAGGCAGCTGCAAACATCAAAAGAAAGTGATGATCAGAATGAATCATTTGAGAGTACCGAACTTGATCTCTTAATAGCCGATATAGAAAAGGTGAAGAAAGAGACCGAATGCGAGACAGATGATAAACGAAATGATTCTTCAATAAGTTACCCAAAATCACCGAGTATAAAAATTGACTCATTGGTATTAAAAAAGAAACCTATTTATCAATATGAAGACAGTTCGGAAAGCTCAGAAGACGATGATAAAAAAAATGAAAAAGAGAACAAACAAAAGTGCGTTGCACCGGAAAAGATTTTAAGCGAACCAACAAAAAAGAATCGAAAATTGCCATTATGGATGCAGAAAAAATAATTTCTTTGAATTGAGTTCTCTTAGCAAAAAAGTGGTTGTCTACATCGATTGCAATTTCTGTGAATAAAAATATAAATTTGAGTGCGATTACTTTTAAAAATATATGTTGTATTCTATTCCAAAATTCAAATAATGCACTTTCATTACGCTCAAATTAAATGGGACTGAGGTAAAAAGAATTACCCAGTCCGTTTACGGTTGAGATAGCCTGGGCAAAAAATATAAAAACTACACAAAGAAAAAATGTCAAAAACTGTACGATACAAGCATACAATTTACCTATTTCGAACCAAAGTATATGTTTGCTATAGATATAAAATGGAGAAACCGTAATCAAATTATGGATTTATAAAGAGTCCTTACTTTGTATCTTACTTTAGGTGGATACTAAGTTCGAGTTTTTTCACTAAAGACATTCGTAAGTCAAGAAAAGCATAAATCATTCAGTTCCATATACAAAAATTTTCAAAGTCAAAATCAGCAGTCTAACGACGAAAGTAGAAAATAAGTTATTGTTGTTTTTTGATTTCAGTTTAAAACCATGCATTGACTAAACTACAAGTGTAGCTTAACCAACAGAGGAAAAGAATGTTTGTCAAATTTATTTGGGCAAAGCCCTATAGACTGCAAGATGGTTGGATGGACGTTTCGGAATTACCACATTCCTCATTAGCATCCTCTACTTGCAGCAAAACTATCAACCAATTATCAGAATAAATTCCAAAGATGAACCACACTTGAACCTTGAAAAGGTTTACACGATAGCCGAGAAAAGGTTTACACGATAGCCGGCTTATGCCGAAATAAATTCGTACAAACATATATCTTTTCCTTTAGTATAAATTAAGTATTGTAGTTTACAGCAAAAATTCGTTTTATTAATTTTTTCCTTTTTTATAGTTTGTCATTCCGTTTGTAACACATCGAAATATCGATTTCCGACTATATAAAGTATATATATTCTTGATCAGGGAGAAATTCTAAGACGATATAACCTTGTCCGTCTGTCTGTTGTAATCACGCTACAGTCTTCAATAATAAAGCAATCGTGTTGAAATTTTGCACAAACTCGTCTTTTGTCTGCAGGCAGGTCAAGTTCGAAGATGGGCTATATCGGTCCAGGTTTTGATATAGTCCCCATATAAACCAACCTCCCGATTTGGGGTCTTGGGCTTATAGAAATCGTAGTTTTTGTTCAATTTGCCTGAAATGTGAAATCTTGAGGAATTTTACGACCATAAAGAGGTGTGCCAAAAATGGTGAGTATCGGCCCATGTTTTGGTATAGCCCCCATATAGACCGATCTTCCGATTTTACTTCTTCGGCTTATAGAACCGTAGTTTTTATCAAATTTGCCTGAAATTGGAAATCTAGAGGTATTTTTGGACCATAAAGAAGTGGTCCAAAAATTCCTCTAGTTTTGGTATGATCCCCGTATAAACCGACCTCCCGATTTGGGGTATTGGTCTTATAGAAATCATAGTTTTTGTTCAATTTGCCTGAAATGTGAAATCTTGAGGAATTTTATGACCATAAAGAGGTGTGCCAAAAATGGTGAGTATCGGCCCATGTTTTGGTATAGCCCCCATATAGACCGATCTCCCGATTTTACTTCTTGGGCTTATAGAAACCGTAGCTTTTATCCAATTTGCCTGAAATTGGAAATCTAGAGGTATTTTTGGACCACAAAGAGGTGTGCCGAAAATGTTGAGTATCGGTCCATGTTTTGGTATAGCCCCCATATAGACCGATCTCCCGATTTTACTTCTTCGGCTTATAGAACCGTAGTTTTTATCAAATTTGCCTGAAATTGGAAATCTAGAGGTATGTTAGGATCATAAAGAAGCGTGCCGAAACTGTTGAATATCGGTCCATGTTTTGATATAGTCCCCATATAGACCGATCTCCCGATTTTACTTCTTGGGCTTATAGAAACCGTAGTTTTTATCCAATTTGCCTGAAATTGGAAATCTAGAGGTATGTTAAGATCATAAAGAAGCGTGCCGAAACTGTTGAATATCGGTCCATGTTTTGATATAGCCCCCATATAGACCGATCTCCCGATTTTACTTCTTGGGCTTATAGAACCGTAGTTTTTATCCAATTTGCCTGAAATTGGAAATCTAGAGGTATTTTTGGACCATAAAGAGGTGTGCCGAAAATGTTGAGTATCGGTCCATGTTTTGGTATAGCCCCCATATAGACCGATCTCCCGATTTTACTTCTTGGGCTTATAGAAACCGTAGTTTTTATCCAATTTGCCTGAAATTGGAAATCTAGAGGTATGTTAGGATCATAAAGAAGCGTGCCGAAACTGTTGAATATCGGTCCATGTTTTGATATAGCCCCCATATAGACCGATCTCCCGATTTTACTTCTTGGGCTTATAGAACCGTAGTTTTTATCCAATTTGCCTGAAATTGGAAATCTAGAGGTATTTTTGGACCATAAAGAGGTATGCCAAAAAATAGTGAGCATCGGTCCATGTTTTTTTCTTAAGGGGGCTATACTAAAATATGGACAGATACTCACCGTTTCCGGCACACCTCTTTATGGCACGAAAATACCTCTGGATTTTCAATTTCAGGCAAAATGGATAAAAACTACGGTATCGGATTAAGTTTTTATCGGTCCATATGGAGACATTGATCATAAAAATTGCTTGAAACCCAATGCAAAATTTCCAAATTTTACTTCTCGAGTGAAAAACTACAGATTTAAGATTTCAAATCAAGACATTATTTTATAATTTTCTTGCACACTTACAAGAGATGTTAGTCATTCCTCTAAAATGTGACGGTCGCTCACAATATGGGAACATGCCACTAACTGAATATGTGAGAAGATCACAATTGGGATCATTTCCTACCTTTTAGTATTCCAACAAAATTTGTGAAACGTAAAAACGTTATTATCGACCACCTTGGCACATAAATTTATTTGGAAGTGGATATGAGCGGAAACGAATCCACGAACCCGGCGAGTTCAAGCCGCAGCAAAATGCAAAGGTGCCACCGTTCTATCAACAAACCATGTCCCTTACAAATTGGCGCTCAACAACGTGGAACTGTTTATACGTAAAAATTTTCAAATTTTGAACATTGTTGCATGTAAGCAATCCAATACATTGTTTGAATTAGTTTGAGATGCTGTAAGTCCCGTAAAGCTGTCACAGAGCTATGCCTGCGTTGCGACAGTCATGGAAAACTAGCTCAATCAATGGTGATTAATTGGCAACTGGATGATTTGGATATTTAGTGTAAGTCGGCTCATGTGATCCTCGAGTCATTGAGAATTTGCTACACTAACATAGACTTGTCAAACTATTGGCCAACTAATCAACTGAGGCTAATATATATTAAATTAGTCTAATAATTTTTGTTAGTGTACGTTTAGTGTTCTGTCGTTCCGTTTTCCTCAATGAGAAGCATCACGAAATAAATTCTCGAAACCGTTGTTAAAAAGTTACAAAATTAAATAATTGAGAGAACAAGCATTTAATTCATACAACTCATTCAATTCAATTTATTCGATTTTTTAATCATTTGTAAATTGTATAAATGTTACAGATATAATATATTTTGATTTTACTTCTAAGGGCTAATACAATTAGTTAAATAAAAAAACGATATGAGGTAATTTCATAATGTATTATGATTGATTAGACACGAAAAACAATCTCCTTTTTGAACACAACTACAAATTACTCGACCATATGAATTATCTGAAAAGAAAACAAAATCAAAAAATATTATTAATAAAAATAAATTTTTACATAAATAAAATATATATAAAATAAAATATATTTGTACAAAATTTAAAAATCAGAAACAAAAAAAGTTTAATGAAAGTTTAAAAGGAATATATCCTACGCATTAAAAAAAAGAAAGAGAGAATCAAAACATAAACTATTTAAATTTCAAATTTGTCTTCAAAATTTAATTTGCAATTTTGAATTTAGTGATTGTATTAAAAAAAAAAAACACTACAACAAAAACAAACTTATACATCAAATTATTTGGAAATAAGTTTTTTTTTGAAACATAGTTATTTATTATTATTTTTATTTATTATTATTTATTTATTTGTCAAAATTAAATTTTGAAACAACAATCAAAAAAAATAATACTACATATACAAAAATATAAAACAAAAAAAAATATAAAAAATATATATTGTTCAAGATTATCAAAATCAAAAACATAATAATTTATAGAAAACTGAATTTAAAGGAAAACATATTTTTTTAAATATTTTAATATTTTTGTTACACGCAAATTACTATTTTTTTTAAACTGAAAATTCGTTACATTCGAATTTACTATACATTATCACATTAATACATAATTCATTTTTCTTGTACGAATACTTTGTTATCTACATTTTTTTGTTGAATTTTTATTCCCGTACTTATTCGTTTCCTACCAAAAATGATACTGAGGTCAATGTCTTCAAATATGTCGAGAAATTCCGCCACAACAGTAGCAATGACTACAACGACCCCTACCACAACGACTACACTTGCTTCAAGTTCGAATACCAGAGTTGGGAGTCAAGCAAATTTAAATTTAGATAACCATAATTTCTCACACACTACTCTCGTAGATTCTGGAGAAAACCAGACAGATTTGGCTATAGATCCACAGACTATTTCATCGAATGAAGAAAATAGCATTCCCTCACCCCAATATAGCAGCATAACTGCGATAGGGATACGAAATGAATTTAGATCTCAAAGGAATGACCAAACGGTCGATAATACAGGAAACAGGAATAATGTTCAGAATAATAATAATGTTGGGAATAACGATATTATAGTGAACGGTAGTGGTTTAGCTTTGAAGGATTATGTAGCAGCTGCTGTCGGCGTGGCACAGGCTCGAGCGATGCAGGAGGTAAATGAGAATTTACGAAAACTAATTCCATAATTTCTCACACACTACTCTCGTAGATTCTGGAGAAAACCAGACAGATTTGGCTATAGATCCACAGACTATTTCATCGAATGAAGAAAATAGCATTCCCTCACCCCAATATAGCAGCATAACTGCGATAGGGATACGAAATGAATTTAGATCTCAAAGGAATGACCAAACGGTCGATAATACAGGAAACAGGAATAATGTTCAGAATAATAATAATGTTGGGAATAACGATATTATAGTGAACGGTAGTGGTTTAGCTTTGAAGGATTATGTAGCAGCTGCTGTCGGCGTGGCACAGGCTCGAGCGATGCAGGAGGTAAATGAGAATTTACGAAAACTAATTCCAGAGATTGTGAGAGAGACTATCCGGTCTGAAAGGGCAATTTCTAATGAGAGGAATATTCAAAATAACATTCCACCGGTATCTAGTAATCCTCAGCCACAGAATCTTGACTTTCCACCTCCACCGACCCAGGGACAAAATTCAGGAACGTCATTACCGACACAACAACATAATAATTTAATGGATAATATTCCTCAGGTGAATTTTAGGGACGATTTTCGAAATAATGTTCCAACAAATTTCGCACCACCTAGAAATGTTCCACAGTATCATCAGGGATCCAGTATTCCACCACCTAGACAGGACTATTTTCAACCCCCACCACCCCCTGCTCAGAACTTTGCCACGGCCACTTCGATGAATTATTTTTCAAGAACACCAGAACAATGGAATCTTGAAAAATGGGGCATTCGTTTTGATGGGCATGATAGATCAGTAAGTGTAGAGGATTTTATATTTAGGGTTGAAACTATAAGGGAGGATTCGAACTGTCCGACACATGTACTACTGAAAGGATTCCATCACCTATTAGCTGGCAATGCTTATGAATGGTTTTGGAGCTTCAGGCGCCAAAATCCATTCTGCGAATGGGACTTTTTGAAATATAATCTCAAAAGAAAGTTTCAGCGTTTCGAAGGTGATTTCGAAATTCAACGTAGCATTATGGAGAGGAGACAATCCTACAATGAATCGGCTGACACATTTCTTCAAGAGATTATAAACTTAAATAATCAAATGCGTATGTCTGTTCCGGAGCATGAATTGGTTAGGATAATAAAGGACAACCTCAAAGATGGGTTAGCCCAATTAATATTCCCAATGCCCATTTATAGTCTTGATCGTTTGATTGAGGAATGTAGGCGTGCTGAGAGGAGCCTTTATAAGCGCAACTCTTACCGACCGCCACATCAGGCTCGTAGGGTAAACGAATTGAACTCGACAGCAGATTGGGATTTTGGTCAGCCTAATGAATTGACTCAAACGGATTATCAGTTAGAGGCTCTTAAGCTGAATTCCAATGCGGGCAAATTGACATGCTGGAACTGTCGACAACCTGGCCATTCATTTATCGATTGTGAATCCGAAAGGCGCATTTTTTGTTATAGATGTGGTATGGATAATGTGACCACACCAAACTGCGCAAGATGCAAGGAAAACAATCGAAAGAGCATGATGCGGACGGGGCCATCATGTTCAGACCCCAAACAGCCCCAATAAGTATTCATGGTAGTTCTGAAACATCAGACACCAAAATTTACCCTATTATCGACCGAAATGGACCACGAGGAGTTAACCTAGAAGATAAGTACAGAATAAGTATCGGAATTTCCCGGAATCATAACCGTGACAGAACTCCACAACAGAAATTGAAGCAAATTGTTCCATACGAGGTGCGTTTAGAAAATTATAATAAGATAAGGGATGAATATTTAAAGATTTCCCAAAACCTTCGACAAATATTTTGAAAACTAGACTCAGATATCAAAATCGAAAATCTGAAAGAAAATCTTTATCTATTTCAACTTTATCTTCTGACACAGATATACGTCCATATTTGGATGTTGAAATAAATGGATATATTTTAAAAGGCCTCATGGACAGTGGAGCTTCAGTTTCATGTGTGGGTAAAAACTGCTTCGAGAATATTGCTAAGATGAAAATTGATATTTTCGATTTTCGTTCAGTTATAAATGCAGCGGATGGCTATGCCTTAAATATTGTAGGAAAAATTAAGGCTATTGTTAAGTGTAATGGTAAGTCCGAATGGATGTACTTTTATGTTGTGCCAACTTTATCCCAAGAACTTATTCTTGGTATAGATTTTTGGAGGAAGTTTGGCTTCAACATCTGTTTCAATAGTATGAGTATAAATGAATTGTCAATAGAGGAGGAGGACGCTCAGAGACATACTTTAACACAAGAACAACAAATTGTTCTTGAAAGTGTTAAACTTGAGTTTCGGTGCTTTAGCAAGTTTGGTTTAGGGAGAACTGATTTAGAGCAGCATTTCATTGACACAGGCGATGCTGAGCCAAGAAAAATGCGCTATTACCCCGTCTCACCTGCTGTTCAAAAACTAACATATGCGGAAATTGACCGAATGTTAGCTTTGGATGTAATTGAACCAGCCACAGATGCGGCATGGAACAACAGGGTGACATTGGTAATTAAGCCTGGTAAGAATCGGCTTTGCCTGGATGCACGCGAACTCAATAAGGTTACGAGAAAAGACGCGTACCCTCTGCCCAATATAGATGGCCTTTTCAGTCGATTGGGTGATACATATTTCATATCAGCAATTGACTTAAAAGATGCCTTTTGGCAGATTCCCTTAGAGGAATCTAGCCGCCCCAAAACAGCATTTACAGTCCAAGGGAGACCCCATTACCAATTCAAGGTAATGCCCTTCGGACTTTGTAACGCCGCCCAGCGGATGTGTCGTCTGATGGATCGGGTCATTCCATCAGAATTTAGAGATAGGGTTTTCGTATATCTTGATGACCTATTGGTTGTGTCATCAAATTTCGAATCCCACATGGATATGTTGAAAACTGTGAGTAGACGACTTACTTCGGCTGGCTTAACTATTAATATGCAAAAGTCAAGATTTTGCTACAAGGAGTTGAAATATCTTGGATACATTGTCGGCGATGGCAAATTGAAAACCGATCCGTCTAAAGTCGAGGCAATATCCAAGATATCTCCTCCTAAGACCCCAAAGGATGTTCGGCGATTTTTAGGAACCGTGGGATGGTATAGACGGTTTATTTCCGACTATTCTACCCTCACTGCCCCTATTACCGATACACTGAAGAAGTCTACGAAATTTTGTTTTACCCCAGAGGCTGTATCTTCATCCCTGCCAGCATTTCAAAGTTCCATTTCATCCTCATCGCTACCACAGTCTCGTAAATGTCACCACAACCATCGCGAACTGTGATGGGGGAAGCATATCAAAAAGTACAAAATGTACATGAAAGTATTTTGCCATCACTACTGTTAGAAGAGCCATTTTATTTTTTGTGAAACGCCAAGCGCAACCAGCTTGTTATATTTTATTTAAATAAAAACGAAAATAAAATGCTGAAAACATAGTTATTACGCTTAAAATTGTGAAAAGTAAATTGGTGAACAATTTTTGACTTTCCAAATGGAATAAAGTGATAGTTTTTCAAATATTTTTCCAGACACGCTGCCTCCATTGGGAATAAAAGTACTGGCTGATAGACGCTACAACATTTAACTTACAACTTGTAACTCAACATCAATCTCTTATTAATGCATAAAAATGTGTTAAATGTGATGTGATAGCCGTATAAATGTTATATTTATGAGAATTTATAAATGTTTCATAAAATTAATAAACATCTAAACAATCGTGTTTTATTTGACCACAATGATTCTTTTACAACTATCTTAAAATGCACTTTGTCTGATTGTTTGAAGGGGCTCTTATCGGCGTCCTTCTAAATGTATCCAGAAGGGCTCCTAATAATTGCACTCATGCGATACTTTTTGGTAGTAACTTGGCGTGGTACAACTTCTCAATAGTGACGGCACTTTTCCGAGGAGTTTTGGATATCGTATACGACTGTTTTCGACGTAGTGGGGATTCTCTGAAGCGCCCCCCAAATTCAAAAAATGTTGGCAGGGATTCGAGGAATTGAAAAAGAGACTAATATCCAGTCCAGTTTTGATTAGTCCAAATTTTGAAAGACCATTTTTCGTCCAGTGTGACGCCTCCAATGTGGGAGTAGGAGCGGTCTTGTTTCAAAGGGACGAAAATGGACATGAACACCCAGTTGAGTTTTTCTCGAAGAAATTGAATGCGGCTCAGAAAAAGTATTCCACTACTGAGAAGGAGTGCTTTGCCGTCGTGTTAGCCATTGACAAGTTCCGTCAATACATAGAGCTTATGGACTTCACAGTCATTACGGACCATTCAAGTCTGAAATGGCTGATGAAGCAACAGTACTTGAATGGTAGGCTAGCACGATGGAGCTTGAAACTTCAAGGCTACAAATTCTCAATAGAGCATCGGAAAGGAACGAAGAATGTTGTTCCTGATATGCTATCTCGTCTCAGTATGGAGGAACTTTCTTTTGGTGATAATTCGATCATTGATTTCAGTTCTCCAGAATTCACAAGCCCCGATTACTTGGCTTTAATGGACACTGTTCAACAGAATAGGAATTCCTTGCCGGATTTGAAGGCAGAAGACGGACTTGTATACAAGAGGGTTCTTTTCAATCGAGGTGAAGTGGATGATGAAGAGGATTGTTGGAGAATTTGGATTCCAAGCGGCATGACAGATTCTATTGTTCGGAAGTCCCATGAGGACAACACTTGTCATGGTGGCATCACTAAGACTGTGTCAAACGTTAGACAATATTTCTATTGGCCAACTTTATCGACTGATGTGAGGAACTTCATAAGGACTGTCAGAGCTGCAAGGAAAACAAACATCCAAAACAAACTCTTCGACCGACTATGGGACATGAAGTTATAACCCAGCGTCCATTCCAGAAAATCTATATTGATTTCCTAGGACCATATCCTCGTACCCGTACTGGAAATACGCATATCTTTATAGTTCTAGATCATAGAACTAAATTTGTTTTGCTGAAGGCGATTCCAAAGGCTACTTCCAGGTCAGTGATCAAATTTCTTACCCAGGAAGTATTCCATAAGTTTGGAGTTCCTGAAACGGTACACTCCGACAATGGTAAGCAATTTCTGAGTGAATCGTTTAAAGAACTTATGAAAATCTATGGAATACAACATATGAAGACTGCTATACACTCCCCACAAGCTAATGCTAGTGAGAGAGTAAATCAGTCTATAATAAGCAGTATAAGGAGTTTCCTCGGAAGTGATCAGAACAGATGGGATGAAAACTTGTCAAAAATAGAATGTTCTCTACGTTCAACCGTCCACTCATCTACTGGTCTTACTCCTTATTATGCTTTATTTGGGTATAATATGATCACACATGCACAGGCCTATCAGATCCTTAAGAGGATTGGTGCATTATCTGACGGAAGCGTCCAATTTCTACCCAAGGCCGATAAAATGCAGCTGATAAATCGTAGGATTAGTGAGAAGTTGCATGACGCATACGAAAGGAATGTCAAGAGCTATAACAAGCGAGCTAGGGAAACACATTTTAAGGCTGGACAGGAGGTGTATAGGAGAAACTTTGTTCAGAGCGACTTTAGCAAGGGCATAAACGCCAAGCTTTGCAAGCAATGGCTGAAATGTCGCATAAGGCAACCCGTTGGAAAAAACATGTATGAGGTTGAGAATTTAAGGGGTCAACTCATTGGAGTCATACCCCTGCCAACATTTTTTGAATTTGGGGGCGCTTCTGAGAATCCCCAGTACGTTGAAAACAATCATATACGATATCAAAAACTCGTCGGAAAAGCGCCGTCACTATTGAGAAGTTGTACCACGCCAAGTTACTACAAAAAGGTTTCGCATGAGTGCAATTATTAGGTGCCTTTATAGATCAATTTAGAACGACGCCAATAAGAGACCCTCCAAACAATCAGAAAAACCACATTTTAAGATAGTGGTAAAAGAATCATTGTGGTCGAGTAAAACACGTTTGTTTAGATATTTAATAATTTGATTAATTATTTACAAATTCTTAAAAATATACCATTTATACCACTATCACATCACATTTAACATAATTTTTTGCATTAATGATGAGGTAGTGTTACAAGTAGCGAGTTATATGTTGCAGCGTCTATCAGTCAGTGTTTTTATTCGATGGAGGCAGCGTGTCTGTAAAATATTTGAAAAACAATCACTTTATTCCATTTGGAAAATCAAAAATTGTTCACCAATATACCTTTCACAATTTTAAGCGTAAAATCTATGTTTTCAGAACTTTATTTTCGTTTTTATTTAAATAAAATATAACAAGCTGGTTGCGCTTGGCGTTTCACAAAAAATAAAATGGCTTTTGTAAAAGTAGTGATGGCAAAATACATGTATGAAGTACATTTTGTACTTTATGATATGCTGCCCCCCATCACAGTAGGATGGTTGTAGTGACATTTACGAGTCTGTGGTAGCGATGAAGATGAAATTGAACTTTGAAATGCTGGCAGGGACATGGTCAACATCTCAAATATTAGTTTTCGGCTGTCGACGTATAGATAGTTTCTTGATACGTGTTTTGGAACAAATTCTTATAACCATTTGGTTTAACTTTAGCAATTTTTTTCATTGTTTAGAAAATTCCATTATTTTTTTTTTTTTTTTGAGTGTAACTCAATATTTTATAAAGGTATAAATATTGGTTATCTCCAATTATAGTCAAACGGAGGTGTTAAAGTTGTCACGGAATCATAAGGTAACAAGCCCTAATGTTCTTGACAATTATGATTGGAACTTAAGTTAATTATAATAACTATGTTTATTTTTGTTTATTTTTACCATTTGTCCCACGGCGGGTAATAAAATGTTATTACTTCGATAATCACTATTCGAAATAATTCAATTTTTCCAAAAGTGAACCATTTTCACAAAAGAAGAATACTATTTTTCTCTGTGTACGGCTATAAATACCAGATAACTATGAGTAAATGATTTCGAAATCAATTAACCAGAATTTAAGGAACATAATATACGTGTTATATAAATTTTTTTCTCACAATGTTCACACACGAACATTTATGTAAGTGTATTCATTTACTCACATTCATTAGAAATAGTTCTAACTGCCTGCAATAATTCCATTTGTCTTTTGGAATATTTCTATGTTACCATTGACATCTATCTATGCCTACAATAATTTGCTTTCAGTGTAGCGCCCGGAATTTTTTCCCAAATTTCCCTGCTCCTGTGCAGTCGCAGAAAAATCTGGCTTTGTGACGGTCGCTCACAATATGGGAACATGCCACTAACTGAATATGTGAGAAGATCACAATTGGGATCATTTCCTACCTTTTAGTATTCCAACAAAATTTGTGAAACGTAAAAACGTTATTATCGACCACTTGGCACATAAATTTATTTGTAAGTGGATATGAGCGGAAACGAATCCGGCGAGTTCAAGCCGCAGCAAAATGCAAAGGTGCCACCGCTCTATCAACAAACCATCCCTGCCAACATTTTTTGAATTTGGGGACTCTTTTGAGAATCCCCACTACGTCGAAAACAATCATATACGACATCAAAAACTCGTCGGAAAAGCGCCGTCACTATTGAGAAGTTGTACCACGCCAAGTTACTACAAAAATGTTTCGCATGAGTGCAATTATTAGGTGCCTTTATAGATCAATTTAGAACGACGCCAATAAGGGACCCTCCAAACAATCAGAAAAAGTGCATTTTAAGATAGTTGTAAAAGAATCATTGTGGTCGAGTAAAACACGTTTGTTTAGATATTTATTAATTTGATTAAACATTTACAAATTCTTAAAAATATAACATTTATACCACTATCACATTACATTTAACATAATTTTTGGCATTAATGATGATGTTGAATTACAAGTAGCGAGTTACATGTTGCTGCGTCTATCAACCAGTGTTTTTATTCCATGGAGGCAGCGTGTCTGTAAAATATCTGAAAAACAATCACTTTATTCCATTTGGAAAATCACCAAATTGTTCACCAATATACCTTTCACAATTTTAAGCGTATAATCTATGTTTTCAGAACTTTATTTTCGTTTTTATTTAATTAAAATATAACAAGCTGGTTGCGCTTGGCGTTTCACAAAAAAATGGCTTTTTTAACAGTAGGGATGGCAAATTACTTGCATGTACTTTTTGATGTACCTTTTCATGATGGTTGAAGTGACATTTACGAGTCTGTGGTAACGATGAGGTTGAAATGGAACTTTGAAATGCTGGCAGGGATGTCCCTTACAAAAACTCAAACAAAAATGGTTCTTATAAATCCAAAATCTGATATAGTATTCATAGGTAAAATCTTCTCATGCCCGACTCCCACTTACTGAGTAAGATGTATGTAATTAGGAAGAAAAACTAAAAGTTATTACGTTGTTAGGCAACGGTTTTTTGTTTTGGATTTCGTTGTTTTCAGTTTTAAATCAGTTTATTGTTGACATTCATTGACTTCAGGCATACATTTTTCACCAATTGCTGCATATTGTTTCCATCAATCAAGGTAAGTATCAAAATAAATACATTTTAAGTCCATTTCTTTAGCGACTCCTTTTCAAGTGATAGGTGACTTTACTGTAAAGGTGGGCGCGTAAAATTCCTGCAAAGAAATCACGCGATAGTGAATAAAATTCAATGCACCTCTCGTTAATGGGATTAAAACATATAAACAGTGAGTGAAAAATAAAATCAGTTCGTGAATGTGCGAATAAAATTTCTGCAAAATCAACATTATTTGTAAAACTAATATCCATTTAGTTTGCGACAGTTTTTTATTGAATTGTTCCTAATTCCTAAACGAATAACGTGAGTGCATTGCGTGAGAAAAAAGTTTATTTAACTCATTTTACAACCAAGCCGAAATGGTCATATACGGTTACAGGGATACTCAAAATAAAGAATTACATTAAATTTACTTAAAAAAATTATAAAAATATTAGGACTACAATCAAGGACTGCAAAAACTTGACATTATTACTAAGTACATATCTTAGTACTATATGTAGACTACGTTACAAAAACAAGTTGATATATAAATATAAAAATTTAGGAATTGATTACTACTCTCAAAGTTTATCTCACGCACACACCTTTACTGTATAGTCTTCATCGTATTGTAACGACAAATTTATTTCAGCATCCCCTTAATTATTTTATAGTAACATTAAAAACATTTCAATTTTGTATTTTCTTATAGTAACAAATCAATAATAAGAATAATATGCCATCAATTTAGAACGACGCCAATAAGGGACCCTCCAAACAATCAGAAAAAGTGCATTTTAAGATAGTTGTAAAAGAATCATTGTGGTCGAGTAAAACACGTTTGTTTAGATATTTATTAATTTGATTAAACATTTACAAATTCTTAAAAATATAACATTTATACCACTATCACATTACATTTAACATAATTTTTGGCATTAATGATGATGTTGAGTTACAAGTAGCGAGTTACATGTTGCTGCGTCTATCAACCAGTGTTTTTATTCCATGGAGGCAGCGTGTCTGTAAAATATCTGAAAAACAATCACTTTATTCCATTTGGAAAATCACCAAATTGTTCACCAATATACCTTTCACAATTTTAAGCGTATAATCTATGTTTTCAGAACTTTATTTTCGTTTTTATTTAATTAAAATATAACAAGCTGGTTGCGCTTGG
Source organism: Haematobia irritans (assembly GCF_050003625.1). Classification (NCBI taxonomy): domain Eukaryota; kingdom Metazoa; phylum Arthropoda; class Insecta; order Diptera; family Muscidae; genus Haematobia; species Haematobia irritans. The sequence goes on from NC_134399.1 coordinate 43,796,787, forward strand.
CGTTTCACAAAAAAATGGCTTTTTTAACAGTAGGGATGGCAAATTACTTGCATGTACTTTTTGATGTACCTTTTCATGATGGTTGAAGTGACATTTACGAGTCTGTGGTAACGATGAGGTTGAAATGGAACTTTGAAATGCTGGCAGGGGAACGTCCAAACACGATATTTTTGGGAAAGTTACACTAAACATTGCCACCGTGGTGCAATGGTTAGCATGCCCGCCTTGATGGGCATAATATGTTAGAACATGTTACACGGATGAAAAAGACTGTTTTTCATATGTTTGGCTATACACATTATATGTTTGGAGCACACATTTTTAAACACAATATTATTGAGTGCAAGCATATAATGTTCATAAACTAGCATAACATGTTTGGGACATATATGTTAATATGTTAGAACATATTATGTTTGGGACATAAAATGTTTGTAAATATAATATGCTTGGATGCAAACATATATTAATTTAGAAATAGCCTATAAACATATATGTGTTTAGTAGCTTGGAGCGCTATTTAACAGGGAGCGATATAGAATTAAGTTGGTGGTTGTTGCTTGTTATTACAAAATTAACATTTTATTTTTCCTTGGGCAATTTATCAGCTACTTCTTTGATCCTTACAAACTGTGTGGTCCGCTGTTCGAATCCCCGTCCGGCAAAAGGTAAAATTAAAATAAAAAAAATCATACAATTGAATAATTTCTTCTACAATGTTTGTATTACAGAAAAAGGTGCTAAGAACTAAAAAATCTCGTGGAAGTAAGAAAGATGTCGGGGAATATACAATTGGGCAGAAACAAAATTTTGAGCATTCAGGCCTATGTTGTTAGCACCTATATTACCTGTTTATTTTCATAATTCATTATGATTGTAAATATATAAATAAATAAATAAAATTTTGAGCACAATATTGTTTGGGAGAATTTTTTTAAGCATATAATATTTTTGGGTGCAAAATGCTTCCAAACATATTATATGTTCACATAATAACATATTGTTTTTTGGAAGACAACATTATTGAATTTGAATGCAAAAATACAAAATGTTTGGAACTTAGACTACCCAAACATATATTGTTTAGACCAATATGCTTTCAAACATATTATATATTGGAAGAGATCAAACATATAAATGTTTGGGCAATACCCAAAAATGTATATGCTTGAAGCAAAATATGTTTGGGAGTATATGTTACAGAAGCGATTTTTTGTGAGCGTGTATGTTTGGGATATAAAATGTTTGTAAATATAATATGCTTAGATGCAAACATATATTAAATTAGGAATAGACTATAAAGAGAAAGAGAGACCTAGAGAGTATGCTGCAAGTAAAATAATGGAAGTAACAATTGGCGCCTTAAAAATATATCCACAAAAAGAAAATTTCATTAAAATTTTTTACTACCAGTGTATGCCCTAAGCTGAAACATAATATGTTTGAACAATACAAACAATATTTTGTTTGCACCAATCCTGAAAATATATATGCTTGAAGCAATATGTGTTTGGGTTATATGTTACAGAAGCGATTTTTTGAGGGTTTAGGTATAAAGGGTGATACGGTCAAAATTTGGTCAAGGGAAAACGCGTGTAAATCGGTGAAATCGTTTATTTAAAAAATCAAATTATATTTATTTTTCAAGTTTAATTAGTATAAAATTCAGGAAAAATATTCAGTTAGGCTTTCGCTTTTCCAAATCCGAATTGCCGGGCCTCACGCTTGACACCTGCCATCAGATTTTGTACAGCCACCATGTCCACCTTCTTCGCCGCAGAAAGCCAGTTTGCCTTGAACTGCTGCTCGTCCTTAGCAGTTTTTTTGTCTTCTTTAGGTTCCGCTTGACAATAATCCAGTATTCGTAGATATTCGTAGACATAAAAGATATTCGTAGACAGAATGCCGGCTGTCGTCCTGGTTGTATTTTATTGTAGAGACTGTATTATCGACTTGTTTTTGCAAAATAAATAACCTGGCAACCATAACACATAAAAAATAATAAATGTCGAATTGTTTATTTTGTTTGTGCGGATTGAGTAAAATATTTGTTTTGTTAAATGGCAGATTTTAGTGAAAGGGTTATTCTGGCCAAGAATTCGTTGATGATGGCTTTGGGGGAAAATGCTCCCAAATATTTAGCTAATATGAAATTGTGGTTTCGACATAAGTGGTCCAAAGAACAATTTGACTACGAGTCACGTAAATTTTTGACACCGGATAAGATGCATCTTCACAATCAGTTCCTGATAGCTATACTGAACAAAATAGACGCGTTCCAGGTCCCCCAGCAAACATCACCTTACAGCAGTGGAGCTCAGCAGTCTTTAGGGGCCATTGGGTCGTCTTCCACAGGCAGTAGTGGAAGTGTGAGTGGAAGCAAAAAAGGAAAGAGAAAGAAAAGTTCCCGAGTTTCAAGTGATAGATTTACATTTGAGCCCTACGACTTTTTGGATTTCATCTTAGAAGATTCCATGAAAGTAATTAGACCTGCCGCTGGAACTGAGGCTAATGTTCAAATATTGCCCACTCAAAGATACTGTGTACATGAACTATTTCTTCCCGATGCGGGATTTATTTTGGGGCGATTTCTTATAGGAGCTTGGGAGTGTGGACTAGTTAACGTAGAAGACAGTGTAGCTGAATATGTTGCAATGGCTGTACAAGTACTACTTAAAAATCTTATTTCAGCTATAATAATGAAAAAAGAACATTACAAAGTAACTGGAGAAGGCTCATTTTTCTATGACGTAGGAGCGTCTTTAAGAGATCCATCCTTGCGCAATACTGTTACGAGGCAAAAACTGGATGATGGTCCTCTTGAGCTGGATAAAGAAATTACTTCGCCAAACTTTATGCGCAGATCAAATGATGACGTTACTTTCCTTTCAGCCTGTGAAGAAATGTGAGTATTTTATTTTAAGGAAATCGACAATTATGTGTTACTTTTTATACCCTTCACCACTATAGAAGCGCAGGATATAAGCTTTTGAATTTGTATTTAATTCCTAGTAGCAGCAGTAGAATTAATAGAACATCAAAGAGTTTTTTCAGGGGTGGATTATCCCACCTCAGTGATAGGCTGCCACCTAACCTTACCTAATAGTTGATACTATAGCCATGCCGTTTGATTACTTCTGCACAACTTCTTGTCATTGGTTAGTATTAAATGGTCAATGATATCCAATGGTTCAGTTTAAAATAGAGATCGTATGGCAAAATTAGGCAATGTACGATAACAATATTCCTACAATGCCCTTTTTGTACGTTTAATCTATCCTCTTTTTAGGCCCTTATAACTATTTCAGGTAATAACAAGTAAGGAAAGTCTAAAGACGGGCCGACTATATTATACCCTGCACCACTTTGTAAATCTAAATTTTCGATACCATATCACATCCATCGAATGTGTTGTGGGCTATATATAAAGTTTTGTCCCAAATACATACATATAAATATCACTCGATCTGGACAGAATTTGATAGACTTCTACAAGATCTATAGACTCAAAATTTAAGTCGGCTAATGCACTAGGGTGGAAACAATGTTAATAAAAAATATGGGAAACATTTAAATCTGAAGCAATTTTAAGGAAACTTCGCAAAAGTTTATTTATGATTTATCGCTCGATATATATGTATTAGAAGTTTAGGAAAATTAGAGGTATTTATATAACTTTTCGACTAAGCAGTGGCGATTTTACAAGGACAATGTTGGTATTTTGACCATTTTTGTCGAAATCAGAAAAACATATATATGGGAGCTATATCTAAATCTGAACCGATTTCAACCAAATTTGGCACGCATTGCAACAATGATAATTCTACACCCTGTGCAAAATTTCAACTAAATCGGAGTTAAAAATTTGCCTCTGTGGTCACATGAGTGTAAATCGGGCGAAAGCTATATATGGGAGATATATCTAAATCTGAACCGATTTCAACAAAATTTGGCACGCATAGCTACAATGCTAATTCTACTCCCTGTGCAAAATTTTAACTAAATCGGAGCAAAAAATTGGCCTATGTGGTCATATGAGTGTAAATCGGGCGAAAGCTATATATGGGAGCTATATCTAAATCTGAACCGATTTCAACCAAATTTGGCACGCATAGCTACAATGCTAATTCTACTCCCTGTGCAAAACTTCAACCAAATTGGGGTAAAACTCCGGCTTCTGGGACCGTATTAGTCCATATCGGGCGAAAGATATATATGGGAGCTATATCTAAATCTGAACCGATTTCAATAAAATTTAACACACTTGACTATAGTACTAATTGTTCTTCTTGTGCAAAATTTTAAGCAAATTAGGGTAAAATTCTGGCTTCTGGGGCCATATAAGTCCATATCGGTCCAAATATATATATGGGAGCTATATCTAATCTGGACCGATTACTTCCAAAATCATTAGGGTTCTTTTCTGAGCCAAAACACATACTTGTGCCAAATTTGAAGTCGATTGGAGTAAAACTGCGACCTAGACTTTGATTACAAAATGTGTTCACGGACAGACGGACATGGTTATATCGACTCAGGGATCCACCCTGAGCATTATTGCCAAAGACACCATGTGTCTATCTCGTCTCCTTCTGGGTGTTGCAAACATATGCACTAACTTATAATACCCTGTTCCACAGTGTGGAGCAGGGTATAAAAATATTGTCGCTAAAGAAGAAAATATATAGGATGCTATGTAGTTGCAAATGATTTGAATAGGTCGAATCATAGGATGTTTTTTGAATGGCAACGACAGTGTTTATCTACAAAGTGGTACAGTGTATAACAAAGTCGACCCAACCAACTTTAGACTTTCCTTACTTTTCTCTCTACGCTTGTATATAATAGACAATGTTCACATGAAATAATCTCTATTAATACTTTACATAACTTTTTCAGACATGCCAAGAAAACTAAAGAAATAACTCTTAAGGATTGTCAAAGAGCTTTTAATGACCACAACTTAATACCATCTCATTCCGTCTACGCCATCAATATGGAAAGGTTAACACAATTGATGCACTGAAATTACGTTTCAATTATTGTACACATATTGTAATAAATGTAGAACTACAATTAGCAAAAAGGATTTTCAACCTTCAGCCGTACTGAATGCAAATATTTTTTTTTTTACATAAATCGCACCGCGAATGGAATAAATTAAAAATCGGAGCTTAAGAGTCTATGTGTCATGTACAACCTTGAAGTTATACAATTTTAATTGTAACTTAATAAATTAAAATAAAATAAGAAATCATAAAATATCTATTCTAATTCTATATATACAAATATGATCGTGAATCCTTAATGCAAACCCCTTTAGTAAAAGTTTGAACCGCTATATTTTAAATATATGTGTTTGATCTAAAGAAGAATATACGATTGCGCTTGAAGAGGAATTAAGCAGGCAGTTTTTACCAGTTATCATATTAACCGAACGAATTTTAATAGTGGTGACGAGGAGAAAAAATGAAGGAGATTTAGATATCAAATTGTATCGCAAAGGGACAACTCAGACGCGTATGTTTGAAGGGAAGGAGGAAACGAATTCACACACCTGAATCTTAAAATGGGAACAAGGAAATTTCGAAATATGAAGAATGAGATTCCCGCAGGAGTGGATGAATAGTCCCCGTATTGGGTATGTTGGTTTCAAATTTATTATCGTTCGATTGTACATGCCCAAAGGTTCTGGGGAACGTAAAACTATTGAACGAAAAAAGTTGTACAATTATTGTTCCCAACAAGTGGGTTGTACAGCTTGAGCGAAGAATCGGTTTCGGCATTAGGTCAAAAATCGATAATTGACCTTCGGCGTCAAGAGACCGGTTTCGGTTAATCGGTCTTCGTCAATACGTTCAAATAAAAACAATACCAACTACAAATAAAACTAAAAGCTCAAAGTCCTCCATATGGGAAAACATGATTCCATGTCCAATAAAATGTAGAAGATTGAGAAAATTAAATTGATTCATATATTACGGATCCTACATATTTGAATATTGAAAGAGTTCTCCATTTCAACAATTAACAGCAGCTGCAATAAAATATTTTGAGCGAACAATTGTTCAATATAGCGGGACGTTTTTTTTTTTTGAAAAAGATTGAGTTTGTACAAAAAAATCTGTTTTGCCATTATAATATCAAAGTACTGAATTTTGACTACTAAAAAGTCTATAAGTTCTAAAAGAATATTACAAGGCATGGACAAAATACCTTTTATTGTTGTTTTTTATGCCTTTGTTCAATAAAAATACGCTAGTAATGTGCTAAAGCAGTCCAAATTTCTATAATTACACATTTTAGTAAAACAAACGGCTTCGGCCGATTATTGCTTTTTAGCCGAACATTGCCTTCGGCAAAAAAACCACTTCAGTCGAGCTCTTATGGATTGTGGTGGCAAGCAATACAAATTAAATAAAAATTTAGAACTATTTGGAAGGTACTGAATTCTAGTTTCATCATTAAATTGGGAACAGATAATAAGAAAACATCGTAAGGAGAATATTACACAGTGCAACACAAAAAATCCAAACAAAATATCACTTATCCCAGCCGAAAGTACTCGATGAGAGAAGAAAAGTAATGTTTGGATTTTGCTAGATTCGTTGCCGTTCGTCTTTTATGAGCCTCCAAAGTTTTGTCGCTAAATTCGATTTTGAGTACTTTTTGCAATTTTCGTATGACTATAGCTCGAAAACTGCTGTGAATCCATTTTTGAAATGATAAGTAAAATTGCGAATGAAAACGAAAGAAAACGTACACGCGCTCCAATTTTCTTCTTTTATTCCTAATCATCGGAACATCGTTTGACATCTATGAACCATTTAAGTACAAAACTGCAATCTATCGTTTTCTTTATCACAATTTTACCCAAAATTAATGACGCTCCATACGATTTATTAATTAAAAAGTTCAAAAATTTATATTGAGCGGACTTGCTCTTTATACCTCATACACATTAGGCTCGAAATATGTTAGAAGTGGATTTTAACAGTTGAAATCTAGTTAAAGTAGATTTTTGGAAGTGTAATGTGAATGAAGTATTACAAGCAACACAAAAACAAATGCCTGCAAATATAATTTTTTGGAACGGACTCGTTACGAAAAAAATTAAAGGCTCAACTGTAGTCTATGGGCCCCTCACCGAATTGCTTAAAATTAATATATGTTGTGTCATTCGGTGAGCTGATTCCAACAAAGTGACCCATACCCGGGGGAAGTACCCGGGTCTTGAGATATAGCCCTCCAAAAGGTCAATAAAAACTTGATTTATCTCTTTTGTTTTTTGCCCAATCTAGACAAACTTGGTATCATATGAAAGCTTATTCAATGCACTTTTTACACTATTTTTTTTTGTTATTTTCATTATATCTCAAAAAGTCTTCGATTATACCCTAATATTTTTTATACATAGCTTGAAAGCCTAGTTTCTGGCCTTTTGATTGATGTGCTACATGTCTTTATAGGCCCACTTTGGACTCTGTCCATAGGAGAAAGTCTTAAACCCCGGCCGAAGGCCGGCTACTCTCCCCCCGTGGGTCCACGTTAGCCCACTTTGGACTCTGTCCGGCCGGCTACATTTCCCCCCTTGGGCCTGCGTTAGCCCACTTTGGACTCTGTCCATAGGAGAAAGTCTGAAACCCCGGCCGAAGGCCGGCTACTCTCCCCCCTTGGGTCCACGTTAGCCCACTTTGGACTCTGTCCGGCCGGCTACATTTCCCCCCTTGGGCCTGCGTTAGCCCACTTTGGACTCTGTCCATAGGAGAAAGTCTTAAACCCAAAGTGGGCTAACGCAGACCCAAGGGGGGAAAGTAGCCGGCCTTCGGCCGGGGTTTAAGACTTTCTCCTATGGACAGAGTCCAAAGTGGGCTAACGCAAACACAAGGGGAGAAAATATTTACTCTCCCCCCTTGGGTCCACGTTAGCCCACTTTGGACTCTGTCCGGCCGGCCACTTTTCCCCCTTGGGTTAATACTTACAACATACAAAAATTATTTCAGTAATAAAACAATTTTTTTTCTACTCAGAATAAAAGCTCAATAACTTTGCTAAAAATGGACCTATAAAGACATGTAGTACATCAATCAAAAGGCCGGCTACTTTCCCCACTTGGGTCTGCGTTAGCCCACTTTGGACTCTGTCCATAGACGAAAGTCTTAAACCCCGGCCGAAGGCCGGCTACTCTCCCTCCTTGGCCGGCTACTCTCCCTCCGGCCGAAGGCCGGCTACTCTCCCTCCTCTGGGTGTTGCAAACATATGCACTAACTTATAATACCCTGTTCCACAGTGTGGAGCAGGGTATAAAAATATTGTCGCTAAAGAAGAAAATATATAGGATGCTATGTAGTTGCAAATGATTTGAATAGGTCGAATCATAGGATGTTTTTTGAATGGCAACGACAGTGTTTATCTACAAAGTGGTACAGTGTATAACAAAGTCGACCCAACCAACTTTAGACTTTCCTTACTTTTCTCTCTACGCTTGTATATAATAGACAATGTTCACATGAAATAATCTCTATTAATACTTTACATAACTTTTTCAGACATGCCAAGAAAACTAAAGAAATAACTCTTAAGGATTGTCAAAGAGCTTTTAATGACCACAACTTAATACCATCTCATTCCGTCTACGCCATCAATATGGAAAGGTTAACACAATTGATGCACTGAAATTACGTTTCAATTATTGTACACATATTGTAATAAATGTAGAACTACAATTAGCAAAAAGGATTTTCAACCTTCAGCCGTACTGAATGCAAATATTTTTTTTTACATAAATCGCACCGCGAATGGAATAAATTAAAAATCGGAGCTTAAGAGTCTATGTGTCATGTACAACCTTGAAGTTATACAATTTTAATTGTAACTTAATAAATTAAAATAAAATAAGAAATCATAAAATATCTATTCTAATTCTATATATACAAATATGATCGTGAATCCTTAATGCAAACCCCTTTAGTAAAAGTTTGAACCGCTATATTTTAAATATATGTGTTTGATCTAAAGAAGAATATACGATTGCGCTTGAAGAGGAATTAAGCAGGCAGTTTTTACCAGTTATCATATTAACCGAACGAATTTTAATAGTGGTGACGAGGAGAAAAAATGAAGGAGATTTAGATATCAAATTGTATCGCAAAGGGACAACTCAGACGCGTATGTTTGAAGGGAAGGAGGAAACGAATTCACACACCTGAATCTTAAAATGGGAACAAGGAAATTTCGAAATATGAAGAATGAGATTCCCGCAGGAGTGGATGAATAGTCCCCGTATTGGGTATGTTGGTTTCAAATTTATTATCGTTCGATTGTACATGCCCAAAGGTTCTGGGGAACGTAAAACTATTGAACGAAAAAAGTTGTACAATTATTGTTCCCAACAAGTGGGTTGTACAGCTTGAGCGAAGAATCGGTTTCGGCATTAGGTCAAAAATCGATAATTGACCTTCGGCGTCAAGAGACCGGTTTCGGTTAATCGGTCTTCGTCAATACGTTCAAATAAAAACAATACCAACTACAAATAAAACTAAAAGCTCAAAGTCCTCCATATGGGAAAACATGATTCCATGTCCAATAAAATGTAGAAGATTGAGAAAATTAAATTGATTCATATATTACGGATCCTACATATTTGAATATTGAAAGAGTTCTCCATTTCAACAATTAACAGCAGCTGCAATAAAATATTTTGAGCGAACAATTGTTCAATATAGCGGGACGTTTTTTTTTTTTGAAAAAGATTGAGTTTGTACAAAAAAATCTGTTTTGCCATTATAATATCAAAGTACTGAATTTTGACTACTAAAAAGTCTATAAGTTCTAAAAGAATATTACAAGGCATGGACAAAATACCTTTTATTGTTGTTTTTTATGCCTTTGTTCAATAAAAATACGCTAGTAATGTGCTAAAGCAGTCCAAATTTCTATAATTACACATTTTAGTAAAACAAACGGCTTCGGCCGATTATTGCTTTTTAGCCGAACATTGCCTTCGGCAAAAAAACCACTTCAGTCGAGCTCTTATGGATTGTGGTGGCAAGCAATACAAATTAAATAAAAATTTAGAACTATTTGGAAGGTACTGAATTCTAGTTTCATCATTAAATTGGGAACAGATAATAAGAAAACATCGTAAGGAGAATATTACACAGTGCAACACAAAAAATCCAAACAAAATATCACTTATCCCAGCCGAAAGTACTCGATGAGAGAAGAAAAGTAATGTTTGGATTTTGCTAGATTCGTTGCCGTTCGTCTTTTATGAGCCTCCAAAGTTTTGTCGCTAAATTCGATTTTGAGTACTTTTTGCAATTTTCGTATGACTATAGCTCGAAAACTGCTGTGAATCCATTTTTGAAATGATAAGTAAAATTGCGAATGAAAACGAAAGAAAACGTACACGCGCTCCAATTTTCTTCTTTTATTCCTAATCATCGGAACATCGTTTGACATCTATGAACCATTTAAGTACAAAACTGCAATCTATCGTTTTCTTTATCACAATTTTACCCAAAATTAATGACGCTCCATACGATTTATTAATTAAAAAGTTCAAAAATTTATATTGAGCGGACTTGCTCTTTATACCTCATACACATTAGGCTCGAAATATGTTAGAAGTGGATTTTAACAGTTGAAATCTAGTTAAAGTAGATTTTTGGAAGTGTAATGTGAATGAAGTATTACAAGCAACACAAAAACAAATGCCTGCAAATATAATTTTTTGGAACGGACTCGTTACGAAAAAAATTAAAGGCTCAACTGTAGTCTATGGGCCCCTCACCGAATTGCTTAAAATTAATATATGTTGTGTCATTCGGTGAGCTGATTCCAACAAAGTGACCCATACCCGGGGGAAGTACCCGGGTCTTGAGATATAGCCCTCCAAAAGGTCAATAAAAACTTGATTTATCTCTTTTGTTTTTTGCCCAATCTAGACAAACTTGGTATCATATGAAAGCTTATTCAATGCACTTTTTACACTATTTTTTTTTGTTATTTTCATTATATCTCAAAAAGTCTTCGATTATACCCTAATATTTTTTATACATAGCTTGAAAGCCTAGTTTCTGGCCTTTTGATTGATGTGCTACATGTCTTTATAGGCCCACTTTGGACTCTGTCCATAGGAGAAAGTCTTAAACCCCGGCCGAAGGCCGGCTACTCTCCCCCCGTGGGTCCACGTTAGCCCACTTTGGACTCTGTCCGGCCGGCTACATTTCCCCCCTTGGGCCTGCGTTAGCCCACTTTGGACTCTGTCCATAGGAGAAAGTCTGAAACCCCGGCCGAAGGCCGGCTACTCTCCCCCCTTGGGTCCACGTTAGCCCACTTTGGACTCTGTCCGGCCGGCTACATTTCCCCCCTTGGGCCTGCGTTAGCCCACTTTGGACTCTGTCCATAGGAGAAAGTCTTAAACCCAAAGTGGGCTAACGCAGACCCAAGGGGGGAAAGTAGCCGGCCTTCGGCCGGGGTTTAAGACTTTCTCCTATGGACAGAGTCCAAAGTGGGCTAACGCAAACACAAGGGGAGAAAATATTTACTCTCCCCCCTTGGGTCCACGTTAGCCCACTTTGGACTCTGTCCGGCCGGCCACTTTTCCCCCTTGGGTTAATACTTACAACATACAAAAATTATTTCAGTAATAAAACAATTTTTTTTCTACTCAGAATAAAAGCTCAATAACTTTGCTAAAAATGGACCTATAAAGACATGTAGTACATCAATCAAAAGGCCGGCTACTTTCCCCCCTTGGGTCTGCGTTAGCCCACTTTGGACTCTGTCCATAGACGAAAGTCTTAAACCCCGGCCGAAGGCCGGCTACTCTCCCTCCTTGGGTCTGCGTTAGCCCACTTTGGACTCTGTCCATAGGAGAAAGTCTGAAACCCCGGCCGAAGGCCGGCTACTCTCCCCTCTTGGGTCCACGTTAGCCCACTTTGGACTCTGTCCGGCCGGCTACATTTCCCCCCTTGGGCCTGCGTTAGTCCACTTTGGACTCTGTCCATAGGAGAAAGTCTTAAACCCCGGCCGCAGGCCGGCTACTTTCCCCCTTTGGGTCTGCGTTAGCCCACTTTGGACTCTGTCCATAGGAAAAAGTCTTAAACCCCGGCCGAAGGCCGGCTACTCTCCCCCCTTGGGTCCACGTTAGCCCACTTTGGACTCTGTCCGGCCGGCCACTTTTCCCCCTTGGGTTAATACTTACAACATACAAAAATTATTTCAGTAATAAAACAATTTTTTTCTACTCAGAATAAAAGCTCAATAACTTTGCTAAAAATGGACCTATAAAGACATGTAGTACATCAGTCAAAAGGCCAGCTACTTTCCCCCCTTGGGCCTGCGTTAGCCCACTTTGGACTCTGTCCATAGGAGAAAGTCTTAAACCCCGGCCGAAGGCCGGCTACTCTCCCTCCTTGGGTCCACGTTAGCCCACTTTGGACTCTGTCCGGCCGGCTACATTTCCCCCCTTGGGCCTGCGTTAGCCCACTTTGGACTCTGTCCATAGGAGAAAGCCTTAAACCCCGGCCGAAGGCCGGCTACTTTCCCCCCTTGGGTCTGCGTTAGCCCACTTTGGACTCTGTCCATAGGAGAAAGTCTTAAACCCCGGCCGAAGGCCGGTTACTCTCCCCTTGGGTCCACGTTAGCTCACTTTGGACTCTGTCCGGCCGGCCACTTTTCCCCCTTGGGTTAATACTTACAACATACAGAAATTATTTCAGTAATAAAACAATTTTTTTTCTACTCAGAATAAAAGCTCAATAACTTTGCTAAAAATGGACCTATGTAGCACATCAATCAAATGGCCAGAAACTAGGCTTTCAAGCTATGTATAAAAAATATTAGGGTATAATCGAAGACTTTTTGAGACATAATGAAAATAACAAAAAAAAATAGGGTAAACATTTTCTTTTTTATTTATATCTCCCAAACTAAATTAAATATTAAAAAAATAAAATAATATAATGAAAAAGTGCATATAATATAAAAGTGCATTGAATAAGCTTTCATATGATACCAAGTTTGATTGGGCAAAAAACAAAAGAGATATATCAAGTTTTTATTGACCCTTTGGAGGGCTATATCTCAAGACCCGGGTACTTCCCCCGGGTATGGGTCACTTTGTTGGAATCAGCTCACCGAATGACACAACATATATTAATTTTAAGTAATTCGGTGAGGGGCCCATAAACTGCAGTTGCTCCCATTTGGAAGTAGTTTAATTAAAAATAATGAATTCCGGAAGTTATAAACCATCCGAATAGCTATAATGTGGGTAGAACATTATGTGGTAGAACATATGATACATTATAGCCAGGGCCGTCTTTAACCTTTTAGAGGCCCTGGGAATATTAGTATTATGGGGCCCCTATGACTTTGACAGAATATTATTTTGATATAATAAACAAAAAAATTATAAACAAGATTTTTATTGCTACTTGCATTAAGTGAATAGATAAATGTAATATTTACCACAAACGTAACTCCCTTACCATTCACAGGTTTATGATTAACCCCCATTTTCATGAAACTCCGTTAGTGCTATGTTAGCTAACGAACTTTTAAACCGTGATATGTACATATCTGTCATCTTGCGTATATATTCCATATGCCAGTTAGAAACTTAACTGCCCAAAATTTTTCAGTTAAAGTTAACCGGAGAAAAGATTTTTCCATTTTTCTTTCTGTTAACTGGGAGTTAAAGCCTAACGGAGCTACGTGAAAATGGCCGTAAATGTAAGAATTCAAAAAAATTCAAGAAATTTCAGTTTATAAATTCTTTTGTAGAAACTATGAAAAATTAGGAGTAAAAATAGAATTAAAAATTGTAAATAACAATCGACCGATGATGGGTGGTACTTTAAAACGGCAACTGTAACGATTAAACAAAATCGATTAGAATAAGATTAAGGCCTTAAAGGCCAGATTATGCATCTAAAAATGTAGCGTAGCCGTAACATAACGGCAACGTATGATTTTTTGGCGATTAGGTAACTTGAAAAAAAAAACGTATCAACAAACTATCAAAAACTGGCAGAAAAAAATTGTTTTTTTTTTACATTTTAAATGAATTTCACCAAAAATATTAATTTCTCATCATCCATTTTAATCGAAATCAACACAATACCACAGGCTAATCGCATTTTCATCAATGACGCTTGTTTCAATCGAAGTATTTTGCTTCATTTTCACATAATTTACTTCGTCACTCCTTCTTCCAAAAATCTGCTTCACTTTTTGTTCTGCTTCAAATTTTTAAATTTTCCCCATATTACCTAATTGTTTTTCCTATTCCTTTAATTACGATGAACATAGCGGTTTTAATCATTGAATTATTAACCGATGTTGACCAATTTTTGCATAGTTGTTAGAGACCATATACTTACACCATGTACCAAATTTCAGCCGGATCGGATGAAATTTGGTTCTCTTAGAGGTTCCGCAAGTCAAATTGGGGGGGTCAGTTTATATGGGGGCTATATATAATTATGGACCGATGTGGACCAATTTTTGCATGGTTGTTAGAGATCATATGCTGAAACCATGTACCAAATTTCAGCTGGATCAGATGAAATTTGCTTCTCTTAGAGTCCCCGCAAGCCAAATTTGGGGGTCCGTTTATATGGGGGCTATACGTAAAAGTGGACCGATATGGCCTATTTGTAATACCATCCGACCTACATCATTAACAACTACTTGTGCGAAGTTTCAAGTCGATAACTTCCTTCGTTCGGAAGTTAGCGTGATTTCAAAAGACGGACGGACGAACGGACATCAGATCGACTCAGAATTTCACCACGACCCAGAATATATATACTTTATGGGGTCTTAGAGCAATATTTCGATGCGTTACAAACGGAATGACAAAGTTAATATACCCCCATCCTATGGTGGAGGGTATAATAAAATGAATTCTATTGTTTTGTTTTCAAAAATGTATGCTACTTCAATTTTATTCAATCTACTCCACTTTTTTCTAAAATCTACTTCACTCAATTTTCCACTAGCGGCAGCACTGGGTACCCTTCTAGATTTGAGACAGGCAAAATCGTTAGATTACACGCAAAGAAAACGTGTACAGAAACGTTTTTCTTTTATTAGAGTTTATTTGAATTTCTTCGAAAATTTTAAACATTTATCACCAAAAAAATTCGTTGTTACAAAATGATTATTTTTTCAATAAAAAATATTATTTTTAAACCCACAACACAGCCAATTTCGTTTATATCAAGCACTTTTCTTTTCCGACTTTAAGTTATATAAGATAAGACACATTTTACAGTTTCATAGTAAAAATTTAGTATATATTAGTATGTTTAATCGGATCGTGGGCGCCGAAAACGATGCTATATAAATATAACTGTTTGACTGTTGATGTCAATAACAGCTACGTAGCCCAGTAGATAGTGTGTTGGCTTACAAATTGTATGGTCCACGGTTCAATTCTCCGTGCAGGCGAAAGGTAAAATTTAAACAATTTATAAAATCGAATAATTTCTTCTACATTGTATTACAGAAAAAGATGCTAAGAACTAAAAAACCTCGTAGAAGTGAGAAAGATGCGAGAGAAAATGCAATTAGCCAGAAAAGATTGTTTTTTGAGTTAGTCTTTATGAAATTGTTTTTATATCCTGGAAAAGAATAAACGTTTATCACAAAAAGTATATACTTTTCTTCCAAATAACAGCGAAAAGCAAATGAGAAACTTTGTTTGCCAAAAACTTCGTTTGGGAGGAAAGAATTATTTTTTTGCGTGTAGGTTAAAGTGCCAACCCGATTAAGTTTCACGCTCACTTAGATTATTCAGTCCATTGTGATAAGGTAAAATCGTCAATCACTTCTTCAAATTCTATGCTTTTTAGCACATTACATCCCAGCAAAAAAAATTGGAAGTACTTTTCAGGACACAAGGCACTTTCAAAAAATGTCCTCCAAATATGTTCTTTATTTTAACTACTCAGGAAGTTCTTTTAATTTAATTTTTATAACTCACTTTTTTCATATTTTCAAAGGGTAATTTT
Source organism: Haematobia irritans (assembly GCF_050003625.1). Taxonomy (NCBI): domain Eukaryota; kingdom Metazoa; phylum Arthropoda; class Insecta; order Diptera; family Muscidae; genus Haematobia; species Haematobia irritans. The sequence goes on from NC_134399.1 coordinate 43,812,815, forward strand.
AACTTTTTTTGTTTGAAATAGGTAAAAACAGAGTAAGGGTTAATAAAATGGTACAAATTATTTAAATTTTGGGGAAAAAAATGCTGAATCTATTCTAGAAAAATTGCACTGAATTCGGATCACAAATTCAGGGCAACGGCTTTGGAAATGGTGGACATCCGTCCTATGACAAGCCCATGTTAAATTCATCTTCTAATCTTAATCTCTCTTGAAGCATTGTACTTCTCAATTCATTTTTAATTCTTTTTAATTTGGAGAAGGAACGTTCCCCACTGCATTTAGAAACCATCATGCTTGAAAAGATTCTCATTGCAATTTCTACATTTGGAAATGTGTCGTCAATGCTGTTTTCTTTCAAAAGTTGAAATATTTCTAACATAGAATTAGTTAACTCATTTTCACTCTCCCCAATATTTTTCAAGTATTTAAAATTACCATGCTCTTGTCTATCGCGGGCCCTGGGCACGTGCCCAGTGGGAAAGAGTGGTCTGATTATAGTTGTTTTTTATATATAACCGGCAGTAGTTCTCAACTCGTAGTCGTAAAATAGTTCAAAAGCTTTCGGACTTGCAACAAATGCAAATATTATAACGCGTTTATTCATTGCAGGTATATTGTAAAAGAAGTGAAACTATAATTTTGAAAATACGGGTTTCTCGCCTTTTGTAAGTTGTGCTGCTGCTGCTTGTGCAAAATCCTCAGATTGCAAATATAGTTTGTTCATTTCACGCTGCAAATATATGTATTGTTTAAATATAAAAAGCAAAAATATAAATCAGAAACTTACAATGTGATCTAATCCTTCTTGGTTAGGTCGGCTGAGAGAGTATACAATATTTTGTTTAGTCGCTTGGACAGCAATAGGACTCTTTTGAGCTATATTTTCCGCTAGTTCCAAAGCTGCGTTTAGCAAAGCATCCTTGTCTGGAAATACCTTACTAACCAAACCAGAACTAAGAGCTTCTGAACTTTCAAAGCGTCTTCCAGTGTAACACAACTCGCGAACTAAAGATTGACTACCGATTACCTTTGGTAAACGCTGAAGGGTTCCCACATCAGCAGCCATACCAATTTCTACTTCTTTTACCGAAAAGAATGCATCTTGCGTACAGTAGCGGATATCTGCTGCCGTAATAAGATCAATTCCTGCGCCGATGCATGCTGATTGAACTGCTGCAATCACAGGTTTCGGACACTTCTCTAAAGAACTCATGGAATCTTGGTACAATTTAATTATTGGTTCCAAATAATAACCCTTCCGGGCAACATCATCTATTTCAGCCAATTCTTGGCCCAATTGTATCATATCAGTTAAGTCAATTCCTATTTTTTTAAACAACGAATTTAAAAAATGTACGCTTAAAAACAGAATGTTATATTTACCGGATGTAAAATGCTTTCCTGCTCCTGATATCACAATCGCTCTACATTCTGGGTTGGTACTTAGATCTTCGAAAGCCTGTTTAATCTCTCTAAAAGTTATTATTCATGAAAATTGAAAATTATTGATACACCAACTAACTTACATCCACATTTGCTTATTGATAGCATTGTATCGCTTAGGCCTATTGAGCTCCACGTAAGCAACGAACGGTTTGGGAATGGTAATGGACAAAGTTTTATATTCAGCGTGTTGGGATGAGGAGTCATGTAAAATTTTTCCAGACATATTTCGGATTAAATTATTCTTGGCTGCAATAGAAAAGAAAATGAACTTTGAACTTCGTACCGGTATATCAAACATTGAACTGGTGCTACATTAAAGCTAATCAACATTGCAGTTGGCTGCTTACCGACCAAATTGCGTGTTATCGCAATACCACTCTTTCGAAAATTATTTAAAATCATAATGAGAAGGATAAGAAATATCAACAAACTTTATTTCGTTATCAAATAGCACTGCAAAATAATCATTGTATTTTTTATACTATCGATATTTATTTTCCGATAACGATACTACCGACGAAACACTGATCACTAAAAATATACCGGAGATGGAAACATTTTTCCGCGACGACACATACAATAAGCTTGTGGGCAAGTACAGTGCCACACATAAGTATTGGAACAGCAATTCATTAAACCCTTATCCATGCCAGCATTTCAAAGTTCTATTTCATCGTCATCGCAACTACAGACTCGTAATTGGCAACAACAAACACCAACTGTTTACCAAAAAATACGAAATGTACATCAAAGTATTTTGCCATCACTTTCCACAATTTGGAGCCAGCCGTCGTCGGCAAAAATGGGTCGGCTTCATTCCCTGATCATCACAAGAGCCACCCTGCCAGCATTTCAATGTTCCATTTCATCCTCATCGCTACCACAGACTCGTAAGTGACACTGCAACAATCGCCAACTGTGATAGTATTTTGCCATCACTATTCGCATGAAAGTATTTTGCCATCACTATTGTTACAAGAGCCATTTTATATTTTGTGAAACACCAAGCGCAACTGGCTTATAATAATTTATTTCAATGAAAACGAAAATAAAGTGCTGAAAACATAGTTATTACGGTTAAAATTGTGAAAAGTAAATTGGTGAACAATTTTTGACTTTCCAAATGGAATAAAGTGATAGTTTTTCAAATATTTTTCCAGACACGCTGCCTCCATTGGGAATATAAGTACTGGCTGATAGACGCTACAACATTTAACTTACAACTTGTAACTCAACATCAATCTCTTATTAATGCATAAAATGTGTTAAATGTGATGTGATAGTCGTATAAATGTAATATTTATGAGAATTTATAAATGTTTCATAAAATTAATAAACATCTAAACAATCGTGTTTTACTTGACCACAATGATTCTTTTACAACTATCTTAAAATGCACTTTGTCTGATTGTTTGAAGGGGCTCTTATTGGCGTCCTTCTAAATGTATCCAGAAGGGCTCCTAATAATTGCACTCATGCGATACTTTTTTGTAGTAACTTGGCGTGGTACAACTTCTCAATAGTAACGGCGCTTTTCCGAGGAGTTTTGGATATCGTATACGACTGTTTTCGACGTAGTGGGGATTCTCAGAAGCGCCCCCAAATTCAAAAAATGTTGGCAGGGCATTGATATTTTATGAAACACCAAGCGCAAACAGCTTTTTATACATTTTGAACAAAAATTAAGCTGAAAACATAGTCATTACACTTAAAATTGTGAAAGGTACTTTGATGAAAAATTTTCGACATTCCAAATGGAATAAAGTGATATTTTTTCATATATTTTTCCTGACATGTGGCTTCCATCAAGAATAAACACATTCGCTGATCAACATCTTTCTTTTAGTAATAAAAAGAATTATGTTGTATGTGATTTTAGTGTTATAAATGTGGCAACTCCAGCCGAGTCAATGACAGATTGTCAAAAGTCTGGCATTGCGGAAAAACGACAACAAAGAAGAAAACAAAAGTTAGTTCCTCGTGAAGTCTTCACCACCACATCTGTAGCTAAATCGTATTTCTAAATTAAACTGAATTTTTATATGTTTTTATTAAATAAAAGAATTTAAATAGTTATTTAAGTTAAACAGTTCGTGTTTTAATTCACACAACCTAAATAACTATAGTGCCCTGCCAACATTTTTTGAATTTGGGGACTCTTTTGAGAATCCCCACTACGTCGAAAACAATCATATACGACATCAAAAACTCGTCGGAAAAGCGCCGTCACTATTGAGAAGTTGTACCACGCCAAGTTACTACAAAAATGTTTTGCATGAGTGCAATTATTAGGTGCCTTTATAGATCAATTTAGAACGACGCCAATAAGGGACCCTCCAAACAATCAGAAAAAGTGCATTTTAAGATAGTTGTAAAAGAATCATTGTGGTCAAGTAAAACACGTTTGTTTAGATATTTATTAATTTGATTAAACATTTACAAATTCTTAAAAATATAACATTTATACCACTATCACATTACATTTAACATAATTTTTGGCATTAATGATGATGTTGAGTTACAAGTAGCGAGTTACATGTTGCTGCGTCTATCAACCAGTGTTTTTATTCCATGGAGGCAGCGTGTCTGTAAAATATCTGAAAAACAATCACTTTATTCCATTTGGAAAATCACCAAATTGTTCACCAATATACCTTTCACAATTTTAAGCGTATAATCTATGTTTTCAGAACTTTATTTTCGTTTTTATTTAATTAAAATATAACAAGCTGGTTGCGCTTGGCGTTTCACAAAAAAATGGCTTTTTTAACAGTAGGGATGGCAAATTACTTGCATGTACTTTTTGATGTACCTTTTCATGATGGTTGAAGTGACATTTACGAGTCTGTGGTAACGATGAGGTTGAAATGGAACTTTGAAATGCTGGCAGGGTGGTGACCTCGTCAAAGAACAGTGAAATTTATAAAATTGCAACAAGCAAAAATTTATGTTTCGCGGAATTTCACAACGCCGGCGTGCATAGTTTTGCACAAAAAGACATACAACGAATTTCATGAAAGACAATCGTACGACTTATGGTTAATACAAAACGCGAGTTAAGGCAACACAAACCAGTCAACTATAAAGAAGCTGACACAGATAGCAGTGAAGACGAAGCTGAATTTTTCGAAAGCAGCAGCATCATAACGGACGACAGGATGGCTGAGGCATTGCAACAGCAAATTCAATCACTTCAAGAAGAACTCGCATTACTAAGAAATGCTCAACGACATGAGGAACCACGGCCAAATTTACAGAAAGTACACATACCAAAGTTTAATGAGCGCAACCCTCAGTTATGGTTCGCGCAAGTTGAACGTTCTTTTGCTTTGTACGGTATAGTTTCTGATAGCGATAAATTTGACCTAGTGAGTGTTCGACTTGAAGATGAAGTGCTTTTATCAGTTGAAGACCTCATCACAAATCCACCCGACTCAAATAAATATTTAGCAATTAAAGAGAGACTAGTTTCTAAATTTGCTGAATCGCCTGAGTCAAAATTGCGACGTTTGATACAGGGTGGTGAAACCAGCAGCATGAAACCAACATCGGTTTTAGCACACATGAAACGTCTTGCGCCTGGTAAAGGTAACGAAGCTATTATTAGAACACTGTTTCTTGGACAAATGCCCGAAAACATGAGACCTTTTTTGGCTGCCTGGGAGGAGGAAGACTTGGAGAAGTTGGCTAAAATAGCTGACAAGATGTTTGAGGCCAACAACAATACAACCAACATAAACTTAGTGTCTACGACCCCACAACAACCAACAGTACAAGTTGATGCAGTTTCGCAACGAATGTCTTTCAGTGACATGTGTCAAGCTGTAAAGGAACTCTCGATAAAGGTTGATAAAATCCAACAAAACCTTGGCAGAAACTCACGACATCGTTCCAAATCGAGAAATCGATCTCAAAGTGCCCAAAATACCAACCAACAAAATCTGTGCTATTTTCATCGCAAATTTGGTGACAATGCTAGAAAGTGCAAACCTGATTGTTCAAGATATCACACGGAAAACTAGATGAGCTGTCGTCAGTCAATTCGGTTGGCGGCAGCAGCAAAATAAACAACACATTTGTAAATCGTCTACATATTTACGACAAATCAACAAGTTCACAATTTCTTATTGACTCTGGATCGTCGGTATCAGTTATACCCCCGTCTATGATCAAACATAAACTCAACCCTTCCAAGTTAACTCTTTTGGCGGCAAATCAAAGTGTTATTAGGACTTTTGGTGATTGTGTTTTGAAACTTGACCTTGGACTTCGCCGAGAATTCAAATGGTTGTTTGTGATTGCTGAAGTACACACACCAATAATCGGTGCTGATTTTCTAGTCAATTTTGATATACTTATTGATCTCAAACAAAAACGTCTTATCGACAACAAAACCAAATTAACAAATCGTGGTGAAATTTTACAAACCAAAGAATTTGGAATTTCAACACTTGATTCAAAATCAGCAATTGCAGACCTTCTAAAAGAATTTGAGGACATAACGAAAACCTCTACTCTTCGAAATTCAAAAACTGAATCGATTGTTGTTCATCATATCGAGACTACAGGTACCCCTGTAGCAGATCGTCCACGTCGGCTATCGGGTGATAAACTAAAATCAGCTAAAGCCGAAATGGATTTTCTCATCGAACAGGGTATTTGCCGTCCGTCAAAGAGCGCTTGGGCCAGTCCCATCCATATGGTTGCAAAAAAAAACTGGTGGTTGGCGTGTCTGTGGTGACTATCGTAAATTAAATTCACAAACAGTTCCAGATCGCTACCCCATTGCACATATTCACGATTTTGCTGAAAATCTTTATGGTAAGTCAATTTTTACAACCCTTGACCTCACAAGAGCCTACTATCAAATACCAATGGCTGAAGAAGACGTCGCAAAAACCCCCGTTTGTACACAGTTTGGACTTCTGGAATTTCTTTATATGCCTTTCGGTTTAAGAAATGCCACTCAGACCTTCCAACGCTTCATGGACAACGTTTTCAGAGGACTTGATTTCGGTTTTTGCTACATCGATGACATTATAATCATGTCTGATTCACAAGAACAACATCAGAAACATCTACGAATTGTTTTCGAAACCTTACGACAACACGGACTCACCATCAACGTCAGCAAGTGTCATTTTGGTGCTCCAGAAGTAAGATTTCTTGGATATACAATTAACGCAAATGGTTGTTGTCCACCTTCAGATCGAATTGAAGCAGTTAAAAACTATAAAAAACCGGAAACAATTTGTGAACTCCGACGATTCATTGGTGTCATTAATTATTATAGACGTTGTATACCTCACGCAGCACAACAACAAGCTCCTTTGAACGAATTGGTTGGAAACTCCAAGAAAAACGACAAGCGAAAAGTTCCATGGACATCTGCCGCAGAAAATGCTTTTGAGATTTGCAAACAAAGCCTTTGTGAAGCCACAATGCTAGCACATCCAGCTCCAGACCTAGAACTAGCATTGGTAACGGATGCATCAGACACAGCAATCGGCGCGGTATTGGAACAAAACTTCAATGGCGAGTGGAGACCATTAGAATTTTATTCATGTAAGTTGTCAAAATCTGAAAGAGCATATAGTACATATGATCGAGAATTACTTGCTATATACAAATCTGTAAAATATTTTCGACATATGCTGGAGGCTCGACATTTCGTTATCAAGACAGACCATAAACCTCTCGTTTATGCATTTTCGCAACGACCTGAAAAAGCATCGCCTAGACAACTTAGAAATTTGGATTTTATTGCTCAGTTTACTACTGACATAATCATGTCTGTTCTGGGTCACACCGCATTGTGCACCACACTATACACTTTCTACACACCACACACAAAGTTAGTTGTTCTGAGTCACACGTGTGAACACTTTTTTTCGGACTTTTAATCGAAAAAGGTGACAGCTGATTTTTTCTGCAAGCCATATTATTTGCAGACAGAAATTATAAACAAAACATATTTTGCCGGTATAAACATAAAAAATTAAAAGTAAGTGCGTAATTCAAAGCCATAAATAAAATGCCTGCCGGATTTTTGTTAGCAGTGAATAATATAAGGACAAGAGCAATTTATCAAGAACAAGGCGACAATTGCGTGATGCTTCAAATCTGTTTTGATTTTTTCTATCCCTCCTCAATGTTACTCATGAACAAACGATCGCCGTGTCGTTCTCGTTTTTGTTTTTGACGGCGGAGAAGTTTTTATTTTGGTTTTGGTCAAACAGTTTTTAACATCCATACATTAAAGGAAATTTAATTATAGTGGGCATAATTAACTATTCTGTTAAGGTTTTTCTCATTTATATTGCTTAATTATTTACAATAATATTGCAAACAAATTTTCTATCGTGGCGGCCTCCATGTGCAGAAAGATATTGGCGGCGTTAGTTTTTTTTTTTTTTTTATTTGCTCAGTGATTTGTGCACCAAGAACACTTTGCAGAATTGAAGATGCCATATTTTTCATGCAATAAATTTGGTAAAATTCATTTTTCTTAGCCCATTTATTTTGTAAAATTTATAATTTAATTACCTTATATTTTCAAAAAGACCTTTGATTTGTTTAGAAAAGCGGATAGTATTCACAAAAATCAAAGATAATTTTGCTTAAAACTTGTTTGTGTTAACTTTTAAAAATTGTGGTAACATTATACTTTCGAACACACTGAAAATCAGCTGATTAAAACAACCCCAAAATTTATACACCAATCAGAGGAAATTTCGGTTCAAATTTTAGATGGACTTTTAAAATCGTGGTTTCTGCCATATATAAGTGACTTTCCCAATAAAATTTGCAAATATTTATAAAAAACATATTAAAGTTTCCGAATCTGTTATTTATTTGTTATAAAAACTTCTAACTTTGCATACGATGGCTGTACACTAAGCCTACACAAAAGAAATGTTCGTGTACATTTTTCAGGTCTATGACGGTGTATAGTGTTGGCCAGAACACCTTTTAAGTGTGACACCATACGAAAATTGTACATGTGTGTACCAGAACAGACACGAATATATCTATCTGGACCTGAAAACACAGTAGCGGATGCATTTTCAAGACTAAATGAAATTTCAATGCCTTCTAATATAACCAATGATGACATTCCAACAAATCAAGAATCTGATGAAGAATTGAAGTCTATTCTTGACGGAACCAATTCTTTGAAACTTCAAATTATCCACTTTGGCCAGACATCGATTTACTGCGACATATCAACCGGTCATGTTCGACCTTACATTCCAAATACACTGCGACAACGAATTTTCAACTCTGTACATGGACTTTCTCCTCCTAGCGGTAGATCGACACTTCATCAAATCCGCACAAGATACATATGGCCGGGAATGAAAAAAGACATCATGAACCTATGTTGGCGTTGTCTGCATTGTCAAAAGGCAAAAATCACAAGACATAATCTGTTGACTCCAAATAAAATCGACGTTCCAGATAGCCGTTTTGATCATGTACATTTAGACATAGTTATAATGCCACTTGTACAAGACTACAGATATTGTCTTACAATGATTGACCGTTTTTCGCGGTGGTCGGAGGCTGTACCATTAAAGAATATGTCCGCTCAGACGGTAGCAGACGCATTTTGGTCGACTTGGGTATCTAGATTTGGTTGCCCAAAGACCATTACGACGGACCAGGGCACCCAATTTGAGTCTATTCTTTTCAAATCTTTAGCTGCATTCACTGGAGCTAAGCGCGCCCGTACAACAGCCTACCATCCACAGTCCAACGGTATGGTTGAACGGTGGCATCGGACTTTCAAGGCAGCGCTAATGTGTCATCCTACCGTCTCTTGGGTTGACATATTACCTACGGTTCTTCTTGGACTTCGAACTGCATTTAAAGAGGACCTACGAGCTTCACCTGCAGATTTTCTATATGGTGGCCAGTTACGACTACCAAATGAATTCTACGAAGACAATAATCAACCAATTGATTCTTCAGAATTTCTTCAAAAACTTCAGAAACATTTTAGAATTCTTCGTCCAACTCCAACTTCCCATCATGTGAAAGCAAAAATGTTCAAGCTAAAAGACATCGATACTTGTACACATGTATTTTTAAGAAACGATGCAGTACGAGAACCATCACAACCGCCATACACCGGACCTTTTAAAGTTATCAACAGAATAACGGATCGATTATTTACAATTCGAATCAAAGATAAAGAAGTCAACATTTCAGTAGATTGTCTCAAACCAGTTTTCGATCTAATGGATTCAAATTTAAACTCAACATCTAACAGAAATCCTATGACATCAACACGACTAGGAGATACAACATTGAATATTAGTCAACAAACATCAGAATCTTCAATCAAAAACTCAACTCCACCTTCAAGGAAGAAGATATCTTTCGAGGGTAATCGTGACTGTGTCACTGAAGGGGGAGTGGTTGTGGCAACTCCAGCCGAGTCAATGACAGATTGTCAAAAGTCTGGCATTGTGGAAAAACGACAACAAAGAAGAAAACCAAAGTTAGTTCCTCGTGAAGTCTTCACCACCACATCTGTAGCTAAATCGTATTTCTAAATTAAACTGAATTTTTATATGTTTTTATTAAATAAAAGAATTTAAATAGTTATTTAAGTTAAACAGTTCGTGTTTTAATTCACACAACCTAAATAAATATATAAATGTTAAACATGGAAGAATATATACATTTTTATTAAAAGTAACTGCCTGTTCATGAAACCCAAAATCCTTCTGAGACGAATCGTCCGTCTAGAGTGAAACTAAAATAACTTTAGATATATTTGCCACAAAACTTCGAACTTTATCATGAACTCATCCTTAATGATTAACTATCGAAAACAGAAAAGATTGTGATTCGACAGATTATAGTTCTCGAGATATCAATAAGTAATATACCCTCGTCTCGAGGATGAAATGAAAAAACAATCGTGTTTTAATTGGTCACAATGATACTTTTACAATTATCTTAAAATTCACTTTTTCTAACAGTTTGAAGGGGCTCTTATTAGCGTCGTTATATTTCCCATTAAAGACAAACGTTTGAAAAATGCAAAATTTCAACAATTTTTCAAGCATTTGGGTAAGAATCAAGTTGAGAAAATCGCGTTCTCAACAAAAAACAGACATTACCCTCAACAGTAAAATTCGATACAATAGCAATAATTTCTCAAGTGTTATCCTCAAATTGAAATGCATCGCTACACAACAATTTCTCAAAAATTTTCGATGCGAGTCAAATTAAAAATTAACATTGTTGGAAATAATTTTCAACCAAAATTTGTATAAATGATATCGCCACTTCTTTGAAAGTCAAAGCCAAAATTCTATGAATTTTGTATAATTTATTCATTTTCGTCAAAATAAAATATATAATAATACACTACACTACACAATACACTACAATACTAATTGAAAAATAAATATCTTATTAAACATATCAACAAATAAGAACAAAACTTTAAATATCTTAAACATTATTTGTAAACACTTTTGCATAGATAATTCGATTTCCTTCCTGTTTGTGTCATAAAACTGCATTGAAATTAATTAATATGCGGGCAATTTGAAATTAGGAACGTGATGGACCGCGTGTTAGCATAGATTTCCAGCAGAAGGAATTCACATAATATCCATTTTAAGCTGATAATAGGATGTAAATTAAACTGACGATGTGATGCACATTTTCATCCAAAAGTTAATGATATGGAATAATATCAAGTTAACAATTTTAATTGGTTGCACTTTGAAATCTTTCTGGAAACTTTTTCTGATAAGCCCTTCATTTTTCATCGGCCAGCTTCATAATGTTTGCAAGAATGTAGCATCTAAAGATTTTCGTTTTCTGCAAAAATATTTAAATTTAGTGACTTCTCTAAAGTGTTGATTTATTTTTTCATATTGACGTACCAATTATTATAAACTATTTGAAGCAGTTCCAGTTAATTGTCCACCATTTTTTCATCGGTCAGTTTTTTAATGTTTTCAAGAACGTAGAATCCATAATTTTAGTTTTCTGCAAAGAGATATACATTTAGTGACTTCCTTAAAGTTTTATTTCATTTTTTATTTTCACTTACCTATTTTTATAAACTATTTGGTTATTTGTCTAAAATTTTCCATTTTTTTTAGAGATTTAAATTTATTTCACTAAATTTAAATCTCTTTGCAGAAAACTAAAATCTTTGGATGCTACATTCTTGCAAACATTAAGAAGCTGACCAATGAAAAATGAGTGGCTTATCGACAAGAAAAAGTTTCCAGAAACATTACAAGTGCAGACAATTAAAATTGTTAAAAACAATAAATTGTTGAAATCAACAACTTCTGGATGAAAATGTGCATCACATCGTCAGTTTAATTCATATGCTATTATCAGTTTAAAATGGATATTTTGTGAATTCCTTCTGCTGGAAATCAATTCTAACACGCGGTCCAGTACGTTCCTAATTTCAAATTGCCCGCATATTAATAAATTTTAATGCTGTTTGATGACACCAAAAGGAAGGAAATCGAATTATCAATGCAAAAGTGTTTACTAATAATGATTAAGATATTTAAAGTTTTGTTGTTTTTTTTTTGTTCTTATTTGTTGATATGTTTAATAATATTATTATTTATCAATTGGTATTGTAGTGTATTATGTAGTGTAGTGTATTCCCTGCCAACATTTTTTGAATTTGGGGACTCTTTTGAGAATCCCTACTACGTCGAAAACAATCATATACGACATCAAAAACTCGTCGGAAAAGCGCCGTCACTATTGAGTAGTTGTACCACGCCAAGTTACTACAAAAATGTTTCGCATGAGTGCAATTATTAGGTGCCTTTATAGATCAATTTAGAACGACGCCAATAAGGGACCCTCCAAACAATCAGAAAAAGTGCATTTTAAGATAGTTGTAAAAGAATCATTGTGGTCGAGTAAAACACGTTTGTTTAGATATTTATTAATTTGATTAAACATTTACAAATTCTTAAAAATATAACATTTATACCACTATCACATTACATTTAACATAATTTTTGGCATTAATGATGATGTTGAGTTACAAGTAGCGAGTTACATGTTGCTGCGTCTATCAACCAGTGTTTTTATTCCATGGAGGCAGCGTGTCTGTAAAATATCTGAAAAACAATCACTTTATTCCATTTGGAAAATCACCAATATACCTTTCACAATTTTAAGCGTATAATCTATGTTTTCAGAACTTTATTTTCGTTTTTATTTAATTAAAATATAACAAGCTGGTTGCGCTTGGCGTTTCACAAAAAAATGGCTTTTTTAACAGTAGGGATGGCAAATTACTTGCATGTACTTTTTGATGTACCTTTTCATGATGGTTGAAGTGACATTTACGAGTCTGTGGTAACGATGAGGTTGAAATGGAACTTTGAAATGCTGGCAGGGTTATTATATATTTTATTTTGATGAAAATGAATAAATTTAAAAAAATTCATAGAATTTTGGCTTTGACTTTCAATTTGAAGTGGGGATATCATTCATACAAATTTAGGTTGAAAAGTATTTGCAACGATGTTAATTTTGAATTTGACTCGCATCGAAAATTGTTTGATAAATTATTGAGTAGCGATGCATTTCAATTTGAGGATAACACTTGAGATATTATTGCTAATGTGTTGAATTTCACTGTTGAGGGTAATGTCTGTTTTTTGTTGAGAACGCGATTTTCTCAACAATTTCTCAACTTGAATATTACTCTAATCCTTTGAAAAAAATGTTTGAAAACTTGTTGAAATTTAGCATTTTTCAAACGTTTGTGTTTATTGGGAAGTACTAAAAACCACATGGTTTTTGCGTTGCATTTTTAGGGTAGTGTTTTGTCAAAGTTTTCTCATATTATCTTCAACACCTTTTCAATGATTTCGTCAACATTTTGGCAAATTGAATGTAATTCGCAACCACTTTGAATATGTATTGAAGATGGGCTGTTTCAACTCAAGTTGAATTTATATTGAAAATTACATTTACCCTCAAACTGAAAAGTTGTTGCATTTGAAAAACGCTCATCCTGTGTGTATTGTTTTTTTTTTTCTAAAAAGACCCCAACAAACACAAGGATGAGCATTTTTCATAGGTAACACCATATCAATTTGATAGTGAATCCCATCTTCAACATTAATTCAAATGGCCTTGCCAATTGCTTGCTTTCAACAAATGTTCCAATAGGTTTGAAGAATTAAAATGAAATTTAGTTTGAAAAGTTGTTGCTAATATGTTGAGAAATTGTTGCTAACGTGTTGAATTCTACTGTTGAGGGTAATGTCTGTTTTTTGTTGAGGACGCGATTTTCTCAACAATTTCTCAAATTGAATTCTAATCTAATGCGCTTTACAGACTATCAGTTATTCCGGACGACAGTGCTCGAGTCGAAAATATCCCATATATTGTGCACATTATAAATTAAGTCCGTAGGCATAATCGATACTGCTGCATGTTTATGGGGTCGATATTACATTTACCGATTATTTAGTCATCGCCGACAAGTCGTATCGATCCGACACACTGTAATACGGCGTTCTCACCAAGCATGTTTTGGGGTTTGAAATGTTTTCCCTTTATAAGCATTTCAAAACGAGTCGTTTTCCCCATATAAAAACCATGTCCAAAACACAAGTTTTCCTCAAAAACACGTCAATTTTAGAATGTGAACCCACCTAATTTGGAATATACCCCTAATAACATATCCTTTTCACATAAATATGTCAAAATATTGAAATAGTTTTTATAGCAAAAAAAGGAATAAACCAAGGCATATTAAAGAGTTAAAGTCATGCAATCAGGTGACTAATATAGACATTCAACTTGTCAAAGGCTTTGTTTACGTTTAGTAGGTTTGTTTACATTCTTTGTGTACATAAATATTACAATACAACAACACTACACATACACAAAATGTCAACTTAAGTGACCTGCCATTTTAGTTTGACTTTGTAAATATCATGGGGTGTACACACGTTTGCTCGTGACTTTACCTTTAATTAATATGCCTTGGGAATAAACAAAGGCTTTGATGAACATGGACATGTGAAAATAACTTGAAATTTTTTTCCCTTTTCGCTCGCGGTAAGTATTTGAAGATACATTGCATATATGTGAATTTCGAGTAAATGTGAATTTCTAGTTTCCATGGTAACTGTCAATCTAAAACATCTCAAGTCGGTGTGAACGGTGAAATGTTTTGGAAAAACGAATGAGGAAAACGGGTCAGTGGGAACATAGCATGAGATTCTTTACAAACACCGACATTCCGTCCGGAATAACTGATAGTCTGTAAAGCGCATGATTCTTTGAAAACTTGTTTGAATGCGTATTGAATATAATACGGTGTCCTTACCAAGCATGTTTTGGGGTTTGAAATGTTTTTCCTTTATAAGCACTTCAAAACGAGTCGTTTTCGCCATACTAAAAAACAAGTTCAAAACACAAGTTTTCCTCCAAAACACGTCAATTTTAGAAAATGAACCCACCTAATTTGGAATATACCCCGAATAACATACCCTATTGAAAATATGTGTCAAAATATTGAAATAAGTTTCATAGAAAAAAAGGATAAACAAAGGCTTTTAGAACATGGACATGTGAAAACAACATAACAAATTTTTCCCTTTGCGCTTGTGGTAACAATTTGGACATAGGTTGCATATATGTGAATTTTGAGTAAATGTGAATTTCTAGTTTCCATGGTAACCGTCAAACTGAAACATCTCAACCCGGTGTGAACGGTGAAATGTTTTGGAAAAACGAATGAGGAAAACGAGTCGGTGGGTACTTAGCATAAACATTTCTCTAAAGGCCGGTATGCACCTCTAGCGAAATTTTCGGTAGCAAAAATTTATTTAAGTCTACAACAAAAAAAACAGGGCTGTGTAGACAAATTTTAAACCAGCTAATCGCTTTAAAAAATTGTTAATATATGTTCCAAATATTCCTCAAATAAATTGTTTATTATTTACAGACCTTTTAAAACTTTTACGCACACAATGATTGTAATAAATTAAATTTTTGCTGCCAAAATATGCTATTGACAACCCTGTTATTTTCATTTGAGGTGCGTACCAGCTTACGAAATTGAACGCTACCGAAAATTTCGTTAGCATAAATAGCAATGCATTTCTTATGGGAATGAAATTTTTCGCTAGAGGTGCATACCGGCCTTAATGCTTTTGTTTATTGGGACACCTAATACTAGGTCTGTTCGCGTACTTTTCCAGTAAAAACATTTCAGTAAAAAGGCCGGTACTATCCCTGCCAGCATTTCAAAGTTCCATTTCATCCTCATCGCTACCACAGACTCGTAAGTGACACTGCAACAATCGCCAACTGTGATAGTATTTGCCATAACTATTCACATGAAAGTATTTTGCCATCACTATTGTTACAAGAGCCATTTTATATTTTGTGAAACACCAAGCACAGCTAGCTTCTTATAATTTATTTAAATAAAAATGATAATGAAGTGCTGAAAACCTAGTTATTTCGCTTAAAATTGTGAAAGGTATATTGGTGAACAATTTTTGACTTTCCAAATGGAATAAAGTGATAGCTTTTAATATATTTTTCCAGACACGCTGCCTCCATTGGGAATAAAAGCACTGGCTGATAGACAACATGTAACTTGCAACTTGTAACTCAACATCAATCTTTTATTAATGCATGAAAATATATTAAATGTGATGTGATAGTCGTATACATGTTATATTTATGAAATTTTATAAATGTTTAATAAAATTAATAAACATCTAAACAATCGTGTATTACTTGACCACAATGATTCTTTTACAACTATCTTAAAATGCACTTTGTCTGATTGTTTGAAGGGGCTCTTATTGGCGTCCTTCTAAATGTATCCAGAAGGGCACCTAATAATTGCACCCATGCGATACTTTTTTATAGTATCTTGGCGTGGTACAACTTCTCAATAGTGACGGCGCTTTTCCGAGGAGTTTTTGATATCGTATACGACTGTTTTCGACGTAGTGGGGATTCTCAGAAGCGCCCCCAAATTCAAGAAATGTTGGCAGGGATGTTCATTCTTGCGAAAAAATTTTATAGAAACCATTATTTCGCACATAGAAAGCGGTGTTTATTTAGGTAACTTGGAGCGCTATTTTATAGGGAGCGATATTGAATTAAGTTGGTGGTGGCTGCTTTTTATTACAAAATTAACATTTTATTTTCCTTGGACAATTGATCTGCTGCTCCTTTGATCCTTTGTATAGTTTCGGAACAAAAATATAATCCGTGTTTGTGTTATAAACCCACACAAATAGTTTTAATAAATAAATTATTTCTTAATTCACATTGCAAATGGCGCCATGATATAAACGTCAGTTTTTCTACTCGAAAAAAACAAAGTACCACAAATGGAAAAATTTCGCAAATTTTTCGCATTTTTTGGTTTTGTATGGAGTTTCAACGCGAAAACCGAACAGAGTACCGGCCTTTAACGATAATTTTTGATAAGCATCACAAATTTTTACTGGAACTCGTTCATTTACACTACAAAGGCAGCAAAAGAGAACCGGAGAGAGACTACATTTGACAGTTATCAGATAGAGAAATTGTAGTTTTTGCTAGATATTCCCCAATAAAATCCAGCAAACCATACGCTGCCAGCTGATTGTTGGTAGCAAACAAAGCACCAGTATAATGCGCTTTACAGACTATCAGTTATTCCGGACGGAATGTCGGTGTTTGTAAAGAATCTTACAGTGTGTCGGATCGATACGACTTGTCGGCGATGACTAAATAATCGGTAAATGTGTTATCGATCCCATAAACATGCAGCAGTATCGATTATGCCTTCGGACTTAACTTATAATGTGCACAATATATGGGATATGTTCGACACGAGCACTGTCGTCCGGAATAACTGATAGTCTGAAAAGCGCATAATGTACATGTTCCGCAACAACAATTGGAAATTAAAAAAATTTTGAATGTGCAAATAGTTTCTGGATGCCGTTCGCGTACTTTTCAGCAATTTTAAACAAAGAATAAAATACTATTTTGCTAGTTTTTACTGGAAAAGTTCGCGAAGAGACCTATAAAAATGAGAACATTGTTTTTGTTTTAATTATACTACCTCTCTCATGTTATCATGATATTTAAATATGGGAATTTAAAACATATGGCATAATTATTGCTTATTTATTCTTCGGAAGTATTTTTATAAATAAAACAAGCGAATGCAGTATGCTGAAATTAATACAAATTTATGGGAGAGTAGGTAAATATTTTATTATTTAACTGTGTGCAAGATATTGTTTATGCAGAGCAGGTAGTTGGAGTATCATTATCGTCTGTCGGTTTATATATTTTACTCAATTTTACAACGTAACTGAGATAGAGCCAGATTTACCATCACTATCACCTGTTTTGAAAACGTTTGGTAATTTAAAATGTTGCATTAGTTATTATGCATAAGGTCTCCCGTATTTAGAACAAAACCTAATTCAAAAACAAGTAAGGAAAGTCTAAAGTCGGGCGGGATCGACTATATTATACCCTGCACCACTTTGTAGATCTAAATTTTCGATACCATATCACATCCGTCAAATGTGTTGGGGGCTATATATAAAGGTTTGTCCCAAATACATACATTTAAATATCACTCGATCTGGACAGAACTTGATAGACTTCTACAAAATATATAGACTCAAAATTTAAGTCGGCTAATGCACTAAGGTGGAACACAATGTTAGTAAAAAAATATGGAAAACATTTAAATCCGAAGCAATTTTAAGGAAACTTCACAAAAGTTTATTTATGATTTATCGCTCAATATATATGTATTAGAAGTTTAGGAAAATTAGAGTTATTTTTACAACTTATCGACTAAGCTGTGGCGATTTTACAAGGAAAATGTTGGTATTTTGTCGAAATCAGAAAAACATATATATGGGAGCTATATCAAAATCTAAACCAAATTCAACCAAATTTGGCACGCATAGCTACAATGCTAATTATACTCCCTGTGCAAAATTTCAATTAAATCGGAGTAAAAGATTGGTCACTGTGGTCATATGAGTGTAAATCGGGCGAACGATATATATGGGAGATATATCTAAATCTGAACCAATTTCAATAAAATTTGGCACACTTGATTTAGCTACTAATTGTACTCCTAGTGCAAAATGTCAACCAAATTGGGGTAAAACTCTGGCTTCTGGGACAGTATTAGTCCATGTTGGGCGAAAGATATATATGGGAGCTGAATCTAAATCTGAACCGATTTCAATAAAATTTGGCACACTTTACTACACTACTAATTGTACTCCTAGTACAAAATTTCAACCAAATTGGGGTAAAATTCTGTTTTTTGGGACCGTATTAGTCCATATCGGGCGAAAGATATATATGGGAGCTATATCTAAATCTGGACCGATTTCTTCCAAAATCAATAGGGTTCTATTCTGAGCCAAAACACATACTTGTGCCAAATTTGAAGTCGATTGAACTAAAACTGCGACCTAGACTTTGTTTACAAAATGTGTTCTCGGACAGACGGACATGGCTATATCGCCTCAGGAGCAGAGAATGAAGCCGACCCATTTTTGTCGGCGGCGGCTGATACTATTTTTTTGCCTCCGGCGGCGGCGGCTTACCGGCTAAGCCGATATAAATTTGTCTTATCGGCGGCGGACAATTATCCATAATAAAATCAATTTGATGTTATCCGAATGGTAATGAGATTAGTTGTACAACTGATCTTACAATCACATTTACACATAATTCAAATTTTCTGAGCCAAATTTTTGCAAAATTATTATAGCAACTTGATACGGATTTTGGGTGGAAACTTTTGACAAAAAATGCAACCATTATTAATATTTTTTTTCTGATTCAAATCAATATTTTTGATTAATTGGCGGCTAACTTTGAGTCGAGATGAGTCGACAAATTCGGCGACGGCTTCGACTGGTAAAAACTAGTCGGCGGCGGCTAAAATCGGCGGCGCGACTCGGCGGCTTCATTCTCTGCTCAGGAGCCCACCCTGAGCATTTTTGCCACAGACTCCTCTGGGTGTTGCAAACATATGCACTAACTTATAATACCCTGTTCCACAGTGTGGCGCAGGGTATAATGAGATTATACTTATACTCTACGTATAAAGTTTTCGTTACCATAAATAAATAATAAAGAGTATGTGGAAAAGTAAAATGATCGAAAAAGGAACAGACAGCCTTGAAGACCCATGGCATTTCTGGCGGAAAAATCTCTTGGTTGCAAAAACAATTTCTCTTATTGTGTGTTTTTATGGGAACAACAACTTGTCCAGTAGTTTTCGAAATCCAAAATTCAAAGCATATTTTATGGGTCACTAAGAGAATTTCATATTTCTGCAAGAGTGAACAAAGGTTTATATCAAAAATATTTTTCTGTAGAATTTAAGAACTAAATCTAGAAAATGTTTGTCACATTATTCTCTTATAAAGTAACTAACTTATTTATTTCATTTTGTAATCGTGTTTCAGACCAAATTTGATTTTCCTATTTCACTAAGACAGCTGGTATTTAATGATAAATGGTATTTTCTTTTAGTTATTAACCCAGCAAAAAAAATTTGGAAGTTCTTCTAAAGGCACAACTATAAAAGCACTTCCAAAAATGTCCTCCCAAAGATGTTCTTTATTTTAACTACACAGGAAATTCTTTTAATTCAAGTTTTTATAACTTGCTTGTTTCATATTTTTAATGGGTAATTTTAACTTTTTTTTTTGTTTCAAAAATATTAAAAAATTGCGAATTTTTGAAAATATTTGAGGTCAAACGTTTCAGAAAAGCGTTAGAGTGCATTGAAAATCATAAAAAAATTTAAAAAATTGTTTATTTACGAAAATATCACAAAATTTTTTAATTCACATCCAAAACACTGAATACAGATCACACCCCAAAAAGTGATTCAAATTCAGTGTAACTGCTGTTGAAACGGTGGACATCCATCCTATGACAAGTCCATGTTAAATTCATCGCTTCTGCGACGCTTTTTTTACTGGGTAAGTATCGCAGATCGACTTTTTATTCTGGCCCTCTGAAAAATTAAAAAAATTATCAATTCCTTTGTTGAGTAGAAAATGTCTTAAAAATTCTTTATATAGTCCTCCGATCGATTATTAATTCCAAGTTCGATAAACATATTTGAAGAAAAATGTCAAATATCAGCCATATCAAATGTTCTTTCTGCAGTTCTGGAACCAAAGCCCGATCTCATATTTAATGTTCTCTGTGATGTACCTAGAATATACTATACCTTTCGCTGCAATTTCAATTTTAAAATTGCGATGCACTAACGAGAAGTTTGTAAAAAGATAATCTTTTACTTTTCACCACTGTGTTTTAATTTAAATTATGTATTTTTACTAATAAACTTTTATTTTTATTAATTTATTTTAAGGTTGTTTCAGAAGTGGGAACATCACTAGAAGTGTTGTTTCGTATTCTACCCAAAAGACCCAAATGAAAAATGTCTCCCAAACAATACACAATCAAATATTTGGACAACCAGTACAATCAACTCACCCACATCTCATAAATAAAGGCGAACTTGTTCCAGGTCTACAACTAGACGAATTTAAACATCGTCGATCTAGACTTCTATTGGGAGTTCAAAAATATGCAGCAGACCACTTAAAAGATAGAAGTGCAAATAGTAACCATTTGGTACATTTGATTTCGATTATTGATAATAATGCCCTATATTTATAGCCATTCAAAGCGTTTGTTCGCATGTAAGCGAAAAACAGATAGTTTGTCCCAATGCACGTGTTTTCCTAAAATTTAAAAATGTTTGCGAAATTTGTGGTTCATCAACATCGTTATTTTAATAAACGAAGCTATTCTCATTTTCAAATGTTAGGACTTCCGACCATTAAAATCATACATTTGTTTAATGGCATATTTGTAGTTGATCGGTAACAGATACATAAGTCTTATTTGATCGGTGAATTTTCATTTATTGACTTTTACCCTGAAATATTTTATATAACTAATATTAAATGTGAGTTGACACCCAGTACGATAAGATTATGACAAAATATATCACAAACATTAGTTAACTATGTAAAATTATTCACTTATATTGCTAACGAACGCTTTCGAGTATAGGTTGGCACTATGTACGATACAATGTTTGTTTTTCACATTCGCCAAACATAGTACCAGCTTTGACGAAGAAGAAGAAAGACTTTACGACTGGTTGAAGAATAAAGGGATTCAATACAAGTAATATAAATCGTATACATAGGTCTACAATCTCTAATTTTAACTACATTTTTTGATTTGAATTATTTCTATTACAATATATTTTAGTTCTCTAATTCTACAACCAATCTTAAAGGTTCCGTCATGCATGTCAATTTGAGACCTTTAAACTAATTTCTATCAGTATTGCATTTAAACTTCTCTCTAGATTATTATACCCTCATCACAAAAAAAAATCATGAGCGAAAAAATTCCTTATTTTTTTCGACAAAACACAGACTTTTACTATTTATCAGGTTGTTTAGAGCCAGATACAGTTCTTCTTATGTCCATCGACGAGAAGAGCAATATGAAGTCTGTTATGTTTATGAGGCCAAAGGATAAGCATGCTGAATTGTGGGAAGGGTCCCGCACTGGCGTTGAATTAGCTGTTGATTTATTTGGATTAGATGAAGCCTATGCCCGTGATGATTTCGAAAGTGAAGTGAAGAAACAGATAGGGTGTAATAAACCTCTACTTTGGTACGATGTAACTGCTTCCGATCTACCTAACATTACTGAATGCGTTAATCGAATTACCGACAGTACATGCTATGAGTCGCCAACAACAATAATACATGGCATGCGTCTTTTTAAATCACCTGCAGAACAAAATTTAATGAGAAAAACTTGTGAAATAGCTTCCATCTCCATAAACGAGGTAATGGCGGAAACTAGGCCTGGTCTTTCGGAACACCATGTATACGCAATGGTTGACTTTAAATGCCGCATGCGTAACGCTAACCATCTGGCTTACCCTCCCGTTGTAGCAGGTGGCAGCAATGCAACGACAATACATTATATAAACAACACACAACTTCTAAAAACAAACGATTTGATCCTAATGGACGCGGGATGTGAATATGCAGGATATAATAGCGACATAACGAGAACTTGGCCTGTTAATGGTGAATTTACAGAGGCACAAAGGGTTCTGTATGAAGTGGTATTGCAACTGCAGAAAGAATTGATGGGTACGTATAAACTGGCAATGTTTATTATTATTGTACACAATTTTATTTAAAACTGACACTTGCCAGAATTATAATAAAAAATTTTGAATGTATTTTTATGAACAGTTTTAGCACAACAAGAATTATATATGACCATACCCTTAGATAATCCAAATTGGGGGATTTCACGAATTGATGCCATTGTCCAAAGGTATATTGTCATCTCGTTAGCATACATAGATTATTCAGTCCATTGCTATACCGCATGCGGTACATTTATCTTGTTGTTGTAGCACCTGGCACAGAAAAAAATATCAAAATATTTCCAATTAAAAAATTAATTGGATGTGAAAAATTTTCAATTAATAAATTACTTGATACAATTAACTTTTTAATCAAGATAGAAAAATTAAGTTAATGAAGTAAATGATTGAAAATTTTACAATTTTTAATTAAAAAATGAATTGATACAAATCAAATTCGGACTAAGACTAAGTCAGTTAAAAAAAGTGATGAACATTTTTTAAATTTTTAATCAAAATGCATTTCAAACAATCGTTATTCAAAATAAAAACTCTAAGCCAAGTCAGAAAGTAATTGAAAATAGTAACCTTTTTAATAAAAAAATAATTGAGTTTTTACAATCAACATCAATAAAATTATTAATTGAATCAATTAAAAAATTAATTGAAATGTGCTAATGAAATCAAATAAATTTTTAATCAAGAATTTTTTTCTATGCCCAATTAAAAATGTGATTGATACTATCATTTTCATGATTGAGCCAGAAACAAATGTTTTTGTGTGTGGTGAAGCTGATGTGATAATCATTAAGATCATGTTGACTTTGCCATGGCTTCATCAGAGACTGTATTTAGGGATTTAGATTAACAGCTGTTTTGTTAATGAAATGATATGGGTTTTAGTTGAGTTTCGCCACTATTCTCCACTAGTTGCTCTCACACAAAAAAATTTCACGAAAATTTTTCCAATTAAAATTTTAATTGAGTTTTAAAAAATATTCAATTAAAAATTTAATTGATTCAACAAATTTTTTAATTGAAACAAAAATCAATCACAAAAATAATAGTATCAATTAATTTTTTAATTGGATCAATTAACTTTTTAATTGACCTTCAATTAATTTTTTAATTGATACTATCATTTTTGTGATTGAAAACATTTCAATTAAAAATTAATTGGATCAATTAATTTCGTGTTTGAATAAAAAAAATTTTGTGTGCTGTTGGTTAGTTTTATTTATAGCTTTTTTATATTTTCCCCCTCTATATATTATTGTTTTTCATTTATAGAATGGAAGTACGACCGATTGTAAATATATTAGCCAATACTCGAAAAAGTGATCAGTTCAAATCACCACGGTTGCGAATATGTTGTGCTTCATTCGTGTCGAGGACGTGTCACATTACACTTCAAACCTCTAAAACCATCAGAAATGTCACCAGTACTACTGACATGATATAAATTATAGCTGTAAAATATTTTGGAGTTCGGTCGAAAGTGGGACTGAACCCAAGCCCCTATATAAGCAAGATGGACATGATAATCATTGCACCGCGGTGGGAGATTAATTTCCGAAATTAAGAAATCTTATATAATCAGGAAAATCTAAACTAAAATCATGTACTGCTATAAAATCTATTAACTGGTGCACCTTAGGGGAATGTTTCTTAAGTCTATTAATCTTAAGTAAAGAACAACACTTTCGACAGTTACGTTAATCGCTTTTAGCATTGTGAACGTTTTTCTAATGTTAACATTAAATTATCACCGAAAACATCACACACATATGTATATTTATTTCAAATAAGTAAGTACAGTTTTCTTTTTCATTCCAGCCAAATTATTAAAAGAAGGTGGACAAACTCTGGATCACTTATTTGATTCAATGTGCCTTCTTTTAGGAAAGTATCTTCAGGAGATTGGACTAGTACCGAAGCATATAACGGATGTCATCGGACTAACAAGGGTAACAATTAGGCAAATATGTATAATGTACGTATTTAAAATATCACCCAATTCATTTCTAGGCCGGATATCAATACTGTCCGCATCATGTTTCCCATTATTTAGGAATGGATGTCCACGATACACCACAGATGCCAAGATCCATTAGACTTTTACCAAGTATGGTCTTTACGGTAGAGCCCGGTATTTATATACCTAAAGATCGATTAGATGTTCCCGAGGAATTCCGTGGGATTGGTATTCGTATCGAGGACGACATATTAATCAACGACGAAAATAGGATCGAAGTTTTGACGGAAAAGTGCAAGAAAGAAATAATTGATTTGGAGAATTTACATAAAAAGAAGTCTATTTAAATAATAGAATTTGCTTTTACATGCTCTTATTTTATCGTTTTATTGTTTTAATATCGAAATTATCGTAATTTTAACCAAATGTAAAATTATAGCATGTAGATCGCAACGTACACAAAAAAGGCAACCCGTTTTCTAAATCGGCATTTCTAATAGAGGAGATATTTTAAATAATGAAATGATTAATCAAGCTGGAGGTCTTTGTGTTTTTATTTATTTATTTGTCGATATTTCGCCTTAATCTGTAAGGCATTTTCAAGACGACCGATCAAAATAACATAAAACAAATACATAATAAGCCAAACATTATTACATTCTTTTACATTGACTTCTCTTTTTTCACTTACATTAACAATATGGACAAAAAACACAAACAAAACTTAAAGTTTATTTATCAACCTCTTCGGTCTCCGTTTGTTTTGTCACTGACTTCTTCTCTGCGTTAGTTTTGTTGTTTGTTTTTTTTTTTGTTCTTTATTGATATGTTTAATAAGATTATTATTTATCAATTGGCATTGTAGTGTAGTATATTATTATATATTTTATTTTGATGAAAATGGATAAATTATACAAAATTCATAGAATTTTGGATTTGACTTTCAATTTGAAGTGGGGATATCATTCATACAAATATAGGTTGAAAAGTATTTGCAACAATGTTAATTTTGAATTCGACTCGCATCGAAAATTGTTTGACAAATTATTGAGTAGCGATGCATTTCAATTTGAGGATAACACTTGAGATATTTTGCTAATGTGTTGAATTTCTGTGTTGAGGGTAATGTCTGTTTTTTGTTGAGAACGCGATTTTCTCAACAATTTCTCAACTTGAATCTTACCCTAATCCTTTGAAAAAATGTTTGAAAAATTGTTGAAATTTAGCATTTTTCAAACGTTTGTGTTTATTGGGAAGTAATATAATTCCTACAGACTTCTTGGAAGAAGTTGTGTTGTAGAGATGCGATAGCAGTTTATTTATCGCTTTTGTTGGTTG
This sequence comes from Haematobia irritans, assembly GCF_050003625.1. Taxonomy (NCBI): domain Eukaryota; kingdom Metazoa; phylum Arthropoda; class Insecta; order Diptera; family Muscidae; genus Haematobia; species Haematobia irritans. The sequence continues at coordinate 43,838,818 of NC_134399.1, forward strand.
GTAGTAGGTTAGCTTTTTTCACCAAAACAATAAATTAAATTTCTGGGTCTTTAAGAACACATAGACTTGTCAGATTTCAAATAAGCAAAACCAATCCATTCAAGATAAATCCAGCACAATTCCAGAAAAACAGTATATTTTTATTTTAGCAGTTTTTGGACCATAACACACACGAGTTACTATTTTTAATCATTGGGACTATTACGATTTTTCTCATATTTTTATCTGTTGTAATTGAGCGCGAGCTTATGTCCCAAAATTGCCTTTCACAACGTTTGTGGAAACGTAATTTTTTCATTTTTTGTGTTTGTTAACGGTGCGCATAAACACACATACTGCCAGGGTATTCAGAACTTAAAGTTTATTTAATTACATCTTGAAAGCGTGGTGAAAAACAGGGATTTTTGATTCAGTTGTTTACCGGTGTGGTACTTTCCTTATAACATAAATCGGGATACCCACATTGGGTAAAGCAATATGACCCAGAAGAGGCATTCGGCATCGTTGCAAAAATCAACGATTGGGATTATATAAATAAAGTCATTGCAATGGACTAACGGTACATTTCAATTTCTAACGCATAGCGTACTACGTTTTCACTAAATCAAAGCGTTCAAAACTTAGTGAATGGGGGGTTTCATGTATATTTGCTGGTAATAGCTTGAGTTTTAAGATGAGTATTAAGTTCAAGTTTAGCTGCTAAAGTGAAAACTAAATCAGTAAAAAAGGAATAAAATTATACACATTTGTTGCAAATTTTATTATAACTTGATGGGAAATAGCCCAAAGCAAATTTTCACAAAGTTTGTATTCCTCAAAATGGATTATTAAAGAAAAGTAATCGTGAAAAAATGATTTTAGCGGCTAAACTCGAACTTGATACCCACCTTTAGGGCTCATGTATTTTCTACTTACTATATTGAGTTACATATAGAAATTTAATCGCTGAAACTTTCAGCCAAATTCAGAAGTTATACCACTGTTAGTTAAAATGTTAAAAGCATGCACTCAATGTTGATGAAGTCTTTGGAAGTCTCTACCCCCATTAATGCATTTTATTCGCAGCGCAACATTTAAAAAAAAACGTATAGAGTTACTTTCATTAAAATGTTAATTGTTATTCGTATTTTCTTATTTTTGTAATCTTATACATTATTTGCTAAAAATTCATTGTTAATTTATCATATGTAGTTTAAAATCAAGTCATATCTATGTATATAATGGTCATAGACATACATAGTTCCAAAAATTTTCTGACATTTCGTTTTGATTTTTTCGTAAAGAGTCAGTCCCAAACATTAATTTCCCCGCATTTGTTTTTTTGTTGTTCGTAAAGAGCAATGCTGCTCAAAATTAAATTTCGTATTTTCGCGGTTTTGGTCACAATTTTTTGTTCAAATATGAACTTTAATATATTAATTTATTTATAAATCCTCTGGTACATTATAAACGGTCTAATTTTGTGTAAAATTGGCAAACTACAAAAAGGAAAACGAAAGAGATTGTAAGCGTGCTCTTATTTTTCTCGTTTATTCTTAATCTTCGGAACTGTCAAACATTGACACCCATGGCTCATCTATGTATTATAATGTCTATGATAATGGTCACACATTACTAGGCCAAGGAATCTCATGAAAATTCATGTTTTTACTGGTGATCCTAAAACAGACACGGTTAAGTTATCTTTGCGAATCGTGGAATTTGCTGTTAAATGGCATTCATTCGTTTTTGCATATTTTGCTAAAAATATCCGTTTTTGCATATTTTTGCGCATATTTTAACACATTTCCCAATAAATACATATTTTTGTGCATATTTTGTTTTTTTTTTTTTGTGCATTATCTATTTGAAAAAGTAAAACCCCCTAATATTTAGCACATCGAAAAATTTGCCGAAGTAGTATTCGAGCTTGACGATTCCGAGTCAATATCCATTAAGCGCGTAAAAGAACTGATACACTTGCTTTCTCTCAAATCTCAATTGATTTTTGTGCAAGCAAGTATGGGGTTTTGTGCGAAGTAATAAAAAACTAGAAGGACAAAATTCTTTGGCATTTGCAGCCGATTTCATAAATAATTTTTTTAAGAAAATAAATGATGTAGAAGGCTTAATTGGCCAAAAAATTAAACAATGTTCTCTTTAAAAATAAAGGTTTCATTGAAATGAAGTAAATATTATACAGGAATATTGGATTTTGGAGTAAATTGTTCTCACAAAAATTACACAATAAAAGAAGTGTGTGTGTGTGTGACGAGGAACATTAAAATTAAATTTTGAAACAATTAAGCGTACCCATAAATATATGATTTCATATAAGATGAATATAAGATTTCATAAAAATATTGCATTTAGATCTGTACATTTATCAAGAACGAATGTTATCAGTGATTTGTTGGATTTCTTCAAATAATTTATAAGAAGCTTTTAACTATTGGCTTTTCACAAAATACCAAAAAAGTTCGAACGTTGACAGAGGTAATACATACTCAGCGGTTTTTTCTTGCTTGTGTACCTTATGTTGGCATAACCATAGAAGGAGAATTGTTATACAGTTGAGCTCCCAAAGTCTTTATTGTTTGTAAGAAACACATTGATATAAGAATCCCATAAATTAACTAATAACGTGGTACAAATTAAATAATTTGAACTTTATTCCGTTAGTAAAAATAGTTATTTTACAAAATATTTTATATCTAATGTACATACTATATGATATAGCTATCATGGAAATACATAAATAAATTCAAATATAATTAATTCCATATTTATTTTTATCAGATAAATAAAACAGTTAAAATAGAACTAAATGTAATAATTTCTAAAAATAATGGCACGAATATTATAATTATTTAAGTACTCTTGCAAAAAAAAAAAATTATTATAATTGATCAAAAACTTATGTAAAACATTTTATGTCAAAGTGTCTGACAAAAATAATGTTATGATAAGTTGAATACAGTTGATACAAATATCTGTATTTTTGAACTCTTTGTACATTTCCAAGCCTGTTTGCAAATACAGACCATATGTTTAAACCAAAAATTATACAGAAATACAATACGGGTGTTTGAAAAAAGAAAAACTATTTTTTCAACCAACTTTTCATTATGTAGTACACAAAAGATTATTTTATGAAGGACATATACGTTTATTACTAATTCCAATCTATATTCTTTATCTACCAAATCCTTAAAGTGATTGTTAGTTCCATTTTCACACTTCACATAGTATAAAGGCATTTCCTGAAATTTCATATAAAATTTGTGATTTGCATACTGTATTTCAATTTGGGAGTTATTCTTCTTAGACATTCAAAACGGCATATCGTGGATTCTATAATATAAAAACTTTACAAGGAATATGAAATATAAATACCATATACTTTTAGTTGAAGGCAATACATTGATGTATATCACAGACTTATATAATATAGGATGCAAAATTGGCTGTTAAAGTATAGTTTCATCGTCGAACTGATAAACAACATTGGCTCTGTTTTTACCGAAATAGTTTATATAGCTCTGTGGTGATTGCTTTTGAACAATTTTATTATGTTGCGAGAGGGGATCGTGATAATGTTTTAATACTATTCCACAGTTTCTATGCGACTTGCCGTGAGTTATAGGTAAATTTGTTTGTTGACGCACAGACTGATAAGATACCGTACTGTATGATTTGCTCGTTGATTGCAAACTATTTCCAACATACGATTGTGCTTGCACTGAAGGAGTTTTAATTGAAGAAGTTTTCGACTTGGAAAATTTGGGGACACGATTTTTATAAATAGATAGCACTTTTGGAACTAAAATCCAGGCAGAACAAATAATTGGGAGTAATAATTCCATAAAAGTTTTTGTCATAAATGGCCACATTGGTGTTTCTCTATACACAATAAATGGTTTTCGCGATGCGATATAGGGAGAAAGATTTATCCATACATCAATGTTTGCAAATTCATAAATAACCGCCATAAGTAATGTAGCAAATGGAAGGCAATACATAATTAAGAATGATCCTGATATATTACATTTGTTTTGCAGCATTAATGAATCTGTAGTGTGTACAATTTCTTTATTTCTACGATGAACTAGGTAGCCAGAAGCCAAATTCATTGATCCAAAAATCCAGTAGCAAAATAGTGGAGTAGCTACCAATATCTGCAAGCCTTTTTCCGATTGATTTCCAACAAAACAAGTACCTGTAAAAACGAAACTTATTTAGTTCAAAATATATACGTATATTATAGGTTACAAAAATATTTAAACGGAAGATCAGTTAATATAATAATAATGATTGCCTCAATCAAATTCGGCATAGTTCTTTTTACCGAAAGTCGAGTAGTGCAAAGTCGCGGTGGATTCAAATTACGCAATATTACAATAGTATACCAACTTTGAGTTGATTTCTTACGGAATCAACGTATATGTATGTTACAAAATCGCCAGCAAGTTTGATTGAATGGTGAAATTCAGTACAATCCAATACACCTTATTTAAGTTGTAAATCCTACCAACATTAATCAAATACTGTAATTAAAAAGATTTTGTATATCTTGTAGTATGCGAATGAATAAATAAAATAAAATAAATAAATATGCCTTTTGCTGTACAAATGATTAGCTGATGGCCTCAGTTGCCAATGCTTTTTATACAGGGTATAATAAGTTTGATCTGCCAAAAAATGTGCCTACCAGAAATATTGATTTTAGACCCCATAAAATATATACCTCCTGAGTCGATCTAGCGGTTGGTGTCCGTCCGTCTGTCCATGTATTTGTTGTTCACAGGATTCCGGTCGCAATTATTAACCGATTTTGATGAAATTTGGTACAGGGAGTTTTTTGGGCACAAGGACGAACGCTATTGAATTTGGAAGAAATCGGATCAAATTTAGATATAGCTCCCATATATATATGTATCGCCCGATTTCAACAAATGGGGTCACGCTGCGCTTTTTTTCAAACGGGTCGCTACCAAATTTGGCAAAAGGTAATATTTTTCATCTCCCTTCACGTCTGCAAAATTTCATCCAAATCGGTACAGATTTAGATATAGCTCTCATATATATGTATCGCCCGATTTTCCCAAATTTCGCCATAGAACCCTTATTTATTAACCGATCTTACTCAAAGTTGGCTAGATCCAGTCCTCTATGTACTAACTAACTAAAATTTCATCGAAATCGGTTCAGATGTAGATATAGCTCCCATATATGTATCGCCCGATTTTGAAAAATTCGCCCCTAATAACCTTATGTTTGACCATACAGACCTCATTTCTTAATTGATCTTACTCATATCTTGCACAAGGTAACCTTTTGTGGTATTAATCAAAACCGAAAAATATTATGAAAATTGGTTCAGATTTAGATATAGGTTCCACATATATGCATTGCTCGATTTTCCCAAATATGGCCATAATACTCTTATTTATTACCAATGTTACTCAAATTTCAAATTTTGATGTACTAGCCGATCGTATTTATACGTACTTGTAGCTCTCACATAAGAATATTGCTTGATTTTTACAAATTTGGATTTATTACCCACACTAATTGAACGATTTTCTCTTTTTTAATAATGGGCTCAATATTAGTGGCAAACTAACTCCGTAGGTGCAATATCAACTACAGCCAGCGTTGCTAGAAGTAGGGGAAATTCCCTATATGTTGGGTTTTTCTAATATTTAGCGTCTTGTAGGGACGTACCCAGCAAAAACTAGGTAACCACATCTCATTACAATTGACATTACCAGGAGTAAAGCTGTCATTACACGTTGCATTACATTGCGGCGAGTTATAATGACTAACTTGTAATGACAAAAATAAATACTTCTCGGTAATTTTTCGAATTGTTATTCTCAAATTTTTAGGCAGTTGTAGTTAACGAATTAATAAAATAGAATAAATGATGGCACCATTAGGTATAATTATTAACATAATCGAGCACTTACATAAAAAATCAAAAAGAATATGTAATGTAACGGTAATTCTGAAAATTTTTCCGTTAAGAAATTTTTATCACAAATATTTCATAATAATTGTGTTAATCACATTATCATATTATGTTTTAAATAAATGCTTTTTTATACCTCATTCACATTACACTTCCAAAATGCGCTTAAACTAAATTTCAAATGCCATTTGCCTTATAAAAAAGAGTCTTAAAATCCACTTTTAGTAGATTTGGAACCTTATGTGAATTGGCTATTGGATATATTATAACGTAATTCACGAATCCAACTCCATTAAACAACCTACATTTATTTATATTTTAAGTGTGAAATTAATTTGCGTGTAATCTTATTTAGATTATTTATTAGATTTTTTGTTTATTTATACAATATTCGTTTCTATTCAAGTAGTTCTCCTATTACAACATCACTCGCCATATTTTGATCCATTGTAATCGGCGATAGAAATCAATATTTTCGAGATTTGGTTGGCTGAGACAATAAATGGCTATTTTGCAAACTTTGGTGTATCTACGAATAAGTCATTACATATTAGGTGATTATATGCTTTAAATGCACTATTTATTTTATGGCCGAAAGTATGCCTGGGGAGAAGTACTTTCCTTCTAGGACATGCGTATGTAAATGTAATCCGAAGCGATGCCAATTAATAAGTGGTTATTAATTTTTAAATAGGCTTACCTACAAGATTACCGGGTAATGAGAATTTTTGCTGGGTTACGTTAGAGTATCATATATACGATCATGAACTTCTCTTCCAGACGTTTTTTCAATGGTTTATACTTTTCTGGCTGAAAATGCCCTTTGTAAATACGATTTTTTTTGAAAATTTGGCTTTTTCGCATCGAAAATTTTTGAACCACTTAAGTTATCACAGATCCAATTATACACGATTATTCGTCATCTTAATACCTTTCATTTAAGAACCAACAACGATATAATCGGACATTTTTAACTCGAGATATAATTTGTTTAGAGAGAAAAGAGCGAAAAAATAAAAACAGGATATCTCAAAAACTGCTCCATAGAACATTTTTAAACATTTTTTTTTTCGAATTCAGCAGATCAAAATACATAAGAAAAGTCGACTCTCATCAAGTGTACATTTTCAGTGTAAACTAGTGTAATTTAACTTAATGCAAATAAAATGGCTAATCTAAATTGATGAATATTTTTTCCTTTAGTTTCGAAGGAACTTTTTTCTGGGTGTAGTGCTCCTATTACAGCATTACTCGCCATATTTTGATCCATTGTAATCGGCGATAGAAATCAATATTTTCGAGATTTGGTTGCCTGAGGCAATAAGTGGCTATTTTACAAGCTTTGGTGTATCTACGAATAAGTGATTACATATTAGATTATTATATGCTTTAAAAGCACTACTTATTTCATGGCCGAAAGTATGCCTGGGGAGAAGTACTTTCCTCCTAGGACATGCGTATGTAAATGTAATCCGGAGCGATGCCAATTAATATGTAGTTATTATTTTTTAAAACGGCTTACCTACAAGATTACCGGGTAATGAGAGTTTTTGCTGGGTAGGGCCACAATGTAGTGACATTTTCACTCAACACAATTTGTAATAATTTTTACATTTTGGTGGCTCTAGAAGCCGGCATGGCTTGATCTTTAACAATGTGTGGTAACAACAGTAACCACTCGTGCCAAAAAAATCTAACAACATTTGAAGATTACCACAAATTACCAAACAAATATTTCTATAGACATTTTTGTCAAAACTTTATTCCTGTAGAAAATTTTGTCAACATTTTATTTCTATAGAAAATTTTGTCAAAATTGTATTTCTATAGAAATTTTTTTCAAAATAGTATTTCTATAACAAATATAAAAATAAATATTTCTATGGAATTTTTTCTCAAAATTTTATTTCTATAAAATTTATTATCAAAATTTTATTTTTATAGAAAAATTTCTCACAAAAATTTGTTTATAGAAACTTTTTCCAAAATTTTATTTCTATAGAGATTTAAAACAAAAAAAATCTATTTTTGGTAGAATTCTACCAACTGTGGCAACTGTGGTGGTAAGACAAATTTATATTCTAAGCTATGTGCGTTGCATATCCATGTTTTAAGATAATAAAGTATATAGAACCATTTTTGTTTTGTAAAATTTGTTTAAATTTATCGAAAGATATTGTAGGGAAAATTGTTTTGGAATAAATGGGAAAGTAGGGAACATTTTTTGTCCTTGTAGGGTAAACCGAACATTTTCCCTGGCAACACTGACTATGAGCTAGTCAGATTGTTTGCAAATACAGACCATATTTCTATAGACATTTTTGTCAAAATTTTATTCCTGTAGAAAATTTTGTCAACATTTTATTTCTATAGAAAATTTTGTCAAAATTGTATTTCTATAGAAATTTTTTTCAAAATAGTATTTCTATAACATATATAAAAATAAATATTTCTATGGAATTTTTTTCTCAAAATTTTATTTCTATAAAATTTATTATCAAAATTTTATTTTTATAGAAAAATTTCTCACAAAAATTTGTTTATAGAAACTTTTTCCAAAATTTTATTTCTATAGAGATTTAAAACAAAAAAAATCTATTTTTGGTAGAATTCTACCAACTGTGGCAACTGTGGTGGTAAGACAAATTTATATTCTAAGCTATGTGCGTTGCATATCCATGTTTTAAGATAATAAAGTATTTAGAACCATTTTTGTTTTGTAAAATTTGTTTAAATTTATCGAAAGATATTGTAGGGAAAATTGTTTGGGAATAAATGGGAAAGTAGGGAACATTTTTTGTCCTTGTAGGGTAAACCGAACATTTTCCCTGGCAACACTGACTATGAGCTAGTCAGATTGAGACAAAGCACCCTTAATTTTCTTAAATATGCAACTGCGGTTTATCTCCCAGACCTATATCAATGTTACCCCAGAAATCCTTATGAATACCAATTCAGTAAGAGTGGTTTAGGGTATGATATAGTCGGCCCCGCCCGACTTTCTACTTTACTTACTTGTTTTCTTTTTATACCCTTCACCACTATTGTGGTACCGGGTATAAGTTTGTGCATTTGTGTGTAACGCCAAGAAGGAAAGGTTAGATCCGTCTGTCTGTAAATGTAAATTTGTGTGCAAAGTAAAGGTCGCAGTTTAAGTCCGATCGTCCTCAAATTTGGCACAGAGTTTTACTTTGGCTCAAATACAATCTCTATTGTTTTTGAAAAAAAATCGGTTCAGATTTAGATATAGCCGCCATATATATTTATCACCGATCTGGTCATAATTGACGTATTTATCAACGTATTTTCTTAAAATTTCGCAAGGCTGAATATTTTGGGACTCTTGTAAAATATGCAAAATATCAGCCAAATCGGTTCAGATTTAGATATAGCTCCCATATATATCTTTCGCCCGATTTGGGTTTATATGGCCTTAAAAGCCTTGAAATTTTGCACAAGGAGTATGTTTAATAGTATCGTTAATTGTGCCAAATTGAGTTGAAGTCGGTTCAGATTTAGATATAGCTCCCATATATATCTTTCGTTCAATTTTCCGTCATATGACCATATATATATATATATATATATATATATATATATATATATATATATATATATATATATATATATATATATATATATATATATATATATATATATATATATATATATATATATATATATATATATATATATATATATATATATATATATATATATATATCATAAAAAATGTTAGGGAAATCTAAATATCTAAAGTTTGTATTTTCATACAGACATTCGGTAACCTTGCCAAAATAATGTTTCCTACCGTTTTAAATATACTTTTAAGTATAAAAAAATTTTACCATTTTATTTTACTTCAATAAAAATTTACTAACAAATGTTAAAAAATTTGAAATGTAGTTAGAGCTTTTTGTTTCAGAAAATCAAACGCTAAACGGACGTAACTAACATATCTTTTACACTATTAAAATAAATCTTTTTTTCAATTTTTAATGTATCGGTGTTATACAAGTTACACCGAAAAAAAATCTCTAAAAAAGTAAAATTCATAGATTTATACAGTTTTTCGTTTCTCCTTTTATATATTCTTTTTGAGATAAGTAAACTGTTCCATTATCATTGCTGTGAGTTTCCCAAATATAAATTCAAGTCACTCATGTCATCAACATTAACTAGTACATGGACAACAGAATCATTCTCTCCTTTGACATAAAGGCGTGGATCGGTTTTAAGAAGAAATATGATGATATAATCCCGAAGTGAATGTATACGAAGATAAGATTTCTTTTGCTGTACGTACATATAAAAATGTATATTGGATATCGAATAAGTTTCCAGAATGATAGAAGATATATCGAAGAGATTGGAAAATTATTATTGCATGTGTAGTGAGCAGCAAAAGTCATGACATCCCCTGCTTCTGAAGCTGCTACAATTTCGGCTTCCTTAGTAGATGTTGCAACTGTAGTTTGGCGTTGACTTGTCCACGATACCGCACCTCCACAATAGTTGATAATAATGCCTGTCGTTGACCTTCCACATCCACCTTCTTCTCTTGAGATGTGTTATCCAATTTTCTTGACAAGACCACAATGCTAAATGCTAAGTCCGGACGAGTGCCTAACATTAAATACATAATTGCCCCAACGGCTTGTCTGTAAGGAAAACCCACTGAGTCATTTTCTATATTATTTACTTGATCGCTTGATTTAAACATGGGAGTATCTACTTTCCTACAGGAACTGAAACCAAACCTCTTTAATATGTTCTTGGCGTATGATTTCTGAGAAATTTTTATTTTATCTTTATAATTACTTATTTCGATTCCAAGGAAAAAACTTGGCTCCTTCTGTACAATTTTTAATTCTTTCTTTAAATCACATAGAAACTGTTCTAAATCATTGATGTCATTGGCTGCAGTCAATCCATCATCCACATAGAGAACTAGAAACAGTTTTCTTCCATTTCTTTCCCTGATGTAAAAGCTCGGATCCGATTCACTTGTTTTAAATCATTTCTTAGAATGAACGATCCAAATATTTTGTTCCAGCATCGCGGTGATTGCTTTAGTCCATATAAACTTCTTTCAAGTTTACATACCTGTCTTGAACCGTCGAATTGTGGTATATGAAGTCCATCTTTGGCAACTGTACTTAAAAGAGCGCGCACAGTCTCCATTCTAGCTACGGGACTAAAAGTTTCTCCGTAATCGACACCTTCGCGTTGGTTGAATCCCTTTATCACTAAATGTGCTTTAAAATTTTCTACAGTGCCGTCAGGATTTGCTTTGACTCGGTATACCCATTTGCACGGAAGAGCTTTGTACCCGTGTGGCAGATCTGTTAATTTCCACGTTTGATTTTCTTTTAAAGAAGCAAGTTCACTTTTCATAGCATGCATCCAATAATGGTTTTCTTTACTTTGCATCGCTTCTTTAAATGTTGAAATAGTCATAACATAGTCATCATACCACTTACTTTTTATCATATTTCTATCACGTAGACGTGTTGCGTATGGTATATTTTCCAAATCGTCTTGAGTCTTATTTTGGCGAAGTTCTTCAAGAGATTGATTGGGATATTGATAGTTCTCATTGTCACTTTCATCATTGGTATTATTTTCGAGGATATTTTCATTTTCGTTATCTCTTGATGACTGACATGATTTTCCCTCTCGGTATCATTATTGACTTGTTCTTTCTCATTGGAAAATTCATCAGTATCTTTGACTTTAAGTCTTTAATATTGCATTCGTCGGATGTTTTGTTGGTTGTTTTCGTCAAACTAACATCTCTTGACAATTGAACACTATCCGTTTTCGGTACATAAATTATGTAGCGTTCATCGGCGTCATAACCAACAAGATATCGTTTAAAAGCTTTTTTGTCTAGTTTTGTTCTTTTAACTTTTGGTATATGCGCGTAGCAGGTAGTACCAATAACCCTCAAATGCTTCAAGCGAGGCTTTTTCTTCATCCACAATTCGTATGGTGATATATCTTTAATGCTTGACTTTCCTGTCCGAATCAAAACATAAATTGCCGTATTTACAAACTCAGCCCACAATTTATCTGAGAACTCCACATTTTGATTGCTATATTTAAATTTCTACTACTGTTCGATTTTCCCATTCTGCGTTCCCATTCTGTTCCGGTGTATATGGTGCTGTCTTCCTTTGTGTAATTCCATAATGATCCAAAATGCTTTTAATTTCCTTATTGCAAAATTCTGTACCATTGTCACTCAATAACTCCTTTACAGTGTGACCTAAGTTCTTCGCATGAATTATAATTTTCTTCAATGAATCCTTAACTTCTGATTTATGTTCTATAAAGTATCCGTATGGGGACTTAATAAAATTATCTTTCAAAGTAACTAAATACCTTTTTCCTTGAAAGGATGGTGGAAAAGGTACACACACATCTGAAGATATTAATTCACCTGGTTTTGTTGGTATTTTCCTTGTACCAAATGGTAGCTTATGCGCCTTTCCATATATGCATGGCTCACATACGAGGGCAGTTCAGAAACTTCTTAGCCTAGCACAAAAAGCGTGGTATGAACAGAAAAAAGTTAAGTGTTTTGGAAACTTCCATCTCTGTTATGAACACATGTTAAATTTTGTTTCGATCTGGCAACTCCTTAATATAGAAACAGGTGTTCAAAAAAGACGATAAATTAGAAATGCGTGCTGTTATTAAAAAAGGTTTATCGGGACAAGAAATTCATAATGATATGGTGAATGTGTTAGGTGAAAGTGATCCTTCATATACAACAGTAAAACATTGGGTTGCTGAATTTAAACGTGGTCGTACAAGCATTGAAGATGAACGACGTAGTGGACGTCCAAAAACAGCAACAACAACAGAAATTGTAGCCAAAGTGCATGATATGGTATTAAATGATTGACGAATAGAAATGCGTGAAGTTGCTAATATCATGGGCATCTCAAATGATCGAGTCCATTTAATTTTGCATGAAGAACTACAGATGAAAAAGCTTTCTGCAAGATGGGTGCGCATTTGTTAACACTCGACCAAAAACGCATAAGAATGAACATTTCTCAAGCTTGTTTGGATCGTTTTTAACGAAAAAATCTATTATAAGCGTCGTTTCATAACTGTTGATGAGACATGGATCTACCACTATACTCCAGAGACAATAGAACAATCCAAACAATGGACTAAAGCTGGAGGAAGTGCCCCAAAAGAAGGCAAAAACAATTCAATCGGCTGGTAAGGTTATGGCAACGATTTTTTGGGACTTCAAAGGTATTTTATTGATTGACTATCTAAAAAGGGTAAAACATTAAATTCAGAGTACTATTGCAACCTTTTGGATCAATTAAATGTACAAATTCGTGAAAAACGTCCTGGCTTACAACACAAAATAATTTTTCATCAAGACAACGCACCAGCGCACAAGAGTGTTTTAACAATGGCTAAAATCAACGAATTAAAGTACGAGTTGCTTGACCACCTTGACCCACATTATTTTCCTGATTTAGCTCCCAGTGACTTTTACTTGTTCCCAAATCTAAAATTTTCCTTGCAGGCAAGCGTTTTACCTCAAATGAAGATGCAATTACAGTTGTAAACCACTATTTTGAAGACATTGAAGAAAATTATTTTAATCAAGGATAGAGTTGCTAGAAAAGCGTTGGACTAAGTGTATTGAAGTTTCAGCAGATTATATTGAAAAATAAAAATATCTTTGAAAAACTAACTAACTAAACTTTCATTGATAGGCTAAGAAGTTTCCTAACCGCCCTCGTAATTCTCTGTTGTCTTCAATTTTAACGCCAAATTCTTGTCCTTGCCCTGATGACCCCATCTTTTGTGATAAAGTAGAAGTGTTGAGGTGTTTTCTGATGCTATATTGACTTTGTATCTTGGAAATGGCTCGAAAGCTGCTTTAAATAATGAGCCTTCTCTCACTCTGTAACCACATAAAGCAACCTGACAATTTACTTCTAAGGAACAGCGGTTCGTATTCGATTTGAAGATGCTATTTTTATTTCTATCGTGACTCGCCAACACTGAAAACAGATTTCTAGATATTTCGGGAACATACCAGACATCACAAAGATTCATCTTTATAAGCTTGTTAACTTTTGAAGCAATTGGAATTGTTCCTTTCCCTACCGCCTTTAGTAGTTCAGATCCTGCAGCTTTTATAGTACATGGAGTTTTGAATTCTTCAAAATCTGAAAACCATTCTCGTGAACTTGTCACATGTTTTGTAGCACTATTATCTATCCACCAATCTTTACTTTGTGTGGTAGAGTTAGCTTCACTACTTAAAACATTGAACGCTACACTTGACTTGATATCTGTACTGTTCGGTGGTCGTCCATCTGCTATCCATTTCTTACAATCTCTTATCCAGTGCCCCTTTTTGTGGCAATAGTTGCAATTTCCGTAATTCTTTTTCGAGCTATGGGAGTTTTCTCAAATCTTCGCTTATCATTTTTTACTACTAGTGCTTCTTGATCATCTGCTTTTCCTGATGTTTTTTTTTTAAATTTCTTTCATACATACACAATTGATGTTATTTCCTCCAGCGTTCTTGCCTGATCCTTCGTTATAAGCATCCAACTGCTCTTAAAATTCTCGTACTCTTGTAATAATATTTGCATAATCTTACAAATCAGCAAAATCTCTGGCAATGGCTGCTCGGTTTTGTTCTTGAGCCCATTATTTAAGTCATTCCACAAAGTCTTGAGTTGAGCGACATCATAGATTTAGCAAAACTGTTAGCTTTTCTATAGCGATCACATGCATCCTTGTATTGTTTTATTTCAGCGGTCGATGTACCATCTTGTATTGGCAAAGGATAAATTAGAATACCATCGATAGCTTCCAAAGCTCCTTCATGGTAATCCAGCATATCTCGTATTTTTCTTCTCCATTTCTTCTCCAATAGCCATTCTGCCTCACCTTTTAGTGGCTTAATATGTTTAACCAAATCCATTATAATATTTATTCGTTGAGAAGTCTGGGCCTATAACCTTTTAAAGTATATGATAGCAAGTCTATATTTTATTTGAATGAAAAATTAAAAAAATGTCGATACACAAAATCTACATGAATAGTTACTATGTTGAAATACAATATTTTTGTAACAATTGAAAATACACAAAGTATTTATTATAATAAAATACAATGTGTAGATAACAACCTCAGTAAATACTTACCTAGCAATTCATCTGCATCGATTATTCTCGCAACGATCACTGCAGCCGTCTGAAAAGCTGGTAAACCCCATGCCATAAACTTCGCTAAATTACTCGTTGTGATATTTCCATTTGTTTTGTAAACATTTTTCCCTCTATATGATTTCATTGTGACACTGCTAGTATTCACATTATTGTAAACATCGCCTGCGTTGAGTGAATTAATAGTATCTTGACTATTACGGCGTACATCACGGTGCCAACCCAAGCATAAAATCGCCCACCTGCAAGAAAAACAAATGTATAAGATTGTAAACTCATGTACATTTGTTGCATTATAACATTGATTATATTTTTTACATTTTAAGAGAATTATTATAGCATTTATGAGACTGAGCGGCATTCAAACACCAATATTTCCAATGAAATAATATCAATTGGTAAAATCAATTTCAACAACCAACATGCTTGTTAATACGAATGTTGGTTTCCAGAAAACGGTGGGGGAAAAAACACTCAAATATAGCCAAAATGGATTAATTTTATAATTTATCAAAAAGTATTTGTTGTTAATTTATTTTCATTATAATTACGGTTTATTTTCAATAGTCAATGTGGTTGCAAATGTTTTGAACAGCACTGTAATGTCTCAAACATGCTATATTAGTGATATTCGAAGTAGAGGTCTGCATCGAATAACTTGTCACTACACACAAAAAATTTTTTCTCTGATTCAATCACCAAATTAATTGATCCGATTAATTTTTTAATTGAAATGTCTTCAATCACGAAAATGATAGTATCAATCACAGTTTTAATTGGGCATAGAAAAAATTCTTGATTAAAAAATTAATTGATTTTTTCAGCAAAATTCAATTAATTTTTTAATTGATTCAATTAAAAATTTAATTGATGTTGAATGCAAAACGCAATTAATTTATTAATTAAAAAGGGTAACTATTTTTAATTACTTAGTTAGATTGGCTTAGAGTTTTTATTTGGATTAACAAATGATTGTTTGAAATACATTTTTAATTAAAAAAGTAAAAACAAATCAGCACTTTTTTTAACTGAATTAGTCTTCCGAATTTGATTAAAAAGGTAATTGTATCAATTAATTTTTTAATTAAACATTTTAAAAATTTCAATCATTGACTTAATTAACTTAATGTTTCTATTATGATTAAAAAGTTAATTGTATCAATTAATTTATTAATTGAAAAAATTTTCAACTTCAATTAACTTTTTAATTGGAAATATTTTGCTGATATTTTTTTCTGTGTACATGTTTGCAATTCGCTGTCGAATATAGTACATACTCTGTCATTCTCTCATCGCAATTAGTGAAGTGAAGAGAACACTTGCTTGTCAAATACCAACAAGTACTTATCCGAAACAATATGTGTTCCGAAAAAAAAGGAACAATAAAAATGTAAGTACTTGAGAAAAAGTACAACATGGATTCTCTTCACTTCACGTGGTACCACAAGTATTTCTCAGTTATGTGCGAAGAAAAACTTTCCATTATTATTAATCATAGATATGTATGTATGTCACATATTTCATATATTTATGTATGTCACACACTTTCCTTAACGTTTGCCGTTCTTTATAACAAACCGAAAACATATATTGTGGAGAGTAACTGTTTTTTTGTATTTCTGAAACTGCACGTGGTACATGGAGTACTCTATGAAGTTTTGTTCTCGCAACATACTCGACGTGATCACTCTGAGTACACTTCAATAAGAGAGAAAGAGGAATATGTTTTTGTTGATAGTGAAAACATCAGAGTAGCAACAAGAAGTTACTCGTGGCTTTTGGTGTTCATCAAAATGTGTACCAATTGTTTTGCGACTCTCTCAAATAGATGTACTCAAGTAGCAAGTACACGTGTACTCTGCATTTACAAATGGAATTGTGCAGACCTCTAATTCGAAGTTTCGTCTTTGGTAAATCTGAATATTTTATCTTCACTAAAAATGTTATGTTTTACTCTTGGTGTGACGATTACAACAAAAGCAAAAAATTGAAAATAATTGCATAAAGATTCCTTTTGAATGTGATGGCTCTGCAATGATTGACATTGTAGTCCTTTTCCAATGTTTCTGCTCTATTCATTGTTCGAAATATTCGTGAAGTGAATTGCCTTCACTAGAACATTGAGTACTTCGAATAGGCTTGTGCAGGCATTTGATTTAGTACCAATTTGTGGAAAAACTTGTCGAATCACATACTGTAATTGTAAATCTTGTTGTATGTGAAATAGTGTATAAATAAATAAGTATAATATAAAAACTATATACCTCATGTCACAGCAATGTTAAAGGTGGAATTACATACCGCCCGGCCATGCATACGTACGTTATATGCTATTGACAAAAAAATAGTTTAAATGTGGGAACTACTATTGTTGCACGACAAAGTAACGGATGTATATGACTCATGAAGTTGGCGAGGTTTTAACTTTTGAAAGCGTCGGGTGTGTTGACAACAAAAACAACATGTAAACAAATCTACAAACAACATGTAAACAAATCTACAAAGGGTAGTTTTAGCCCAGTTAAGATCAGGCAAGTGCAGCCGCCTCAATTCCTATTTATCAGTGATTGATAGCAGCGTAGCTGACGTATGTCCAATTTGCAACCAAGGGCCACACGACACGCGTCATCTTTTCTCTTGCCCAGCTAAACCAACCCGACTTACCGCCAGGTCACTCTGGACGCACCCCACCTTAGTCGCAGAGTTCCTCGATCTGGCCACAAGCTGAAGTACCAAAGCGTATAACATAAAAAAGGATGAAATCACAATAAACTGTTACAACAACAACAACTACAACAACAACAAACAATCTAAAATAATGACGAGGACTTATTGAGGAAGTTAAAACCATTAAGTCCTTTACATTAAAAAGTTCGTGAAATATGAATACATATTCGAATGCAACGTATGAATTTGAACGGTATTGAGAATCCCCACCACGACGAAAACAGCCGTATAAGATACTCAAAACTTGTCGCGAAAGCGCCGTCCGTATTAAGAAGATGTTCCACGCCAAGTTACTGCATAAAAGATCGCATTAGTGCAATTATTAGGTGTCTTTTTAGATAATAAGAGCCCTTTCAAACTGTTAGACAATGTTCATTTTAATATAGTTGTAAAAGAATCATTGTGGTTAAGTAAAACACGATTGGTTACATGTTTATTAAATTGAATAAAAATATATAAATTCTTCAATGTATATAATACATAGGACTAAAAACACACTAAACACAATGTTTTACATTAATAAAGGAATAATGTTTAATCACATTTGCCGTTTGTTGAAGTTTCACTTACGAGTCTGCGATCGGTATGAAATCGAACTTTTAAACGCTGGCAGGGAAGTTGGAAATACATACCATGCGTTAATCAGTGCGGTGGTGGAAGGGTGTATTTTGCTCTCTAGCCGAGATGTTCGAAAGATAAGAAGCAAATATACAATCCACGAACGGATTACCAAATAATATGTAATTTTATATATATTTGGTACTCTTTCAGGTGATGTAAACCAAAGGCTGGTTTAGCATTGCAATATTACCAACATGTGTCGGTGGCAGTGAATAAGACACCAATTGCCACACGATCTTTTACATTAGTACAAAGGTAAGAACAAAAACACCACTAGTATATACCAATATTTTTTATTGGTGTTTAGCAGAGTTAAACCAATGGGCACCGCAGCAATGTTCGCTTAACAAAAAAAACGATTGTGGCCGAGTGATTGCATTTAACAACAACAACAACTACCAGCAGTTGACGTCACCTTAAGAGAATTGAGAGAATACCAAATACACTGCTGAGACATGAGGTCAACAATTTGAGGGATTGATTTACTAGGTTGCACTAACAAGCACTGACAGTGATCAGTTGCAGTTATGGGTCGCAACTACCTAACCTAGGTAAAGAAGAAGGCCCAGTTTTCAGCTTGTGGTGCTCTCTAACTTCTTTGTTCCACCAAACCGAATAATCTCCAATATGGCGGTTTCTATATCATATAAAGGCGTAGAATTTTACATAAGCAGGGTTTCAAGGTCTCTTTTTCGTCAAAATACGACGATGCTCTTACTCGGCACAGATGTGCCCCAAACTATAGGTACTCAGTAATGATTCGTACGACGTTTCCGTTCTTCATCCTCTTCTCTTTAAATAGCTCTTCAGTGTTTTTTTTTTTTTGTTTGGGCCACAGTGGTTTCTCGTGGATATTAGCTGTCAACTCCGCAATTTTTTATATTCATTTAAAGTATTATTATACTATGTTATACAAACAGTTATCTTCTTAATATTCTTATAGGTATCTCTATTTTATTTATTTTCTCCACATTTGATAATTTGGTAATATGTTGTAGATTTGTAACCCTTTGCAGAAAAGACTATTTTGCCCCGTTTGATTCTGAAGTTTCAGCATTTTTTAGTCCATATGGTTGAATATCTCCTATCAGTTGTAGTTGTTCAGTTAAGTACTCCGGCGCATTTCCCATTTTCATTTTTTGTATAAAGACCAAAGTATTAATTTCTAAACGTTGTCTTACATTCAGCCATTTTAATGCATCCAACATCCATCTTATATTTGCACATCCATTCATCCTTAGTATACATCTCATACCTTTATTTTGCAGTTTCTGTAGCCTATCTATTTGACTCTGTGTACAACATGTAAATATCACTGTTGAAGCATATTCAAAATGTGGTTTTACCTTAGTGTTATAAATATTTATTGCAGTTACCGTTGATATTTGATTTCTTTTTCTTTTGAAAAATCCAAGTTTCTTTCCTACCTTTTTGCATGTATTTTCCAGGTGTTCTTTAAATTTTAAATCTTTGTCATTATTGTTATATTTATTTATATATTTATAATGTTATATTTATTTATATATTTAAGTTTTAGTTTATTCATATTTAGCCATAAATTAAGCGCACTTAAGTCTTTTTACATTTTTACATAACATTCATTTTTAACTTCCATAAAAATCAATGTATCATCTGCATATAGTATTATTTCACGTTATTATAATACATTTTGTAGATCATATCGTTTATGTAGACAATAAAAAGTAATGCACCTAGTATAGAACCTTGTGGAACTCCGTATTAATTTCTAATAGTTTCTAAGATAACACCATTTACTTTAGTTCTTTGTATTCTATTGTTTAAGTATGATTTAAACCTTATTCTGAATTCCATACATATATAATTTTTGTATTAGGATGTCTCTATCTATCGTTTCAACTGCTCTCTTGAAATCTATGAATAACCTCCAAAACGAAATTCTAAGTCGGAAAATTAAGAAAAAATATTTAATTTGACGCGGAAAGAATGTGGATATATATTCGAGGACAGTTAAAGCTTCCAAAACTACAAAAATGGCGACGACGCTGAGATCAATGGCACAAGGATCATCGTGAAAGAAAACAATCAGCTGATGTGCAAAACTGAATTTTAATTATTTGCGTTTAAAATGCTGTTTGTTTGTAATCCAATGTTGACTTGGAAAATCAAAATAAATGATAAATTTGACTCGGGAAATGATTTAGATATCTACATTAGGGCAATAACAACATCCGGCATATACAATTGGAACAACGTTGACATTATGTGTCCAAGGATCATTCAAAGTTCGACACAATTGTTACCTAAGTTTGGTGCTAAATAAAATACATTGCCCTTGAAGGATTTCTATTAAAAATAAATAGAATTGAAAACCAACACGTTTACTTTAATTGTGTTCTTTTTTATGATTTGAATGTGATTACCATAACTGCCATATATACTGATTTTTTCCCATTTTTTGTAATTGTTGAAGATTAGTCACTTTACCTCTTACCAATTTCCATTTTTTACATTTATTTTTCAATTGTTCGATTAATAAAGTCTAAAAAACTTCTTCAAAAATTAAACACTAAACTCGTCGCTCGTAAATTTAAAGGCGACAAAAATCGACGATTTTGGCGACAAAAAGTGACACCAGGAATACCGATTTTCTTTGATAGCGACGGCGAGGGCGACTTCAGGAATAAGGGTGATTGTGTTGACTAATATACAAGAGTAGCTTAACCAACACGAATGAAGTAAGAGGAAGCATGCTCAAAATAAACCCAGCCAACAGCACTCAAATCGATGATTTGATGGTGGCAAAGGAAAAGAGAGATGTTTGTACGAATTTATTTCGGCATAAGCCGAAGGGTTCAAGTGTGGTTCACTTTGGGTTTATTGAACTGCCTGAATTTATTCTGATAATTGGTTGATAGTTTTGCTGCAAGTAGAGGATGCTGATGAGGAATGTGGTAATTCCGAAACGTGCGTCCATCCAACCATCTTGCAGTCTATAGGGCTTTGTCCAAATAAATTTGACAAACATTCCTTTCCTCTATTGGTTAAGCTACTCTTGTAGTTTAGTCAACACAATGGTTTTAAAGCTGAGATCAAAACATTAAAAAAAAATATTTTATATTCAAAAATCTCATTTCATTTCGTTTATATCAAGCTGTGTTCTTTTCTGCGTTCGTGTCTTAAATATGACAAATTTTGACGTCCCATAGAAAATTGAAAAAAAGTAATAAAAATCCAATATACTTCTCATATTTGTAACATTTTTTACATTCCCTTTAGTATATTGGCATTCCGAGCCAATATTGCCACTTCTTTAAAATGAAGACATGTTTTCTTAATATATACTTTGAATCTACTCTCAATAAATTTAAAATTAGGATACAGATCTCACTTATTGAGTTTGTGTTCTCTTTTTGCCATATATCAACAAAGGTATGAATGTACAAATAATGTTAACTGACATTTATTTGTACATTCCAAATTATTTCAAATTAATTTAAAAAAAATGTAATCCAAAGATGCAAAATCTTCAAAATAAGTATTAGCCTATTTTTGAAGCATTTTGTCGTTAATCCAAAGATCCACTATCTCAGTTAATTTAAAGATTATTTCCTTAAATCAAAAATGTTTTCTTTACATTATGAAAAATTATCCTTATTAAGTTGCAAATCTTTAATAAGAGGTTAATATTTTTTGCCAGTGTACAAGGCAACTCAAATAATTTTACTTTAAATCACTAATTAATAAGGTGGTATGAGAATCCATAACCCCTTATGGATTACCTTATGGTAATGATAAAAGTTAAGAACATGGGGAAATTATATCCTAAGTCGACTCATTTTAATGGCATTGATTTTAAGTTCCCCGAACAGGCAGATTTTCTCTTCCTACTTATCGATGACAAAAGGAACGTCCCACATAAATTAAATTCTTATGTACCCAAATCAAAATCTGAAAAATCACAACGAGCCAGTGGAGATGTTTCCCAAATGGGTATTCATTTTTTATTAATGCCCCTTTAATGTAGTATATCGAACGATAGCTTTCTTTCGTATTTCAATCGAAAGAGAATTGATTTTTGTTTCTCTATGCCGAAAGTCACTTCATATTTTGTTGTAAAGTACTAAAAAAGTAAACATATTTGAATGAATTCTCAGGCCAAAGACAACTTTAAAAGCACTTCCAGAAGATGCACTCCCAATGATGTTCTTTATTTTAACTACCCAGGAAGTTCTTTTAATTCAATTTTTATACCCTCCACCATAGGATGGGGGTATATTAACTTTGTCATTCCGTTTGTAACACATCGAAATATTGCTCTAAGCCCCCATAAAGTATATATATTCTGGGTCGTGGTGAAATTCTGAGTCGATCTGAGCATGTCCGTCCGTCCGTCCGTCTGTTGAAATCACGCTAACTTCCGAACGAAACAATAACAACTACTTGAAACTTGGCACAAGTAGTTGTTATTGATGTAGGTCGGATGGTATTGAAAATGGGCCATATCGATCCACTTTTACGTATAGCCCCCATATAAACGGACCCCCAAATTTGGCTTGCGATTGCTCTAAGAGAAGCAAATTTCATCCGATCCGGCTGAAATTTGGTACATGGTGTTAGTATATCGTCTCTAACACCCATGCAAAAATTGGTCCATATCGGTCCACTTTTACGTATAGCCCCCATATAAACGGACCCCCAAATTTGGCTTGCGATTGCTCTACAAGAAGCAAATTTCATCCGATCCGGCTGAAATTTGGTACATGGTGTTTGCATATGGTCTCTAACAACCATGCAAAATTTGAAATTTGGTACATGGTGTTAGAAAATGGTCTCTAACAAGCATGCAAAAATTGGTCCTAATCGGTCCACTTTTACGTATAGCCCCCATATAAACGGACCCCCAAATTTGGCTTGCGATTGCTCTCAGAGAAGCAAATTTCATCCGATCCGGCTGAAATTTGGTACATGGTGTTTGTATATGGTATCTAACAACCATGCAAAATTTGGTCCACATCGGTCCATAATTATATATAGCCCCCATATAAACCGATCCCCCGATTTGGCTTGCGGAGCCTCTAAGAGAAGCAAATTTCATCCGATCCGGCTGAAATTTGGTACATGGTGTTTGTATATGTTCTCTAACAACCATGCAAAAATTGGTCCACATCGACCCATAATTATATATAGCCCCCATATAAGCCGATCCCCAGATTTGACCTCCGGAGCCTCTTAGAGGAGCAAAATTCATCCGATCCGGTTGAAATTTGGTACGTGGTGTTAGTATATGGTGTCTAACAACCATACAAGAATTGGTCCATATCGGTCCATAATTATATTTAGCCCCCATATAAATCGATCCCCAGATTTGTCCTCCGGAGCCTCTTGGAGGAGAGAAATTCATCCGATCCGGTTGAAATTTGGAACATGGTGTTAGAATGTGGTATCTAACAAACACGCAAGAATTGGTCCATATCGGTCCATAATTATATATAGCCCCCATATAAACCGTTCCCCAGATTTGATCTCCGGAGCCTCTTGGAGGAGCAAAATTTATCCGATCCGGTTGAAATTTGCAACGTGGTGTTAGTATAAGGTCGCTAATAACCATGCCAAAATTGGTCCATATCAGTCTATAGTTATATATAGCCGATCCCCAATCACACAAAAATTGGTCCATATCGGTTCATAATCATGGTTGCCACTCCATCCAAAAATAATCTACCAACATTTTATTTTTATAGAATACATTGTCAAAATTTTAGTTCTATAGAAAATTTTGTCAAAATATTATTTCTATGGTAAATTTCGCCAAAATTGTATTCCTATAGAAAATTTTGACAAAATTTTATTTCTATAAAAAATTTTGTCAAAATTTTATTTCTATAAAATTTTTTTCCAAATTTTATTTCTATAGAAAATTTTGTCAACATTTTACTTCTATAGAAAATGTTTTTTTATTTTGTCAAAATTTTATTTCTATAGAAACTTTAAACTTAATTATATACGTATTTAATCGGCCTTTTTAGTTTAATATATGCCACGTATGGACTATGTGGTATATATTACGGTGTTAGGAAGTTTTAAGATACATTGCCATCGGCTTCAGTAGAAGTTTCTACGCATGGTGGAGGGTACATAAGCTTCGGCCTGGCCGAACTTACGGCCGTATATACTTGTTTATAACTTGGTTCTTTCATACTTTTAATGTGTAATTTTAACTTTTTTTGTAATAAAATGGTACAAATCATTTAAATTTTGTCGAAAAAAATGCAAAATCCAATCTGAAAAAATTGCGAATTTTTGAAAATATTTGATGCCAAACGTTCCACACAAGCGTAAAAATGCATTAAAACTCATAAAAAAATTTTTAAATTTATTTAATTTTCAAAATATAACAAAATTTCTTAATTCACACCCAAAACATTGAATTCGGATCACACCTAAAGAAGTGATGCAAATTCAGTGCAACGGCTGTTGAAATGGACACCCAGAAAAAAGTATCTTCGAAATAAAGGAAAAAATGTTCATCAATTTAGTTTAGCCATTTTATTTCCATTCAGTTAATATTTTGTGTGAAATAATAAAATTTACTTGTTTCAGTAAAAAAATCCTAAACTAAAGCAGTTAGGAATAGTTCATGAACTAGAATAAGGCATAGAATTTTACTAATACTGATTTCTTCGCTGGGTGTAAGAATTTACTACTGAACAAGAAAATTTTATTCACCGATAACAAAGCACTCGTAAAAATAAAAAAATATAAACTAAAACCAAGTTTCCTCAAATTTAGTGCAATTTCTTTTAAAATGATAATTCTGAATTTCATTATTATAGAAAGCTTATCATACATACAAATAACACTTGGCATAGAAAAATATTTTAGTTCATTCGTACTAAGAAGTATTCAATCATTTTAAAACTTAAGGAGACACACTTGTTAGAATGTAGGAAATTTTCCTATATTTCTTTTATCTACCTGTAATCGATATCTGTCATCGATGTACTCGATATGTTTGCGCATGGGTTGTTTTTTAGTTGGAATCGCGTTGTTATGGTATACGGAGGGATTGTTAAAAAATAATATAGTAAAATAATATAATAAATAAAATATATAAAATATTTGCTATTTTAAATTAGCGAGAAAAAATTATGTTCGTGATGGTGTATAAAGAATGAAAACAGTTATTCCCCTTCATTCGTCTTCATTTTGGAATCTTCAATTAACAGGTAACATTCAGTGACGCTAACCTTTGGGGAAAAAATTGGTTTATGATTTTTTGTATTTGTAGGTATTGAAATTGTAAAATATAATGATTATTTATATTATTTATATAAAATAATCAGAGCGAGGAAGTAAATGGCTCCTCCACGTGGAACTGTTTGGCGAAGGCCGACAAAAAGTCCGGCCTCTATGTGATTGCTTTCTCCAAGTTCACTTCCCTTTGTATTAAATACAAAAATGCGAAACTAGCTGTGCGTCAAAAAAAGCCAGAAATTATTTAGAATCACATAAATGTGACTTTTATGTTAACATTGCACCCCAAGAAGGAATATGATCACCTCACACATGTTTCAAGAGCAAAATGTTAGTTTTCCATGGGGAATAGGTAACATGCTTGTCGCAACCAATCAATTTCATGGAATATAACATATGTATCTGATTTTAGCAAAATGTGATCACATTCCTTTTCTGCGTATAATATATAGATATAGCATATTGCACTAAATTGATTATCTGCATGAAATACAGTGAGGGAGAAAATTGTTCACGAAATTATAGAGATAGCATTAATATAAGAAAATACATTAAAAACAGAAACTTGGAAACTTCTAGTTCGAATCAACACGTGTGAACAATATTGACCCTGTGTTAATGTTCTCTAACAATTTTGTTTAATTATACAATTATTTTTCGAGCTTTATGGACAGATATAGATTAAGGAACATAGTTAATAGAGTCATTGAAAAGAAAACGCCAGATACAAATCTATACACGCCTAGACTGTACATGTTTCGATTCGGGCGAATGAACCTTTCCACAGCCTTTAGTATAGATCTGAATGATCTCAATTTTTGTTTGTAGATTTTATTAAGAAAGTAAGTAAAATAATTATTAGACAATACCTCCATACAGATTTTGAATCAACATTTTGGAGTTATTATCAATTTAGTTTACTTTTGCGATGGGAAAAGCCAAGGGAACTCTTTTGGAACAGAATGTCATAAAAGATTTAAAAGAAGGAGTCCCATATATTGTAAAAAACAACATATCTGTTGGATTTATAAATAAAACAAGAAATCAGAATAATTTGGAAATTATTGGTAATCCATCAGGTAGTCCAAAAAACTTTCGCCGGCGGATAGACGCGAATCTAAACGATTGATCGTTACCCGTGCAGTAAATACAGCTTTTGAGGTCAAGCAAATATTAAATGTACTGGGGGCTAATCACGGCATTCGATATCGAGAACTTTTGATCGAATTTAATTTTTTTCGGATCACGGGAGTCGATATCGAGTTTTATTGATCGAAAATTTTCTCGATTGGTATTTTTTTTTATTATTTTCATCTATGGATTAAACCCTTACAGACTAACAGTAATATATTACATTATATACATATCGTTTGTTAATATATCAAGTATTTAATAATAATGTTATCTTTTTCTTTACATTGTATTTCTCTTCTGACAAATCAAGATAATAATAAAATTTATAGAATTCTTTACAAAGACGGCGAAGTGGATCGTTGTTTTCAAAGTTCGTTCGAAAGTATTCAATGTGGAGCAGTTCAAAGTTGCGGATAGGTCTAAAGGGTACATTGAATGATATGCTGTTAATAAGGAAGTCAGATTTAAATCTTCCGTTAATTAAATCAACCATTAAACAGATATTCAGCATGGTACGTCTACTTTTCAGTGTAGGTAATTTGATGAGCGATAGTCTTTCTTTGTAAGACGGCAAGGTTTGAGGTGTCCAGTTATTCCGACGTAAATAAAACAGTAAAAATTGTTTCTGAACAGATTCAATACGATTGCAATGAATTTGGTACTGTGGGTCCCAAATTACAGATCCATATTCCAGGAGAGGACGCACAAGTGAAGTATATAAGTTTCTTGTAACAAATGGGTCAGAAAATTCCTTACTCCAGCGCTTGACAAATCCAAATGATCCATAGGCCTTATTTACAGTCATAGAAATGTGAGATCTAAAATTTAGCCTGCGATCCAAAAGTATTCCAAGATCTTTAAAGGATTCAACAGTTTCAAGCGTTGTGCCATTCAAGTTATAATTCGTGTCGATATAATTTAATCTATAAAAAGAGATATGCTTGCATTTCTTTATGTTCAGTTCCATCATATTTGATGAGCACCATCTGTACATGCTATTCAGATCAGATTGGAGTAAGGATTGGTCATCACTATTCCGAATAACCTTTATAATTTTAACATCGTCAGCATACATGAGAGTGTAACCATATTTAATGGCTGATGGAAGGTCATTTATAAATAAGCAGAACAATAGAGGGCCAAGATGACTGCCTTGTGGAACACCAGAAGGCACATGTATTGATTTTGAAATAATGTTATCAAATACTACAAATTGTGTACGATTCTTTAGATAACTTTCAAACCAGGATACCATTAATTCACTGAAGCCCATGCGATGCAGTTTGTACAGTAAAAGTGAATGGTTTACTTTGTCAAACGCCTTACTAAAATCAGTATAAATGACATCAGTCTGTAAACGATCTCTAAAGCCTTCATTAACCATTGTAGTCAATTCCAAGATATTTGTTATGGTCGAACAAGATTTACGGAAGACGTGTTGTTTAGGCGATAGAAGAGAGGAGACTTGATGATTCAAAATATCAGAAATAATTTTCTCCAACAGTTTTGGAATAGCACTTAATTTAGCAATGCCTCTATAATTCGTAATATCTAACTTGCTTCCATTTTTAAATAGCGGAATGATAAATGAATTCTTCCACAACGTAGGAAAGTGACCTGTGCGCAAAGATTCATTAAACAGAAATGAAAGAGCAGTCGAAAGAGAATGAGCACAATATTTGAGGATGTTACTGGGAATCCCATCAGGGCCCGGGCGATATGAACATTTTATCTTTTCCATATAACTCATCACAATATCAGGAGAAATAAATGGAGTAGTGAATGTCAAATATTCCTGTATCTTATATGGGTACGCATCAGATTGCTTGAAATCCTTATGGCAGTAAGTTGTTGCAAAGAACTTTGAAAACAAATTACATATAGATTCATTATCATCCCCTTCAACAGCACCATAGTCAAGGGTTCATGGATACACATTTGATTGACGATTAGAATTAACAAATCTGTAAAATGACTTTGGATTAAGCTTCAGTTCATATTTAATTTTCGATAAATAATTGTTATAGGATTGTTTATTCCACAGGTTGTATTCTGAACGAGCAATTGAGTAGTTTGCATAGTCAGTCACAGATCCAGATTTTTTATACTTTTTAAAAAGTTTATTCTTTCTATTCTTCAAGTTACGTAATTTACTGTCATTCCAAGGTGGACCAGTGTGAGAAGTTATTCGAATTAATGGAACAGATTGGGCTATGAATGAATTCAAAGTTTCATAAAATGTATTTATTGATTCATCAAGATTTCTCGCTGGTAAGATTTTATTCCAATCCACATTAAATAGTAATGAGTTCAGTTTTTCGTAATCAGTTCTATTAAAAGAGAATATTTTATCAGTTTTCGATACGAGTTTTTTTCGCATAGATCTCGAAAAAGACATATTTATATCCATACAGACAGTGGGATGATGAACATCTTCAGGATTTACAACGGCATTGACGCGTGATAAAAACACATCTGTTAGTTCATTTGTAAAAAATAAATCAAGTAATTTATTATTCGAATTTTGTATGTTGCTAATTTGAAAAAGACCATCTTTTAACAAGTTTTCAACAAATTCAGATTGATATCCATTTCTTAGCATTGGTACGGAGTAATTCATTTCCTCACAATATTTCCATGTAATAGATGGAATGTTAAAATCACCAGACAAAACAATCAAATCAGAGGATCTCGCAGTAGATAGGACCGATTGGATAGCAGTGAAATGAGCATTATAAACATCGTTACAAGAACCAGGAGGAATATAGGAGCAAGTCACAAACAATGAATTATGGCCGCACCTTATTTTCACTCCTATATATTCAATTTGAAGTTCGTTTGGAATATCAATTTTTGATGAAGCAAATTTCGAAGAAACAGCAATTAGGACGCCGCCACCAGATTTCTTCAAACCAGTTGTGCGGTCACATCTATAAATTTGGTACTTGTCCCATAAGATTTCAGTATTTAAGATATTACTTTGAAGCCAGGTTTCAGTAAATATAATCAAATCATAATCAAAGGCAAAGCTATCCGTATATAAGTTGGATAATTTTGTGTTAAGTCCCCTAACATTCTGATAAACTAAAGTAAAATTCGTATCAGACAGGGTTTTATTCAGTTTTTTGATTGCTCAACGGGACGTGCAGGTAAACGGGCAACTCTATCTCTAAAAACAAATTCATGCACCACATCTCTGTAAGGCCAAAATTCCGGATTGACCACTGTGTCAAAAATGTCCTCAGGTACGAAAATTTTGAATGACGACTTGTTCCTCCTCTCTACAAATTGCAGTTTAGATACCTTAATGTCTACATTTGCATTCAGTTTTGATTTTATGTAGAAATGAATATCATCCTCAGTTGTTTCTGGAGCAAAACGGGCAGCAAAAATGGTTTTCATTGGGGGTAAGACCCTAAAAGGTTTTGACGTGCAGGTAAACGGGCAACTCTATCTCTAAAAACAAATTCATGCACCACATCTCTGTAAGGCCAAAATTCCGGATTGACCACTGTGTCAAAAATGTCCTCAGGTACGAAAATTTTGAATGACGACTTGTTCCTCCTCTCTACAAATTGCAGTTTAGATACCTTAATGTCTACATTTGCATTCAGTTTTGATTTTATGTAGAAATGAATATCATCCTCAGTTGTTTCTGGAGCAAAACGGGCAGCAAAAATGGTTTTCATTGGGGGTAAGACCCTAAAAGGTTTTGGAGCTGAACCAGCAGGCGATTGATTTGTAGGTGTATTAAAAGGAGAAAAGAATGCATTTGCTATCGTAAAACATTTTTCTCTTATTGTTTACGTATATATATAGGAGTAGTAAATACGTTAGTTTTACCCGTGTAAAAATTGGAGGATCCAAACCTATCTAATAATATCAAATTGTATCTAATTGGATCTGTTCAGAAATTTGTTACCACATAATTACATCGGCAGATATGCTATATATGGCGCTAGATCTGCACGCTCACAAAAAATCGCTTCTGTAACATATACTCCCAAACATATTTTGCTTCAAGCATATATATTTTTGGGTATTGCCCAAACATTTATATGTTTGATCTCTTCCAATATATAATATGTTTGAAAGCATATTGGTCTAAACAATATATGTTTGGGTAGTCTAAGTTCCAAACATTTTGTATTTTTGCATCCAAATTCAATAATGTTGTCTTCCAAAAAACAATATGTTATTATGTGAACATATAATATGTTTGGAAGCATTTTGCACCCAAAAATATTATATGCTTAAAAAAATCTCCCAAACAATATTGTGCTCAAAATTTTATTTATTTATTTATATATTTACAATCATAATGAATTATGAAAATAAACAGGTAATATAGGTGCTAACAACATAGATTTTCGACCTGAATGCTCAAAATTTTGTTTCTGCCCAATTGTATATTCCCCGACATCTTTCTCACTTCCACGACATTTTTTAGTTCTTAGCACCTTTTTCTGTAATACAAACATTGTAGAAGAAATTATTCAATTTTATGATTTTTTTATTTTAATTTTACCTTTTGCCGGACGGGGATTCGAACAGCGGACCACACAGTTTGTAAGGATCAAAGAAGTAGCTGATCAATTGCCCAAGGAAAAATAAAATGTTAATTTTGTAATAACAAGCAACAACCACCAACTTAATTCAATATCGCTCCCTGTTAAATAGCGCTCCAAGCTACTAAACACATATATGTTTATAGGCTATTTCTAAATTAATATATGTTTGCATCCAAGCATATTATATTTACAAACATTTTATGTCCCAAACATAATATGTTCTAACATATTAACATATATGTCCCAAACATGTTATGCTAGTTTATGAACATTATATGCTTGCACTCAAAAATATTGTGTTTAAAAATTTGTGTTCCAAACATATAATGTTTATAGCCAAACATATGAAAAACAGTCTTTTTCATCCGTGTGGTTAGATATAATCACAGATCTCATCATATATACGACGGCAGTTCGGAAACTTCTTAGCCTAGCACAAAAAGCGCGGTATAAACAGAAAAAAGTTAAGTGTTTTGGAAACTTACATCTCTCTTATGAACACATGTTAAATTTTGTTTCGATCTGGCAACTCCTTCATATAGAAACAGTTGTTCAAAAAAGACGCATCCGCATTTTTTTTACAATGGAAAAATTAGAAATGCGTGCTGTCATTAAATATTTACATAAAAAAGGTTTATCGGGACATAATGATATGGTGAATGTGTTAGGCGAAAGTGCTCCTTCATATGCAACAGTAAAAAATTGGGTTGCTGAATTTAAACGTGGTCGTACAAGCATTGAAGATGAACCACGTAGTGGACGTCCAAAAACAGCAACAACAACAGAAATTGTAGCCAAAGTGCATGATATGGTATTAAATGATCGACGAATAGAAATGCGTGAAGTTGCTAATATCATGGGCATCTCAAATGATCGAGTCCATTTAATTTTGCATGAAGAACTACAGATGAAAAAGCTTTCTGCAAGATGGGTGCCGCATTTATTAACAGTCGATCAAAAACGCATAAGAATGAACATTTCTCAAGCTTGGTTGGATCGTTTTAAGCGAATTAAAATGGATTTTAAGCGTCGTTTTGGCCTACCGTGTTTTAAGAGCACATTTTGTCTAAAAGAGCACATGTGCTCTTTAAAAGAGCACGTGTGGCATCCCTAGGCTCACTTAAACTATTCAGTCCATTGTGATACCACATTTAACTAAATGTACCTATTACATATGGGCACTTCTAGTTTTAACCACTGAACCTTCTCTATTATTTTCTTTTGTTGAACCAACCAGATTGTTCCAAAAACATTAACAGACTGCTTAAGTTAACGTTTTCCAGGTCCTCCAGTAATTTGAAGCTATATGCCACTAAAATTTGCTATATTTGCAATAGTTTTTGCAAATTCGCCTATCAGGCAGCGACCCGTTATAGCAGATATCAGAAGTTATATATGACGTCTTGGGAACACTAACATATCTAGTGTGCGGTTCAAGTTTAAATGGGACCATATTTGCTTGGTGTCGTTACAACCCTTGCAATTCTCCCATCGAACATTTGCCATCATGACCAGGTTGCCAGACACATACCAACAGATTCCAGTTCGCCTGGAATATGTAAGGTAGTTCCTAGCCTTGCTAACTCATCTGCTTGACAGTTCCCCGGTATGTTCCTATGGTCAGGCACCCATATTAGGTGAATATTGTTCTGCTCAGCCATCTCATTGAGAGATTTACGTCAGTCGATGGCCGTTTTCGAGTTGAGGAACACAGAGTCCAAGGATTTTATTGCAGGTTGACTGTCTGAGTATATATTAATGCCCACATTTTTTGGAACATTACTTCGCAGACAATTCGCCACCTATTTTATTGCTAATATTTCAGCGTGAAAAACACTTTATTGATTAGGTAATCTTTTCGCTATTCCAAGTTCCAGATCTTTAGAATATACTCCGAAACCCACTTGTCCATCCAATTTGGAGCCATCAGTGTAGAAATCTATATACCTCTTATTTCCCGGGGTCTGTGTACACCACACCTCACTGTTGGGAATTAGAGTTTCAAACTTTTTGTTGAAAAGTGATTTCGCCAGAGTGTAATCCACTACGTTAGGCACATCTGGCATTATTTTGAGGACCGAACTGTGGCCGTACATTTTTCCGACCACAGGATAGCTCGCGCAAACGTACAGCGCAACATGACATTAAGGGAATCTGTTCCTGTCTTACTGAATGCTTTATCTAAACCTGTCGGTTGCTGAAGTGCCGGCCACCAGACTACAACACCATATAGCATTATAGGTCTAACCACTGCCGTGTATAGCCAATGAACAATTTTCGGTTTTAGTCCCCACTTTTTTCTATTGCCTTTTTGCACGAGTACAAAGCTACAGTGGCTTTCCTCGCCCTTTCTTCAATATTAAGCTTAAAGTTCAGCTTCCTGTCCAGAATAACGCCAAGGTATTTTGCACACTCAACAAAGGGATTTTCAATACCCCCTAAGGATATGGGCTTAACCGTGGGGGTTTTGCGATCTTTGCAGTACATGACTAATTCTGTCTTGGCAGGATTTACTCCAAGACCATTCTCTCTCACACATTTCTCAGTCATCCGGAGGGCTCTTTGTATAACATCTCTGATTGTGGATGGGAATTTTCCCCTGACTGCTAGGGCCACATCGTCTGCGTATGCCACCACTTTTATCCTTTCTTTTTCTAGGGAAACCAGAAGGTTGTTTATAGCAACATTCCAAAAAAGAGGTGATAGAACTCATCCTTGGGGAGTGCCTCTGTTCACATACCTTTGCATGTTTGCTTGTCCTAGTGTGGCTGAAATACGTCTCCTCATTAGCAGCCTAAGTATACCTGGATCAACATTCAGAGTTGCCAGTCTATTTAATATCGAGCTCAGATGGACGTTATTGAATGCCCCCTCGATGTCTAGAAACACCACGGTTGTGTATTCATTGACAGATAGTGAGCTTTCGATAAAGCTGACTAGTTCATGCAAAGCGGTCTCAGTAGACCTGCCCTTCGAATATGCATGCTGTCGTTTCGAGAGCACACTTGAATCGACGCTAGTTCTAAGATAAATGTCTATCATCCTCTCCAGAGTGTTAAGTAGGAATGAGGATAAGCTTATTGGTCGGAAATCTTTCACATTCGAGTGAGAGGCGTTTCCTGCTTTAGGTATGAAAACGACTTCTGTTTCCCTCCACTTTTCTGGAATATATGCTAAGTTTATACATCCTTTATATATCACCGTCAACCAAGGGATAATTCTGTCAGTCACTGCTTGTAACTCCGCCGGAGTAATTCCATCAAGTCCGTGGGATTTGAATGACCCAAAGCTATTTAACGCCCATTTTATTCTAGATTCCGATACAAGTTCCTCGATAGGAAATTACCGCTGAGCCACTGTAGTACCGCCAGAACATGGTCCAACCGTCTGATTTCCAGGAAAATATGTGTCCAATAGTACCTCCAGCGTCTCCTCACTGGACGTTGTCCAATTGCCCTCCGATGTTTTAATGAAACCTGGAGCGGAGTTGGTGGATGCTAGAACCTTCCGTAGTCTCGAAGCCTCGGACGTATTCTCAATACTGCTGCAGTAATCATTCCAGGAGTTATGCTGAGCATTTCTCAGTTCTCGCTTGTATCCTCTCAGATTCTTCTTGTATGCGTCGCATCCTCAGGGGCTCTAGTGGACTTTGCCTTGTTAAAGAGCTTCCTGCAGGATTTCCTCATATTACTTAATTCCGTATACCACCATGGTGGTCGATTTTTCCTCCTTGGCTTCCCTCTAGGGCATGCAGCTTTCAGTGAGATGTTGAAGGCCTTAGTAACCCGCTCCACTGCGTGTCCGATATCTTGCACAGTGCTCATATTTGTCTTTGGTATTTCCGGTATCATCATATTGAACTATTCCCTATACCTATTCCAATCAG
Organism: Haematobia irritans; assembly: GCF_050003625.1. NCBI lineage: Eukaryota > Metazoa > Arthropoda > Insecta > Diptera > Muscidae > Haematobia > Haematobia irritans. Next base: position 43,874,167 of record NC_134399.1, read on the forward strand.
TTTTCCTAACATTTGGCGGAAATATGGTCTTTGAAGTACGAACAGCTAATCTAAAACTGATGTAGCGATGATCTAAGAAGCTATGTCTCCTCAGATATATTATCATTCAGTTCCGGAGAGGCCAATGTGACGTCCAAAACCTCTTGCCTGTTTTTGGTGACGAAGGTTGGTGCATCGCCCTTATTGCAAACTACCAGGTTACTACGCAAAATAAACTCTATTAGCGACTCTCCCCTTGCATTAGTATCACTACTTCCCCAAATACTATGATGTGCATTTGCATCGCAACCCATAATGAGTTTTGTCTTTGTTTTCAGTGACTCCTCAACTAAGGTCTTAACGGCACATGGAGCCATCTCCCTATCATGTCCCATGTAGACCGAAGATACCCAGTATTTGCATTTGGATATCTCTAGACTGGCTACGACAGTGTCTGTATTGCTTAATGAAGGAAGCAGAAACAAGTTTAGTTCGTTCTTAACAATTATACATGCTCGATTTTTACCTGTACCGGTATTATGCAAAAGTTTGAAACCCGGAGTGCTTAATTCACAGATCTTATTATTATATATGTATGGTTCTTGAATAAGAACTATATCTGTGTCTCCTTTCATCAGGAGAACTTTTAAGGCAGCATAAGCGGCCTTACAATGGAGAAGATTTATCTGGAGGAACCGTAGAACCCTCCAAATGTTCAACCACCGTCACATCAGCCGCTTCAATTGAGTCATCAAGGGCTTCCTCTTCACAGATCTCGTGACTCTCGCAACAATCCGCGGTTCAGCTTTGGTGATGTTTGAGCCTGTAGGAACTTCCCGCATACGATGTTCGTCAATGTCTGCAGTTTTTATGTTTCCTTCGGCTTCGCAAGATTTTTTCACTTCTGACTCTCCGTTTCGGAATCCTTTGGCTGATCGCTTTTGTATACCTTCATATGGATATCATGAAGCCATAACGTCCTTGGGTCTGGGTTAGATGTAGCAGCGACTCAATGTTCAATACAAACACCGCATGTCGTCTTGGTCCATCCACCTCATCCAAACGACCAACCTTCCAATCGGCGGTTGGAAGATCTGTGTTACATTCTTTTAGTCTCTCTAGTATTGACTCAGGATCAGGAGGGTTTGCCGGTATCCATGCATGTACTCTAGGTTTAGCCGGTATGTCTTTTCTATCGACTAACTCCAAAGCGTCTCCTTCCCAAACTTCACAAATTAGCATCAAAGCAGCTTTAAAGCAATCCATGGACCTCTGGTCCGCAAATTCTATTAACTTATATCGTCCTTGATACCATCCAGCATCTTGCCGTCGAGGGCTTGGTCCGGGAAACTTTTTTCGCACCTCTGAGTAGACACCAGACATCGCGTACTCAATTTCCCCCCATTTTTGCTTTGGAACCATACCGTCAAATGCTCCTTTATTAATGATAGCCATCACAATGCTGTCTTTTGCAACTGCGGCAAACGATCTTTGATCCCGTTTAGAGGATGGCAGTTCATCCGGTGATCGTTCCCTTTTTCCAGCTTCAAGAGTTCCATGAGCCCAATTTAATGAATCGCTTTGCTTAGCCGACAACGTGCTTGCGTCGACAGATCCTAATTTCTTTAGGATAAACAAAGCATTTCTGCGTTCTTTGAATCTCTTTCGTGAGGGACTACTTCCTTTTGATGTCGTTACCTTAGAAAAGGTTCGACTTGCCAAGTGTCGCCGTCTACAGGTCGACTAATTGGGTCTGACTCTTGGTCACTGCCTAAATTCATAACTTCAGTCGATACCCGTCCAATGGGCCCAGAAGTTAGCAATCCAGTGCCTGACTTTGAATTTCGCTGCATGGTGGTTTGATTTTCCACCACCCGTGAAATTCGTAATAAGTGCTTATTACGATGAAATAATCCGCTATAAAAAAACACATCCGTTCAGTTCGACGGTTGAATAAATGATATGGGGTTAAATACGGTCCAAAATATAATAAAAAAATCATCAAACTTTAAAACTAGTTTTTTATATAAAAACGTGTATTTCAAACCTTTTTATATAAAAAACTATTCGTAATATATACACAAAGTTGCAGATGGAAAATAACTTTTATTTATTTATTTTTTAATCGCAAATTCTTGGTTTCCGGAAACGTTTCCTGCAAAATAGCAACGGTTTGGTTGCTTGTGTGGCACGTAATTGTTAAAAGCAAACATTGTTCAGATAACCAAACAGTCGAACCTTGAGGATGTAGGTAGGAGCTTCTCAACAATATCTCCTTGGGTTTCTCAGCTTCAGATAGGACAATTTTGTTTATTGACGCAGGCACCGAAGGTTAATGAAATCATTAGTCAAGATGATTATCCGATGGAATTCCGGATGCTGTGTATTGTAGTCACAGCATCCGGAATTCCATCGGATTTTTTTTTTTAATATTTATATAGTAAATTTAATTTAATGCGTTTTACTTCTATTAATTGCGTAAATTGTACTTGTTAGATTTCAAATAACAAAAGTTTATTTTTTTCTATCTATCATATCGATGTCCTCATTCCAGAGTACGCTAAGTCGACTAAGCATTTTTTGATGGAGTTCGTTGTTTTTTATTCGGATTGATGTGAATTTCATCCTGTCAAAAGTTCGAATTTATGGGACACTTCTATCAAAAGTTATTGTTAATATTGTACGCAGCCTGTGACTAAAGTTTTAAAAATTTCCAATCCAAAAAGGTCAAAAAGCTTTGTTCAGTCTAAAGTGGTCTAAGTCATTTTAAGCCATGTTATATTATCTCTATTAACATGATTTTAAGACCGAAAAAGTGAATTTATATCTTATACGATTTTTGAGAAATTCAAAAAAAAACTTTGAACTTGTTTCCTGTAAAATTCACTTTTTAGACATAGCGTACTTTGGAATGGAGACATCGATATGTTCTAATAAATGGGTTCTATACAATATTCCTTTATGTTTCCATTAATTTCGACTAATTAATTCGGCCTTTAGTGTTTGACATTGGGGTTTTTATTGAAACTGATGGGCCGTTCAGTTTCAACAAAAACCCCAATGTCATTATGTCAAATGTAAACGCCGTCAGGACCATCACTTAACACAAGAAAAACGAGAAAATTAAGAAATACAATATAATTGTTTTAATTTGGTAAAGTGTAATTTCTATTATTGTGGAGATTATGTAGGTAAGTAGATTGCATTTGGCATTTCCTTCGTAGTCTTTTTCATATTTTGTTTTAATACTTTCTAGATTAAGAAAAAGGAAACCACGGTGGTACTGGTTACCATGCCCGCCTTGCATTCAAAAGGTCATGCGTTCAATCCTAGTTCCGACCAAAAATTATCTCGACGGTGGATTATCTCCTCACAGTATTGCTGGTGACATTTCTTACTGCTTTAAAGATTCTCTAAGTTTTTTCAACGCAACGTAATATACCGTTCGGACTCGATTATTAGAAAGAGGCCCCATGTTATTGAGATAAACATTGAATCGGGCATCACTCGATATGTTGATCACTGTGAATTCACGAATTCTCTTTAAATGTGAGTATTAAAAGCAACATAAAATTATAACCTTTTGAGCAACTTTTATTGCAATTTAAAGAAGAATGATCCAATCCGTATACTTGCTTACATAGTTCAATTTAATTCCTAAAACTATTTACTAAATTTCATTATAGATTGCTCAAATTAAATTATGCATCGAAGGGTTAAGATTGTAAATATTAGTGTTTACTAAATACATTGGTCGGTTGCGGTAATGTATTACATAATATTTGGAAATAAAATCATAACTATTGGTCGTATCGATTCCATATGTTCTGGACTACTTGCAAAATTCTTTATTTCAAGAATATTGTGGGGCCCACTCTGTATTTAAATACTTTATGTTTAAATATTTGATTTTCACAAAGTAGACTAGATTTTTATGTTCAAACAAATACCAATAAAGATATTATTAATTTTTTGATTTTTCCTTTAAACAAAAGTGAACTTTTAAATTCGCTCTCAAAAATACCTATAAATTGGTGACCCCGACATGTCGACGGAAGACAATGGAAGTTCCTCAAATGGAGGAACAACTGGTTCAGCTCAACAAGCGAATTCAACACCTGAAATCGCAGCAACTACCACGGTTCAAAAATTACCACAATTTTGGACGGAGCAGCCTCAATTATGGTTCATACAAATTGAATCCATATTCCAAATATCCAGAATTACAAGGGATGAAATCAAATACTCCCATGTTGTTGCTAGTTTGGATTCTACTTATCTGAAGTTTATTGGTGATATTCTCATCTCGCCTCCACCTATCAACAAATACGACGCCATTAAAACAAGGTTAATTAGTTCATTTGAAATTTCAGAGGAAGCGAAATTGAAAAAATTATTTAGCGGTTTAAGTATCGGCGATATGAAGCCATCTCATTTCTTGCAAACTATGAAGGCGCTCGCAACTGGTAATGATGTCAGCTCAAATGTACTCAAAACGCTTTTTTTGGAGCAATTGCCGGAGAATATACGTTCAATTTTAGCAACGAGCAATTTGAACCTTGATCAATTAGCCCTACAAGCTGACAAAATTGTAGAAATAACGCACCCCCAAATAGCTAATGTCAGTCTCACTGATAAGTTTAGTCAACTCACCGCAAAAATCGAAGCTATAGACAGAAAACTCAACACATATGCAAAAGAAAGAAATGAACAGGCTGGGAAAAGAAACCATCGTCGCAGTCGCAGTAAGTCCCAAGGACGTAAAGACTGGTGTTGGTATCACAAAAAGTTTGACATAAAGGCTACCAAATGCGTCGCACCTTGCAACCATCCATCCGCAAAAAACTAAGTGCTATTTCGGGTCCAGCGGCCCCCGAAATACCAATAACTACAACATGCCGCTTATTAGTTAAGGACAACACAACCAAGCGTACATTTTTAATTGACACTGGTGCCGATATTTCGGTGATACCACCAATGTTAAAGAAACAAACGTCAATAAATAGTGCTTTTCCCATGAAATTGTACGCAGCAAATGGTACGGAAATTCGAACTTACGGTACTCAATTGCTACAAATTGATTTTGGAATGCGACGACCCTTCCCGTGGATATTTGTAGTAGCAGACGTAACGCATCCGATTGTGGGTTCAGATTTCCTCAAACATCACCATTTACTACCAGATCTAAAAAACCGCATTTTAGTTGACGGAAAGACGTTTTTCAAAACTCCGGTCAAAATTGATCGTTCACAAGTGCCAACGGTCCACGTTATTAAAATAGAGAGTTCTCCATATAAAGATTTGGTAAAAAAGTTTCCAGAAATCATAAGTGTGAATTCTTCACTGAAATGTAACAAGACAACAAGCGCTATACATTTCATCGAAACATCTGGAAGACCGGTTACAGCAAAAGCTCGAAGACTTGATCCTAAAAGATTAGAAATAGCCAAGAAAGAATTCCAATTCATGCTGGATCAAGGTATTATACAACCCTCAAAGAGCGAATGGGCTAATCCTTTACATATGGTGCCAAAATCTAACGGAGATTGGCGTCCTTGTGGAGATTATCGGTTTCTAAATAAAATAACTACTCCAGATAAGTATCCTATTCCATTTATAACTGATTTTACCCATAATGTTAGAGGATGTAAAGTTTTTTCAAAATTGGATCTCGTACGTGCCTACCATCAAATAAGAGTTAACACTGCCGATGTACCGAAAACGGCTATAATTACTCCATTTGGGCTGTATGAATTCTTGAAGATGCCTTTCGGATTGAGAAATGCAGCACAAACATTCCAAAGATATATGGATGAAGTTTGTCGTGGCCTCGCATTCGTTTTTGTGTACATTGACGATGTATTAATTGCGTCCAAAAACGAAGACGAACATATGAATCACCTCAAAATACTATTCGAACGTCTTAGACAACATGGAATCCTTATCAATCCTGGCAAATGTACATTCGGCGTAGATAATATTGATTTCCTTGGTTTCAATATTTCATCAGAGGGTCTTAAACCTACCACATCAAAAGTTGAAACCATTATCCAATACCCAAAACCAAAAAACGTTATGGAACTCCGCAGATTTATGGGAATGTTAAATTTCTACCGCAAGTTCATGCCTAGCGCTGCAAAGTATCAAGCGCGACTTAACGATTGTTTAAAAGGAGCTGTAAAAAACGATAAAACTCCTATTGTTTGGAATGAAGATCTTGAAGCCGACTTCAAGGAATGCAAAAAGCTACTATCAAACGCTACCATGCTATCTCATCCTCAATTTGAGGGAGAAATTTGTTTGAAAGTAGATGCTTCGAACACGGCAATCGGCGCAGCCTTAGAGCAAATCGAAAATGGTAATTGGAAACCATTGGGTTTTTTTTCTAAGAAACTTTCAAAAGCCGAGACAAAATATAGCACGTATGACCGAGAATTGTTAGCTGCTTATTCAGCCATCAAGTATTTCCGGCATCTATTGGAAGGTAACAAATTTGTTCTATACACGGATCATAAGCCTTTAATCTTTGCATTTAACCAAAAACCCGAAAAGGTTACATCAAGACAATTTCGCCATCTAGACTACATATCACAATTTACGACAGATATTCGTCACATATCTGGAAAATCCAATGTAGTCGCAGACGCTTTATCACGCATTGACGAAATCGTGCATATAAATTACGAGGCAATTGCGAAAGATCAAAAAATAGAGGATTTCCAAACCCTTGGTAACAAAACATCACTCAATTTTAAACTCTTGCCAATACCAAACAGTAACATTTCTTTATATTGCGATGTTTCAACCAAACACGCAAGGCCGTATATTCCACTTCAATACCGCAAGATGATATTCAACAACATACACGGACTTTCCCATCCTGGTGTACGTTCAACTAAACGTTTGTTAACCCAGAAGTACATCTGGCCATCCATAAAAAAGGATTGTGCAAACTGGGTCAGAAATTGCAAAATTTGTCAAGCTTCAAAAATCAATAGGAACACAAAGTCTCAATACGGAGACTTTCCTTTAGAAACTCAACGATTTTCCACGATTCACATGGACATAGTCGGTCCATTACCACCTTCCGAAGAGTTTCAATACTTACTAACAATAATAGATCGTTTTGCACGATGGATAGAGGTGATTCCGATGAAAAGAATAACGTCCGAGGAAGTTTGCAGAAAATTTTTCGAAGGTTGGGTATGTCGATTTGGTTGCCCACAAAGAATACAAACAGACAGAGGTAGACAATTCACTTCAAAGACTTTTGCCGATATGATAAAAAAGATAGGCGCTGAACATCAAAAGACAACCGCGTATCATCCGCAAGCCAATGGAATGATTGAGCGTGTACATCGCACTTTGAAAACGGCACTCATATCGCAAGAAAACATACAGTGGACAAAAACATTAGCCACAGTACTACTTGGTATGAGGACAGCTTACAAAGAGGATCTGAAAACATCAGCAGCCGAACTAGTATATGGCGAAGTTTTACGCTTGCCGGGCGATTTCTTGAAAGAAAGTTCAGACTACAATGCAACTCCCTCAGAAGTTTTATCCTACCTTCAGCAGTCGTTTAACAATCTAAGACCGGTCCCCACCAGTAGACATACCAATCAAAAACCATTTGTCCACAAGGACTTAAATCAAACATCACATGTTTGGATAAAATCACAACCAACCAAACCGTTACAATTCAAATACACTGGTCCCTACAAGGTGCTTCAAAGGAATGACAAGTATTTCAAAGTCCAAATTGGCAGCAAAGAAGAAAACATTTCAATAGATAGATTGAAACCAGCGTTTATTGAAAAGGAAATAGCTGAACAGAGAATTAACGTAACAAATACTTGTCCGTCTAAAATGGTGTCGTTTAAGTAAGCTTAAACTAAGAAGGGGGTAATGTGGGGCCCACTCTGTATTTAAATACTTTATGTTTAAATATTTGATTTTCACAAAGTAGACTAGATTTTTATGTTCAAACAAATACCAATAAAGATATTATTAATTTTTTGATTTTTCCTTTAAACAAAAGTGAACTTTTAAATTCGCTCTCAAAAATACCTATAATATCGTCATTGTCACTTTCGCAGAATCGTTTGATGTTATTGATCGAAGGCCAAAGGCAGATTTTTTAAAGTGGTTTCAAAGTCTCCAAAAAGTTGACTTGGATTATATCGTTTCTTTATTTTTGTCCTATAATCTGATATATAAGTCTTTTTCTTCCACCATTTATTGCTTCCCAATTATCACTATCGTTGATAATCATAAATAAAGCCGAGTTGTCGATATTGTCTCCGTGAACTGCTCCATATTTTATGGAAACATTAGCTATTTTTGAAACACCCAGCCGCTAACAGCGGAAAATGGACGCCAATCCTCTATTGCCAACACAATACATGCATTAGCAGCTTCCTGTTTTTCCTGTGCCGTTAAAGTCGTGTGTCGATGTCAAACGAAACGAAAGGTAAGTCACATCATTTTTTTGCTGCGGAGTAGTGCCTTTTGTTCACCTATATTATGTCTTAGGTCTTTGGAATAATAGTGTCGTTTATTTAATAAAGGAAAGTTAATACATACATACTTAGTGTCTTTTCCAAAAAACCACTAACTTGGTGCTTTTCGGCGTTTCCAACAACAAAAGGAATTTAGAACTTCATGATAAAATTGATTATATTACAATTTTAAATTCATTCAATAAAACAATTATGGTCAAGAAAATTAGTTCTCTGGGTTGTATAAATGAGTTAATATAAGTTAAAATAAGTATTATATTGTAAAGATATGCGAATTAATAAAATGTAGATTTTTAATAAAGTGTCCAAAATTCTCTTCTATCATAGTAATTAAATTAATACTTACTACTCCAACGATGACAAGCGCTTGATATCGTGGTTCAAATAAAGACTAATGGTGTAAGAAATGTCTAAAAATTAAACTAGATAAAACCCAGCATCCAATTTTCCAATTATATTATTTTTAGGGGTCCAATATTTGATAATGCAATAAGCTGCTTTGAGGCCTAGAACATAAGTTCCTGCTTGACGCTCGCAGCAGTTAAAAAACATTAAGTAACAAAATTTAATTGTGACGAGAGGAAAATTTCCTTCAATCAACTTTTCTTCACGATTTTCGAAATTCCTTTTTGTAAATATCCAGCAACGAAATCTAATTCATCCTATGAAATATATACGGAGTCTCATAATATTTGATTTAAGAATTTTTAAAAGAATCTATGGAATTGACAGATTTTCAAATGTACTGATTTTAGATTTTTTTCAAAATGATACGGCTGCGACTTATTTTTAATATTATTAATGATGAATCCAGTTTGATTGTTTCTTCTTCGTTATTTTTTTTTTTTCTTTTGTGGAATGCAATCAAGCACAGAAATTGAACTTACAGAAAATAAATTTTTCTGAGGCCTTTTACACGATGCAATTTCTTCGTGCAATAATTGCATGCAACTCTTGTTTGTAGGCAAACGGTGTAGAGACGCAAAGGGGGTAGAAAAAATTTCACGTTTTCCGTTCCTCTTGCAATTGTTTGACATTTCTCTTCACAGTCGTTTGTACTCTTGTTCATTTGCTTTATTTGTATTCTGCTTTCAACGTGTTGAGGTGTATTAAAAATATGAAAACATACGTGTTGTGGTGATTCAATGATTTTTTCGTTATTATCTTCCATTTTTATTTTTGCAATTGCTTAAACAATTTTTTTCACTATGTATTTTATTGTTACGAATTACCAATTAAAGAAGATTAAGCGAATAAACGTCAAAAATTTCAAGCGTATTGCATGTAAAATTGCACCGTATAAATGCTGATGTTTTTAAGAAGCAACTCTAAAAGAGAATACAAAAAATTACACACAACCAATTGCATCGTCTAAAACCCCTCTATTCAATACAATTGAAATTTCAAATCTTTGACAACGTTGGAATTTTAAATGCCAACGTACTGAATTCAAATTGATTTTTTCAAATATTACTACAGTAACCTATACTATACTAGCGTAGATCCAATATATTGTGAGACCTCACAAAATTATCTCAAACATAACCCTCCTGAATAAGAGTGTGATACTAAACCATAACACTTTTCAATTATGACCATATATCTTTGGCATGGTACGTAGCTTTGTTCCCACTGTCTACGTCTTCTAACTCATAGTAAACAGTACCTAGGTTTTGACTTACAACAGCTTTCACACCAACAGGTGCCAATTTGGCCAATTTCAAAGTTCTTAATACGGGATCTCAAATTATAACTACGACAATTTCTATCATATGCATCCCTCATACAATTTTTTATGGAATCCCTTATAAGTTCGAACTGATCGTGGCGTTCGATTAGTGCATCTCCTTCCAATAACAATTCCAATTTCCGCAATATCTTGTAATCGTCTCCATGATTCATCATATGTTGTCCGAACACGGCTTGATATGGAGTCTTCCCTATACTCTGGTGAAAGCTGTTTCGAAGCGAACAATTTATGCTAGGTACATAAATGTCCCGTTCCCGTTAATCATTCCTTACTACGCAATGCTTCGTTTATAACACGGTTTGTTCGTTCACTGGCATTCCATTGTGGGCTATACAGTGCCGTCAAAATGTGTTGAACTCCGTGTCAGGATAATAACGCATTAAACTCATTACTGGTAAATTGAGAACCAATATCTGTCACCGCCACTTCAGACACTCCATAACAACAAAATACCTCCTTGGTCAAATACTCTATAATTGGTTTCACGGTCATGTTCCTTAATGCTATCAAGAAGCAAAATTGTGTAAAATGGTTTAGAATTACTAAAAGTGCTACATTACCAGATTTAGTTCGTGTGAGGGGTCCTATTATATCTAAGTACAATCTTTGAAATGGTCTTACAGATTCGATCATTCGACCCATGGGTGGTTTCATTCCCATTGTAGGAGCTTTTGAAGTTCTACAAAGCTCACATTGCATAACATATCTTTTTACGTCGGCTACCAGCCCAAGCCAATAAAAGAATCGTATTATACGCTCTATAGTCCTTGCGATACCTGCATGACCCGACTTCGGAATATTATGTGCTGAATAAATGGCAGTTTCTCTCAGCCCACTTGGAACTACCAGTTTCCAGATATCCGATTCATCCGTAACACCTTGTGAAAATTCCGTACGTTTGTATATATATATATCCATCTATGACTTCGGGTAATGCTGCTTTTTTGTATTCATGCCCTAGTTTGATGTACTCGTTGGATAGAAATTCTCTGGAAATTAAAGTTAAATCAATAGCAGGACTAGTCTCCAATTCAGAAATCTCGATTTCGTTATCTTTCTCGTATACTCGAGATAATGCATCTGGTACCACATTATGCACGCCTCGTCGATGTTCAATTTTGAATACGAAACCCTGTAACTTCAAGGACCATCTTGCTAAACGACCGGTTAAATCTTTTTGTGTCATAAGCCACTTAAGACTTGCATGGTCTGTTATGACCTTGAATTCCTGTCCTTCAACGTATGGCCTAAATTTCTTAATTGCCATTAATACCGAAAGACACTCCAGCTCTGTTATCTAGTAGTTTCGTTGGCTCTTATTTAATTTGTGCGACATGTAGGCTATAGGCCTTTTATGACCTTCTTCGTCCTCCTGTGGCAATACCGCTCCTAAGCCAACTATGCTTGCATCGCATTGTATAATAAAAGGCTTGTTGTAGTTTGGGTGAATTAAGACGGGAGCTGTAGTCAGCCGTTCTTTCAGTGAATCAAAAGCTTTTTGGGCATCCGGGTTCCATTGAAACCGTGTCTTCTTTGACAACAGCTCGGTCAAGGGACATGCAATAGCAGAAAAATCTTGTATGAAACGCCGATACCAGCTTGCGAAAATCGCGAATTGCTTTTATCTTATCTTCATCCACACTTAACGTACTATTTCCGACTACGTACCCTAAATATTTTACTTTGTTCAACCCGAAACTACTCTGCTTAATATTTATCGAAAGACCCGCCTTTCTCAATTGCATCGACACCTCCATTAAATGTGACAAGTGTTGCTCAAAATTCTGTGAGACTAACAACAAGTCATCTAAATACACGAAGAATTCTTAAAAGATACTGATCCACAGCCGCTAATATCGTTATTTTTCAAGTTATGCGAGACTGTAAAAAAATCACTTTTATTATTTTATATATCCCCTTTTCGTATTTTAACTCTCCAATAAGCCTAATTTTTAATATTATTAATGATGAGTCCAGTTTGATTGTTTCTTTCTTCGGTATTTTTTTTTCTTTTGTTGAAAGCAATCAAGCACAGAAATTGAACTTACAGAAAATAAATTTTTCTATTCAATACAATTGAAATTTAATATCTATGACAACGTTGGAATTTTAAATGCAAACATACTGAATTCAAATTGATTTTTTTCTAAATGTTTCTTACTACAGTATCCTATACTATACAAGCGTAGATCCAATATTTTGTGAGACCTCACAGTACTTGGAATAACGTGGAACAGATTCATTTTAGAAAAAATTAATCAAATCAATACCCTTTTCAAAAATGAAATCAATACCCTTTTTTAACTTTTTAGCTTAACTTATGTTTTTAACTTATGCCTATTCTAATACAGAGGTGGAGATAACGTTTAATTCTGTAATTTGTTTTTAAATAAAAAAAGAAATAGAATATGTCTTAATGTAATTAATTCTTTAATTCATGGAAAAGGGGGATTCAAAAATAAAAATAGTTCCTGATTACCAAATTAATGATAAAATTTGTGTAAAAATTCATCCTAATGAATCAATCAGAATATTCTATACAATTGGTGCGTATTAAATATAGGAAGAGTGCATTAACTACATTTGTGAGATTCCTGACTTTCTTTTTTTATTCCAAAAAAACGTATATCTGTTTGAAAAATTTTTCTAAACTAGGCAACTATTGTTTATTTAACAAAAAGAAATTAAATCGAAAATATTAATATTCCAACAAAATTTTTTGTGGAACATAAGACAGGACTAAGAAATTGTTGAAAAAAGATAAAGAAATAGCAATACGGAAATTGGTTGGAAAGTGGAGAGAGAATTTAAACATAGACACACTAGTAAAGTTAGAAAAAAAAAAGAAAAATGTCTCAACGTATGGTTTAATAATAGGAATAGAGCTGAGTTTTCTAATACAGAGGCTGTGGGTTCCGCTCATATCCAGAACATTATAATAATGAATGGAGAAGAAAAAAAATAGCGATAACGTACCAGAATTGATTGCATACAATCAATTTTGGTAGCGCTATCTAGTAGAGCATTGCATGAGAACATTCATTCATAGCGCACACAACTGCACTCATGAAACGGTTCGAGAAGACCGAATAATCTTCGTTGATCGAATGAATAGAATGAGAAAGACCCCATAAAGAATATATATTCTGGGTCGTGGTGAAATTCTGAGTCGATCTAAGCATGTCCGTCCGTCCGTCTGTTTTATTTCTATAGAAAACTTTGTGAAAATTTTATTTCTATAAAATTTTTTATCAAATTTTTATTTCTATAGAAAATTTTATCAAAATTTTATTTCTATAAAAAATGTCATAATTTTATTTCTATAGAAAATTTTGTCAAAATTTTATTTCTATAGAAAATGTTGTTAACATCCATAAAAAGTTTTATCAAAATTCTATTTCTATAGAAAATTCTATCAAAATTGTATTTCTATAGAAAATTTTGTCAAAATTGTATTTCTATAGAAAATTTTGTCAAAATTTTATTTCTATAGAAAATTTTGTCAAAATTTTATTTTTATAGAAAATTTTATCAACATTATATTTGTTTAGTTCGGCTTGAGGTCATATGAATAAAAAAACAGATGTTGTTGTTTTTTTGAATTGTAGTTTTATTTAATATTATCCAATATTTCGAAACATCTCCGATGTTCGTCTTCAGGGAAATTTTTTTAGAAGTGAAGAACAATGAACTTATTCGCAAACGAGTAAATCTATAAAAAATTTTGTAAACATTTTATTTCTATAGAATATTATTAACATTTTATTTCTATAGAAAATTTTGTCAAAATTTTATTTCTATAGAAAATTTTGTCAACATCGTATTTCTATAAAAAATTTAATTAAAATTTTATTTCTATAGAAAATTTTATCAAAAATTTTATTTCTATAGAAAATTTGGTCAAAATTTTATTTCTCTAGAAAATTTTATCAACATTTTATTTCTATAAAAAATTTTGTCAAAATTTTATTTCAATAGAAAATTTTGTCGACATTTTATTTCTATGGAAAATTTTGTCAAAATTTTATTTCTTTAGAAAAAGACAAAACGTTTTATTCCCTTTAAATACGAATGCCCCTTATTTTTTATACGAAAAAGTGAATTGCATTTTTAACGATTACTTACTATAATGCCCAAAAATATCATCCCAAATGTTTCTCCTAAAAACTAGAGCAAAATTTTGTTTTGCTGTTAATACCTTTTTACATAGAAATGCAGGTTTTGTCCACTTTACGTTTTACTTCATACACAAACGCCTTTCCATCAACTTACAACCAGCGTTGCCGTTTTGGTCCGATCGGACCAAAATTGGTCCAAAAAATTTCTAATTTTTAAATTTGGTCCGATGGTCGGACCAAACGGAATTTGGTCCAAAAGATTTTTAATTTTTAAATTTATGAAATAAATTTGATAAAATTTATAATTTATTTCTAGTACATATTTAAAACTTCTATCACATATTCAATAGTATATGTGCACTGAAAAAATATTGTGAGGCCAAAGATTTCATGTGCTTAAAATACGAATGCGAAGTTTGACTAGCATAGAAGACATATTTCTCTAAAATAAAGTTTTTTCCTTGTCAGTAATGCTGGTGGATTTCCTGAGAGTTTCAAAGCTTCTCTAAGTGGTTACACTGCAATGTGGAACGCCGTTCGCACTCGGCTATAAAAAGGAGGTAAGAGAGAAGTTCACCAATGTGGTATCACAATGGACTGAATAGCCTAAGTGAGCCTGATACATCGGGCTGCCACCTTACCTAACCTTGTACTAAAGTCTATACATTTTTGCAATGAAGTCGGTTTGTCCTTATTGGACATAAAATTGGGTATCCTAACATGAAAGAAAATTTCCTTTTTCCTAAAGTCAAAATGGCTTTAATATTTCTGAAAAATCTTCCAATTAATTACATCGTCTTTAATATTATTGACAGTTTAGTAAAAGATATTTGTGACGTCAATGTGTCCTCACTTCAATTTTCTGCTTCTTTGGTTGGGAATCAATATCAAAATCATTAGCGTAAAGACAACATCTTTGGAGCTGTGAATATTTTTTTTTATTGTGTGATTAGATACCATTTCAATCACAGCAAATCGAATGACAAATTCGCGTTGATGTCAACTAAAATTGACTTTAAAATTAGACATTTTCAAAAAGTCAATTTTTTTCATATCAATCCTTTCTGATTTACTTTATTTTGTTAATAAAATCACTATGTACAACAATAAAATATTTTTTAAAGCAGTTTTCTTCGAAATTGGAAATTTGGTCCGCTGGAGGGAATTTTGGTCCGATTATGGAAAAATTTTGGTCCAAAATAAAAATTCGTAGTGGCAACGCTACTTACAACTAAACAAACGTACAATACATATAAAAGTTGTTGTTATTGTTACTACGTGAGGGCAAAAAAAGATTCGAAATCCTCGATTCCTTCACTATGTTTTCGAAAACAATTTGACTCGTTGTGTTTGATCTCGAAGACTGAAGTTGTTTGATTGACCGTTTCATACAACACAAACGAGAACGAGTTATGGTTGTATTCGAATCGGTCCAAACGGGAACGACTACAAATCTCTACCTTACTTGTTGGGCTTCGAGATGTTCTCGAACACAAAAATATATGACCGATGCAATGCTCTACTATCTAGCATCGATGAAATCTGGACAATTTTAAGTAATTCTGAAAGGAATCTGGACTTGATTGTAACGTTTATATATGTAAATATGATGCGGCTTTGTCGTCCATTACGAATATTTCCTATTTATATCAACATTTTTATCTTCAATTTATATCACTTTTTCATGGGACACAATACTTATTGCTCAACTAATAGTCTTCACTTTACTGATCAACAACTGCTTGTGGATGCAGAATCTTAGGATTATTCTGTGAGTATGTATTTACCATTATTTCCCAAAAAAGAGTCGCCAAAAAAGTAGTGAAAATATTCTTTTTGGATCCGGAAGTGGTGCAAAATTTGCACAGAAGCTATGAATTTAACATGGCTTGTCATAGGGAGCCACCGTGGTGCAATGGTTAGCATGCCCGCCTTGCATACACAAGTTCGTGGGTTCGATTCCTGCTTTGACAGAACACCAAAAAGTTTTCCAGCGGTGGATTATCCCACCTCAGTAATACTGGTGACATTTCTGAGGGTTTCAAAGCTTCTCTAAGTGGTTTCACTGCAATGTGGAACGCCGTTGGGACTCGGCTATAAAAAGGAGGTCCCTTGTCATTGAGCTTAACATAGAATCGGGCAGCACTCAGTGATAAGAGAGAAGTTCACCAATGTGGTATCACAATGGACTGAATGGTCTAAGTGAGCCTGATATATCGGGCTGCCACCTAACTAGGACGTATTTCCACTATTTCAACTGCCGTTGCACCGAATTTGCACTTCTTAAGGAGTGATCAGAATTCAATGCTTTGTATGTGAATTAAAAAAATTGTGATATTTTGATAAATAAGTAATTTTTGTACTTTTTTATGATTTTTAATCAAACACTTTCAAACATTCCCGATTTTTCTAAATGGATTTAGATTTTTTGTGAGAAGTTTTAAATAATTTGTTCCATTTTATTAAATATTTCCCTGTTTTTAGCTTATTTGAAAAAAAAAATTAAAATTACCCATTAAAAATATTAAAAAGCGAGATATCTAAAATTGATTTAAGAGAACTCCGTGTGTAGTTAGCTATGAGCGAAAAATAGGAAACCCATAATTTCGGATATATTTGCGTATTTATTAAAAAAAAAAACATGAAGCACGAATTCATAAAATATGCAGGTAATGTGGTACACCATAATGTAGATTTTTTGTAAAAAAAATAAATGCCATATATGTATCGCAATTGCATACATTTTATGATTATTTAGTACTCATCAGTGATTTACATCCGAAAATTAATAAATTGAAAATATACCTTCACACAAAACGAAATGATTAAGAACAAAAACAAAAACATTTGAGCACGGGTAAATGTGAATTCTTTTAACTGGCACAAAGAAAGAGTTGCAAAAATCAAACTGATCTTTGATTTCTTCATTCTCTGACAGCCACAATCTGTTCAGCTTGGTTTAGTTATTCGTATGTTGTTAGATAGAGCAAAAAGCTACTATACCACATTACCAGCCTGTACCACATTAGCTGCACGCACCCTATTTTAACTTTACCTCATAGTGCTGAACCCATTTTTGTTTTTCAAAGCTTGCTTTGATGAAAAATAATTTAACAGACTCAAAGTACAAACTTGCCTTTCCGTTCTGCCAACTCTAAATTTATTTGCCAAAGAATTCATGATGATCTCATTACAATGTATAGGAAAGAAGGACCTATAAAAAAATATATAACACAAATTTTATAACAAAATATGTGACTAAAATTTTAGTTTTTATGTTGTTTTTGGAAATACATACATGATTTTTTTCTTTTTTGTTAATATTGTACAATGTTTAAAAAAATTTTTTTGTATAAGTTAATAAAAAGAATGTGCCACTTTTCAAAAATAATTGTGCCACTTTCTGAAAATTCCCAACGGTAACGCTGCATGCTCTATATATTGCTACGTAGTATGGATATGGCACTCACGTTCGGAAGAACCGTAAACGTGGGCGATGGGACCGTTCGAAAAACAAAACGCTGTACCTACCTACCAAAAATTTAGCAAGAGGAGGTTCAAAATAATACCAAATATGGACGTGTCACCTAAATCAAATATAATACTTACCAGGACGCTGCAGCCATTCCAAAATAATACCGCAGTAAAAATGTAGTAGCACACGTTCCATTGGAAAGTCCATCAATTAGTAACAGAGACACGTTCGGTAGTTGGGGATCATAACCGCACGAAGCTGCTGTGCGACCCGCAGCAAAACGAACTGTCCATCCAATTGCTACCATTAGATGACTCCACATGAGAGGTGATAATACTCTAGTTTGTGCATCGCTGTTTGATGTATTCGTTTCAGATAAGAGAAGACATGCAACAGCGATTAAACCAAGTCCTAATGCTGTATACGTCCACGTATTTGCCCAAATTTCTGCTTTATGTTTTTCATTTGGTCCAAACAGAATGCTTGCATGACACAATGGCGCACAGCGCCATGATCGATGTAACTTAACAAACAGTTTTGAGTTGCCGGGACACTCTAAAGTTGGGACAACGGTTACCATCGTTTGGTGTGGGGTTACTTTAATAGGTGAAAGAACTGAATAAGTATCACCAAATTGTTGCGATTCTGTTGTCTCCCCTGGCCCTTCCATGCACATAGTTTCTTGATTGTTTTCTTTTGGAAATCGATTGCAATCCAGCGCAGGAGGCCATAAATAACCAAATCCCTGTAAAACGGGATCACAGCGTGAACGTACGCTCTCGCATAGAGTTCGACATGGTCCTATTGGAACAGGTGCTTTAGGAGTACACATTGGAACATATGTAGCACATAGAAAAAGTTTTAACTGTGAACTGCACACATAATCGATGAGTGGAGCGAAAGATTGTAGAGTGTACTCTGCTTCGCTTTGTATTTCATTACCCGCAAGGTTCGGCATTGAAGTTTCATTATATCCAATATTTCGACACAGTTCAATGCGTATAGGTTCACATTGTCTGTCGAACTCGCTAATGCCAGCAACAAATTCCCCAATTGCTACACCAATTATCATTAATAAGCAAATTATCTCCATTTTTCTATAAGAATTCACAGCAATCCTTCATGTTTATGTATTACATTCCAATCAGCTCACCAATCTTTAACTTAATCCATCAAACTAGTGATTTATGAAACCAGTTCTTTGTTGTGCACATAGATAACAGAACTATCTGAAAAAAAAAACACACATATATGTTCTTATATAATAAATATTGATTTTGAGTTCAAACTAAAGAGTAGCAGCATTAAGTACATCTCTGCGATAAGTTTTTGTTACAACTTCTTGTTTGGTAATGATTTTTTCTTAATCATACGAGTATATAAAAACTAAGAATATAGAATTTGGTTTATGACCAAAACATTGGGTGACGAAGGGCACGGCAGGGACTAAAGATGGTCTGGCAATATCAGCTGAAATTGAAGACCTGGTCAACTGAAATATTGTGTTTTCAAATTTGTAAGCAATTACATTTAAATGGAATTATTTACTTTTGCAGGACGATGTCCTACATGGAAGTAGGACGTAATGAGTAGTATCTCGATTTACGAATAAAAATAAATGTTAATTTCAATGGGATCCAAGAATATTATTAAATTTCAAAACTTATAATAAGGCAAAACAAAATGTATATAAGTTAATGCACTCAAGTAACATGACCACCATGAGAAGCAAGCTACCCAAATTGTTAAATAGAGCATTGGCATTTCTAAGTAATTGTTGTACCTATTTTTCAGTGTTTCACTTAACGTAAAATAAAGAAGACCGGTAGTTTCTACCGGCAAACATTAAAAAAATAATAATAAATAATATAAAATATTAAGTTATATACCCAGTCAGAAATTCCTGATGGTTATAAATATTGAGCGCTAACGCTGAAATAACGCTTACTAAACAAATTAATTGACGGTCTTTAAAAAGTATATTTTCCACAAAATTATCGTTGAAAATACATGTTCCATCAATGTTTAATGATTTTTTATCAATAATGGCGTATTATTGTTGATATGAATTGATTTAGAATAGGATAATATTCTTTTTTCATATAAATTGTACACTTAAAAAACCCACCAGGAAGAAAAATTTTGGTTAATTCTACATGTAAAAAGTTTTAATTAAACTAAACGCTGACATCACGCCGATATCACAAACATAAGTAAATATTTTTCAATTCAAGATTTTTTTAGGACAATTACATTTTTTAACATGTTAAAGATAATTCAAGAATTAAAATAATCAAAATTGCAAGAATGCTCTTTTGGCGCATTTGGGGTAAAATGTACAAATTTTAAGAAATTCTGAAGTATTTTATTTCAAATACGAACATTAGTGTATAAGTTTTTTCCTTTTTTAGTTTATTTAGCCAACATAATGTAAAGGAACATTTCTCAAACACCAATATAAATATAACAATAAAGTATTCAACGTGCTTTTACAACGTTTTTGCGATGGTTTTTTCTAACTGGGATTCGAAACAAGTATACAAAGCTCCAGTGATCGTTTCACTCATAGTACACCACACCTAGCTGGTCCCATATGAGGCAAAAAATGTGTATATGAATGAATATTCGTTTAAGTGCATATATGTGAAAAAATTTGTTATATACGAATACAAAAATTTGATATACGATATAATCCTTCATAAAAATTACCAAAATTGGCCAAAAGGGAAGAGAGAGCTTTCGATTGGTACACGGACGAAAAAGACTGTTTGGGTGTAAAAATTATATGTTTGGAACTCAAATTTTTAAACACAATATTTTTAAGTGCAAGCATATGTTCATAAACTAGCATAACATGTTTGGGACATATATGGTAATATGTTAGAACATATTATGTTTGGGACATAAAATGTTTGTAAATATAATATGCTTGGATACAAACATATATTAATTTAGAAATAGACTACAAACATATATGTATGTAGAAAGAGAGACATAAAGTGTACATATATATAAGTGTACATATATGTACATATATGTACATATATATATATATATATATATATATATATATATATATATATATATATATATATATATATATATATATATATATATATATATATATATATATATATATATATATATATATATATATATATATATATATATATATATATATATATATATATATATATATATATATATATATATATATATATATATATATATATATATATATATATATATATATATATATATATATATATATATATATATATATATATATATATATAAAAGAGCATGAGTTTTGCTTATCATTTTCGCTTTACGGGCACAATTTTTTTTGCTTCGTCAAAACAAATCGGAACGTAGGACGAGTAAGTCAAAATATTCAAACAAAGGCAATTAAAGGGATCTTCATAAAAACTAACGAAAGGGCACTATACACTAAAAAAAAAGCATGCCCAGTTCAAAAGATTGTGTTTCTACTTTAACAATTTTGGTATTGAGCCAATGAAGCGGAGAATTCAAGTAAGGATACTTTTAAGACACAATTCTCTTTTAAATGTGGGTTTTGTGTATTTGACTCTATGAAGCAAATTTTAATTTTTCGCTTTTCCAGCTTTTTTCATATGCTATAAAAAGTCCGTTAAAAACAAGACTTCCAATAGAAATTATGTTATGTTTCAAGTAAAAACGTCTTTAAAATAAAGCCAGAATAACATTATAACATTTTTCGGTAAATTGTATAATAACATGGTGGGGAATGATCCAAAGCAACAATTGAATAAGTTTATTTTCTTTAAAATAAATTATTAAAGAAAAGTAAAAGGGTAAACATGGCCATTTTAACGCGATAATGCCAACTTTATACCGGCCTTAAGAATTAAATTAAGTACAAAATTATTCGTTAATACAAATTCATATTTATTTGTATTTCTAAATTAATGGTGCTACATGCCAGTAAACAATTGTTCACACCAAAATAAATGTATGTGCTGGTTGTAAAATTACTGTTTAGAATATAAATATAATGTGCTTTTGAATGGTTATCGTTAACCTTAGGATTTGATGGAAAAATATTTATATGTATACTCGACTTCACGTTCTTCTTTTGTAAGAGTTTTTGAATTTCTTCGAAAATTTCAAACTTGTATACAAAAACTTTTTTCGTTCCAAAATTTTTATTTTTGCAATAAAGAAATAATATATGATTTGAACTCACACATTTCGCTTATATCAAACACTGTTCTTTTCTGACTTTAAGTCTTTTATAAGACAACCTTACCAGTTTCGTAGTAAAAATTTAATATAGTAGTATGTAATGTTGAAAACCTTTTCGGGATATTCCCAACGTATCTGGAATATATGTAAAAAAAATAAAAAAAAAATGGTGTCGGTCGAAGCAGGGATCGAACCCAGGACCCTTGGCATGCAAGGCGGACGTACCAACCACTGATCCACGTCGCCAACAAATGTATGTTTAACAATGTTATGTTGTTAAACAATGTTATGTTTGCATCGGCTCGTGGGCGCCGCAAGCTATGCTATATAAATATGACTTATAACGATAATTATCTCTTTATGGCCATAACAGCTACGTAGCCCAGTGGTTAGTGTGCTGGCTTACAAACTGTGTGGTCCGCTGTTCGAATCCCCGTCCGGCAAAAGGTAAAATTTAAAAAAATTATAAAATTTAATAATTAGTTCTACAATGTTTGTATTACAGAAAAAGGTGCTAGGAACTAAAAAACTCGCGGAAGTGAGAAAAATGTGAGGGAATATACAATTAGGCAGAAAGAAATTTTTGAGCTCAAGCTTTTCTGGGAGAAAATTCGTCTAAGCATATAATATTTTTGGGTTCAAAATGTTTCCAAACATATTATATGTTCACATAATAACATATAGTTTTTTTGGAAGACAACATTATTGAATTTGGATGGAAAAATACATAATGTTTGGAACTTAGACTACCCAAACATATTATATTGTTTAGACCAATATGCTTTCAAACATATTATATATTGGAAGAAATCAAATATATAAATGTTTGGGCAATACCCCAAAATTTATATGCTTGAAGCAAAATGTGTTTGGGAGTATATGTTACAGAAGCGATTTTTTTGAGGGTGTACACACAAAATGTTTTTTTTTTTTGATTTCAATCACGAAATTCGTGGATTGAATCATTTTTATACCCACCACCATAGGATGGGGGGTATATTAACTTTGTCATTCCGTTTGTAACACATCGAAATATTGCTCTAAGACCCCATAAAGTATATATATTCTGGGTCGTGGTGAAATTCTGAGTCGATCTGAGCATGTCCGTCCGTCCGTCCGTCCGTCCGTCTGTTGAAATCACGCTAACTTCCGAATGAAACAAGCTATCGACTTGAAACTTGGCACAAGTAGTTGTTATTGATGTAGGTCGGATGGTATTGCAAATGGGCCATATCGGTCCACTTTTACGTATAGCCCCCATATAAACGGACCCCAAAATTTGGCTTGCGAGGCCTCTAAGAGAAGCAAATTTCATCCGATCCGGCTGAAATATGGTACATGGTGTTAGTATATGGTCTCTAACAACCATGCAAAAATTGGTCCACATCGGTCCATAATTATATATAGCCCCCATATAAACCGATCCCCCGATTTGGCTTGCGAGGCCCCTAAGAGAAGCAAATTTCATCCGATCCGGCTGAAATTTGGTACATGGTGTTAGTATATGGTCTCTAATAACCATGCAAAAATTGGTCCACATCGGTTCATAATTATATATAGCCCCCATATAAACCGATCCCCCGATTTTGCTTGCGAGGCCTCTAAGAGAAGCAAATTTCATCCGATCCGGCTGAAATTTGGTACATGGTGTCAGTATATGGTCTCTAAGAACCATGCAAAAATTGGTCCACATCGGTCCTTAATTATATATAGCCCCCATATAAACCGATCCCCCGATTTGGCTTGCGAGGCCTCTAAGAGAAGCAAATTTCATCCGATCCGGCTGAAATTTGGTACATGATGTTGGTATATGGTCTCGAACAACCATGCAAAAATTGGTCCACATCGGTCCATAATTATATATAGCCCCCATATAAACCGATCCCCCGATTTGGCTTGCGAGGCCTCTAAGAGAAGCAAATTTTATCCGATCCAGCTGAAATTTGGTACGTGATGTTAGTATATGGTCTCTAACAACCATGCAAAAATTGGTCCACATCGGTTCATAATTATATATAGCCCCCATATAAACCGATCACCAGATTTGACCTCCGGAACCTCTTGGAAGACCAAAATTCATCTGATTCAGTTGAAATTTGGTACGTGGTGTTAATATATGGCCTCAAACTCCCATGCAAAAATTGGTCGATATCGGTCCATAATTATATATAGGCCCCATATAAACCGATCCCCAGATTTGACCTCCAGAGCCCCTTGGAAGGGCAAAATTCTTCCCATTCGTTTGAAATTTGGTACGTGATGTTAGTATATGGTATCCAACAACCATGCAGGAATAAGAAGTTTTAAGATACCACAACCCAAGTAATTCGATTGTGGATGACAGTCTTTCGTAGAAGTTTCTACGCAATCCATGGTGGTGGGTACATAAGATTCGGCCTGGCCGAACTTGCGGCCGTATATACTTGTTTTTTAATTGAATTTAATTGAATCACTCATTGAAAATCAACACGATTCAATTCAATTATAAATTTAATTGTCTCTTGTCACGGAATCAATTAAAACAGTGATTGGTTTTTGACATAAAATTCAATCAATGTTTTAATTGAATCAATTAAAATTTTAATTAATTTCGCGACAAAAATCAATCAACTATTTAATTAATTCAATTAAATAATTAATTGAAATTGGCAATAAATAAATAAATTTAAATCAAAGAAATTATATATTGCGCCCCAAAATCTTATTTAGTTTTATTTGAAATAAAGGAAAATATACGTTTCTTATAAAACATATTCAATATTTTATTTTTGTGAATTATGCAGTAGACAAAAGAATTTAGTTCTTGTCATTTGTGTGTTTTGTTCTAACATAACTTACACATATAATTACTATTTATAATAACTAACATAAAGGTTGAAAAAATAAACTGTAGAAATCATTATCTTCCTTACTGAAGGAAATGAATTAAAATATATTATTTTGGTTACCTTTAATAAGTGTAGATTGTGCAATTCTTTACCGCATGGCCATTTGTTGTTGCACACTTTATTTTTTTCGATCCTTTTGTTTGACTTGTTATTGTAATCAAAATATTTATGCACACATTTATGGCGTTTTCTTTTCTTGTATAAAATGCGCACTTTTTTGCATTTTGCCCGTAAAAAGTACTTTTTAGGTACTTTTCTAAAAAAAACAGGCAAAAGTGCGAAAAGACTTCGAATTCTTTTGTTAAAATAGCGCCACGCATAGAGGCAAAGTGCGGGCATTTTCAGCACCGCCGACAAACGAGAGTGCTGCGATTGCCCTTTTTCCTTTTTTGAATTGTTTTCTGTCCGCTGAAAAGATAGCATTTTTTAGGTTGCTGGCAACATTTTAAAAATGCGCATTCTGTACAGACAAATTGAAGCCAAAGCACTTTTTTCGGAAAAGAAAACACCATTAGAACGCAGCATACCGAATGTCGCCAATCATGTTCTTCGATTTACGTGAAAAACAAAAACCCAACCCCTCGTTACGAGTTACTTCCACAGACTGACCTCTCCATCACGTGTTTTTGAAAAAAAATCGTACTTTACCCTCAAATCCATCTGAAGTGTGGCAAGAGAAATGGGGAATGTCTCAACTGTTAATGATGCTAAAAAACCAGCATCGTCAAACAAATACTGGCTAAGCAAGGAAAACCAGGTTACTGAAAATCAATTCGAAATACTTAGTAACCATGTCGAGACTAACGAAGAGAATATTTCTGTACAAGAATGCTCAAAGCCTCCGCCAATTTTTGTGGACAATGTAGAAAATATTCAGCCATCTGACTCAAAGCGTTCCAGATTAGTACGAAATAAGGTCTCCTCGAAACAACCAAGTAAATATTACCTCAAAAAATCATGATGCCTACAAGAAGACCGTCGAGGAACTTAAAAAAAGGATACGGAGTTCCATACATATAAACCCAAGAATGAAAGGGGGTTTAAAGCAATACTCAAAAATATTCATCCAACTGTTGATATTGAACAGTTTAAAAATGAACTATTTAAAATTGGACATGAAGTTGCTAATATTTGGAATATTAAACATAGTGTTACAAAGAAACCTCTACCAATGTTCGAAATTGTATTATCCACTAAGACAAACAATAAGGATATTTACACCATAAAGATATTAATGAGAAATATTGTTGAATTTGAGCCACCTAGTTCCAAGAAAACAATACCACAATGCTCGAACTATCAACAATACTGCCACACAAAAACATATTGCCGGAAAAACCAATATGTATAAAATGTGCAGGAAATCACCATTCTAAATCATGTCCCCGAAAAAATTGGGCTAATGAAGTGAAATGCGCTCTATGCAATGGGAATCACCCAGCGAACTATAAGGGTTGTAACATTTATAAACAACTGTATAAGAAACAATACCCCGCCTTGCGAACTATTATCGAAAGACAGGAAACGATTGATACTGAACAAAATGTAGAGCAACCTTCGACTAGTCAAAGATCCCTTACCACGAGTTCCAGAAATAATACCACATATGCAAATGCTGTTCCTACTTCTAAGATCGCACACCACTCTCAAAACCAAAATGCTGTAAAACCACCACAGACCAGCGAAAACGAATCTCGTCCCCAACATCCCAATTACCACGCCAAATTTCTTTCCATACACAAAATACCACCAACATCAAGGACATGCTCAATATCCTAAATGTCCTAATGTAGCAAATGACTAGCCTTCTTCTAAATATAACTGCCCAACTCCCTTAGTTACAAAAATGAACCCGTTTGTAGTAGAGGTGTGCACGTGAGTAATAGTTTACTCACGACTGAAAAATCATACTCACGCACACTCACGCACGATATTTTTTGGTAGGAATCACGCTCACGCACACTCACGTAAAGAAAATTTGTACTCACGCACACTCACGCAAGAAAACTTCGTGACTCACGAAAAATACCGTGACTCGCGAAAAATATCGTGACTCACGAATATTTTTATGATTAATTTACCTTACCGAAGTGTCTGAAAACATGAGCATTATTAAAATCGAGAGTGTTATTAAACTCTAAACATCCCAGGTGTCACTAGAATTGTAATTGAATTTAACTCTTAAGCGTTTTATGTTGGTGAGCAGGAATATTTTCGTTAGTGTAATTCGTTACTCACGCACACTCACGAAGATATTATTTTCGTGACTCACGCTCACGCACGACATTTTGGTTCGTTAATCACACTCACGCACACTCACGCTGTTGTCATGAGCGTGACTCACGCACGAATCACGAAAATTTTCGTGAGTCACGACAATTTCGTGTCTAGTTTGTAGTGTCATTCACATCTGCATTTGAATCCCTAGCAGCCATATTTAAATCGTTACAGTATGTGTTTAATATCCAATCAGATAATGTCGTTGCGTAATTGATCATATTGTCCTTTTATTGTTTAATAAAGTAGTAGTTATGTTTTAATATAACATTACGTGTTCATCATTATTTTATAAATGGATTCTGAGCGGTAAAAACACAACAATTGGCGACAAGGATAAAAACCGTATAATCAAGGGCATTTCAATTCTATCAAAATCAAATAACAATGGCTGACGAACAAATGAAGAAATTGCTAGAAGCAATAACATCTATGACTTCTGCATTGGCGCAACAGCAAGCAACAACCAGCACAAGCATCAACATAATTTTAGCCGTTCAACCCGAATACAGAGGCATTTCAGACATATAAAGAACGCCTGGAAATTCATTTTCAATTAAAAGGAGTTTTCGATAACAAAGACCTGTGCGCAAAGTTGTTGTTACAGTACGTGGGTAGCGACAACTACACGACATTATCAACATTAGCGGCACCAAAATCCGTATCCGATATGAAGTATGAGGAACTACACGACATTATCAACATTAGCGGCATCAAAATCCGTATCGGATATGAGGTATGAGGAACTAGAACAACAATTTTGTCCGAGGAGAAACATTCTTGTTGAGCAACATCGTTTTCTTTCTGAGGTGCAGAATGAGAACCAGACAATTGCTGACTTTGTTACTACATTGCAGAAAAGAGCATCAGAAGTCGGTTGCAAATATTTTTTCAAGAGCACAGTTCATCAGAGGTCTACGCGACAATACAATACGGGAACAGTTGCATCTATAACCGGAGGACTCTTTCCGTCAAATAGTGGAAAAAGCAAACATTTTAGAACCTGCAAAAATAAATAACAAGGTTTCAATTATAAAATAGAGCATAGAAAAGCTGATCAAATTGTACACGTCGATTGCCTATAAAGATCTCCTATTGAAAGTCCATCATTCAAGAAACATTATCTGGACAAAGAAACAGAAGCAATTCAAGATCAAACAATTAATGAAATTTCTACCTTATCTATTACAGCGGCGTCCATAGCAGATGAGACAGACCGTGATATGGAACTATCGCAGTTAAAAATGTCATTAATTAATAGAGAAGTTTCAGATCCAGAATACTCAATTCAAAATATTAGTATTGTTAAAATGAAACAATTAGCAAGAAGGTATTGTTTCTGAAAAAGGATCGATAAAGACATTGAGCATATGGTGAAGCAATGCCAGAACTGTGCGATGGTGAGAAATAATCCTCCAAAAGTTGAACAACATAATTGGGGGAGCCTACAGAAAATTTGGAGCGTGTACATATAGACTACGCTGGTTCATTTTTAAATCATATTTTTTAGTACTGGTAGCGAAATCAAAATGGCCTGAAATTCGAGTAATTAAAGAATCGCCAATTTCAGAATACACCATACGTTTATTAAATTCAATTTTTTCAGCACGTGGATTGTGAATTGTGTCTGATAACGCGTCAATATTTCAAAGC
This sequence comes from Haematobia irritans, assembly GCF_050003625.1. Taxonomy (NCBI): domain Eukaryota; kingdom Metazoa; phylum Arthropoda; class Insecta; order Diptera; family Muscidae; genus Haematobia; species Haematobia irritans. The sequence continues at coordinate 43,903,056 of NC_134399.1, forward strand.
TGTACTTTTAAGCGATATTGCAGTGAAAATGGAATCATTCAAAAATTTATAGCTCCAGGTCACCCGGCAACGAATGGATTAGCCGAGAGATATGTTCAAAATTTAAAAGCAAAACTAATGGCAGTGAAAGAAGAAAACTACAAATAAAAGTATAAGAAATCCTGATGAAATACCGTGCAACCCCGTTATCATGTGGAGAAACTCCAGCAAAATTGTATTTAGGACGAGACATTCGAATCAAAATGAAGTATCAAGCTAATGACCAACGTTTCAAATCTGTTATTCCTCAAATTAGCGTGGTAGAAATAGTACACGTGAGATGGTACGGCCAAAATAAATTTGGTTAGGTGCATAAAAAATTTGCTAATTGCCACTATCAAGTAAAGTTAGACAACGGTTACGTTATTAAACGCCACATCAATCAACTACATAAAACTTCAGTGCAAAATTCTTTTGAAAATACTTCTAACACACACAGCTCACAACATAAGCAAATATCGGAATATCAGTAGAATATCTAATCAAGCTTATCCAAGAGGCATCATGGAATGCAACTCCTCAAATAGTTTGCAAGCTTACAGAGAAACGAAAAGCAAACAAAGAATGGCAAAGAACGAAAACTCCCGAAGATAAGAAAATACTAAATAAAGCAACGAGAGAGCTTCGAAACCTCTTAAAAAATATTCAAAATGAAAAATTTTAAAGAGATATGCAGAACTTAGGGCCAAATAAGTCTACTGACTATTCTCTTTGGAAAGTAACAAAATCGTTACAAACATACCCTAAACTAAACAACCCTATTAGGAAACCAAATAACTCTTGGACAAGAAACAATTTGCAAACTAATTGAGTGGGGTTTTTACCTCAAATACAACCGACACTGTACCTGGAAATATTCATGAATTCAGAAATGAACCACATCAGCTCGAGCTACCCATAAAAAGTTCACAAAAACTGAAGTTAACAAGGCCATCAGTAATCTCAAAACAAATAAAGCACCTGGCTATGACCTAATCACACCAAAAGTGTTAAAAGAACTTCCTAAAGAAGCAATAAACCATCAGTTTGGATTTAGAAAGAAACATGGTACAATTGAGCAAATTCACATACTAGTTGAGACAATTAACAATGGATTCGAGTCTAAAAAGTTCTGTACAGATGCTTTCCTCGATACATCCCAAGCATTTGATAAAGTCTGACGTGAAGGTCTTCTTTACAAGATCAGGAAATGCTACCAATAAATTACTATATGTTTATATCATCCTACATTACAAATCGGCACTTTTATGTTCAAGAAGCTGGCGAAATGAGTCCCATTAAAGATATTCGAGCCGGCGTACCTCAAGGCAGTGTACTCGGTCCCCAACTCTATATTTTATTCACATCGGACCTCCCGAAACCCTCGAAAGCTAATATTGGAACATTTTGTGATGATACAGCGATACTGGCTGTGCACAAAAATGGAAGCAACAGGACAGGACTACATTATCCATATGGCTCAGCAAATGGCGTATAAAAGCAAATGAATCTAAATCAACTCAGTAACATTTACTTTAAAACAAAAATATGCCCACCTGTATACCTTAACCAAATACAGATACCTCAACGAAATGGCGCTCTGTATTTAGGAATATACTTGGAACAAAGACTGAAATGGAAAAAAACATTTAGAGACTAAAAGAAAGGCTCTTGATATCAAATTCAATAAAAGGAAATACGTAATTGGTTACCGATCTAAGCTTTTGTTGGAAAATAAGATTCTTATCTACAACTGCATAATAAAACCTGTATGGGCTTACGGCATTCAATTATGGGGAACCGCTCCAAATACAAATATAAAAGTGCTACAACAGTTTCAATTAAGGCCTTCATGAAGAAATGAATATAAAGACAGTAAAAGAAGAAATTGTATTTCAACTTTTATCCTACAAAATAAGAATTGAAAACTACCGCTTGCTTCAAACTTAATGTCAAGTATAGAAACATTTAAAAGACTTAAAAGGAAAGACCCGCAGGATTTACTAGTTTATGTAATTATATAACATATGTGTGCATATACATATATATGTATTTATACATAGGTATATGTGTGTAGATGCATACATAAATTTAAAATTGAAATTTAATCTTTAATATGGGTTGACCACTGGGTCGACACCATTGAAGTACAAAAACCACAAATAACATCAAATATCAATGTAAGATAGGTGGCATTAATAAAGAAGTACATAAAAAAATGTTGAAAAAATACACATTTTCTTTTTCTCTTTTTGCTCTTTCTCTCCATCGCTCAAAACTAATCAATTTAAATCACAAAGGTGATTGAATCAATCATATGTTTAGTTGGCAACGGAAAATTTTTCAATCACGTTTGTAATTGAAAATTATTTCCGAATTGATTAAATCAATTAATACTTTAATTGGAAACGTAAGAAACATCTATCCTTTTTTAATTGAATTTTATTCGGATTTGATTAAATAAATTATTGAATCCGTTTCCAAATTCAAATGTTTAATTGAAAAATTTTCGGTGATAATTTTTTGTATGTAGGACTTTATTCCATACGCGTGGTGCCTGCTTCAATCCATAAATATTACTTTTCATTTGCAAACATAGTTAGATCCAATTTTTGATAGCCTGTCAGCTGCTTCGTAAATTTTATGCTTTTAAATCCCGTTGAGAAAAGCAGATTTCACTCACCGTTTTATCATTCTTCATAGCCATAACTGCATTAATACTTCAATGGCAAAAAAATCTATGCCGCAATTTTCCATCTTGCATCCAGCAACCATAATTTTATTGACTTTAGGTTGACGAAAACGGAACAAACCATCCTTGTTATCAGTATATGCAATTTCTTTACCATATTTATATTGAATGCTGCATCCTGGCGTATCAAACATTACTTTGTTTCCGTTCTTTAAAATTTTGCACACTAGGAGCAGATTTCCATGAAGCGTTGAAACCGTGACGGATGTGTTGAAATTAATAAAATCTGCAATTTGTGTACCAATATGGCAAGTTGCTAAGGACTCCTAAACCCAATCAAAAGAATTGCTTTTAAAGCTGAAAAAGAGTTTCCTTTTTCATTTTCGCACATTTTGGACTCATGCGCTTGACCTGTTCTGATTTGACTTCATTTTCCAATAGTTCTTCATTATATGACTTTTTTTATTGCATGATAACATTCATTATGTTTGCGATTACTCTTCGCTGGTGCAGACTTCAAAGCTTTCGTCTTTCAACATTTTTCGATACTCTTCCACCAGACAATTTCGATGTCACTTTCAATGTCAATTCTTCCATTTTTCTTGCTTCCAAAGCTGTTACCAATATGTCGAAGGACGATGGAAACTGCTCAACAACATGGCAACTAACCATCTCTAATAAAATGTTTCATCCAATGCCTGAAGCTTTTCAAATAGCATTTTCATTTCCATTATTTGTTCTGAAATGTACCTTTTTCGAAAAACGCAATCCATAAATTTTTCGCATTAAGCGGACACTGGAATCCAATGTATATTTTTCGTGGTTACCTTTTAGTATTTCCCAGGCTTCCATCGCTGCTTTCTTTATGTTGCGATACACTATGGATCTACTTGCCTATTATGTACTTGACACCTTTGATTATAGTAGGCTATTTCAGTTTCATTCTAGTAGGCTATGAAATGTACATTTTTTATGTATTCAGTTTGAGTTCATAAATTTTCAAGAATTGTTCATAATCGTTTTGATATAATGAAATATCCCGTGTTCTATATAGAAGCACAACATAAAAGTGGCGACGAGGATTTAATGGCTACGTCCTTATCATTACAACAAGTTCTATGGCAATTTCTATGCAAGCACAACAATCCCACATTCAAACGTTTTTGCAGCGCGATATTTCCATTACTGCAGCGCCACAATCACAAAACGGATCATTCATTTCATCTGGAAATTACGCGAAAGAGCATCTGATGGAAATTTTAGCCAAACAAATAAGTGATTTTATGTATGACCAGGAAGAAAATCCAACATTTGGGAGTTGTTATTTTCGATACGGACATTTTTGTAAATGAAGGTAATATGTTGTCAGATGAAGATAGAACAAGGCTTCTTCACAGAAAATTACCGCAACACATATATCAAAAATACGGAGATGTCATTCTCCCATCCAAACCATTACAAATTTCTTTCAATAATACAATCGAAAAATTAACAGCATTGTTTGGGCAAAAGGAATCTCTATTTAACCGCAGATATAAATGCTTCCAGTCAGTGAAATCTGATTCCGAACACTACATAGCTTACATGGCGAAAGTCAATCGTGTTTGCGAAAAATTTCAATTGGAAAATTTTACCAAGGACAATCTCAAATGTCTTATTTTTGTTAGTGGACTCCAAGCACCGAAGGATGCAGGATGCCAAAAGGATGTTCAGAAGGATGCAGGAAGTATGTTCAGAAATGAGATATTGAGAATATTGGACGAAGAAAAATGAAATCAACCTGTGACATTGGACAATATTAGCAGAGAAATTTATCGAACATTGCAACGTCAGCAAGATACCAAAATGATTGGCAACATTCAGGCAGTTACACAAACCATTCATACAACACATACCAAGCCTCTCAAGGGTGAAAGTAGAACACAGAAAGTAGAAAGTAGGTCAGAAAGTAGAACACAAATTACCATCCACTCCATGTTGGTTTTGTGGTTCTATGCATTTTCAAAAGTTTGTCAATATAAAAATTACTATTGCAAGCAGTGCAATCGAGTCGGACATAAGGAAGGTTACTGCAATGTGAAAAGCAAGAGTTCAAAGTATAGTGGTAAGACAAGTTTCAGGAATTCACCAAAAACAAGTTCGGTAAATACCAAGACCATCAACAATTCAGAATTTTCATCACGCCGTAAGTATGTGAATATGCTAATAAACGACTACAAAGCTGAACTACAGCTAGACACAGCTTCAGATATTTCAATAATTTCACGGAAACTTTGGTCGGAAATTGGAAGTCCACTGCTGACTTCTACCAAACGATGTCCCAGAGATGCTAATAAAAATTGGATAGAATTAATTGGAGAGTTCAACGCCGATATATGTTAAAATTTCACAATGAAATGTCAAATTTAAAGATATTTTTCACAACAGTAGAAAATCTGAATATAGCTGGTTCATATTTCTTTGAAGAATTTGTTTTGTGGGACATTCCTATTAACACCATTTGTGCAAAAGTGGAGCAGGATCCTAACGAGACACAAATAGAAAATTTTAAAAATGATTTCCCTTCGGCATTTCGTAAGGAGTTAGGTCATTTACCTTTAAAACCAAATGCTGTGCCAAAATTTTGTACAAAACGACCAGTTCAATATTCTGTAATATCTCTAGTGGATTCTGAGCTAAACCGACTAGAAGAAGCAGGGGTAAGTTCACCAATTAACTACTCAGAATGGGCAGCACCAGTTATAGTGAGAAGATCCAATAACAGAATCAGAATATGCGCAGATTATTCTACCGGTCTTAATGACAACGTTGAACCACACTTTCACCCACTTCCTTTACCAGAAGACATTTTCATTAATTGAAATAATTGCAAGTTTTTCACACGACTCGACTTCAATGATGCATACATGGAATTCGAGGTAGACGATGAGACAAAATTTATGTTAACAATTGATACCCATCGTTGACTATACAATTTCAATAGACTAGTCCCTGGTATTAAGTCAGCACCTGGAGCTTTTCAACAAGCTATCGAAAGGATTATAAATGGCATTCCCGAAGCGACAGCTTATCTTGACGATGTTATAGTAGCTAGTGGTTCAAAAGAAGATCATATCAAATCCATTCGTTGTGTTTTGAAAAGGTTTTCCGAATAAAACATAACTTTAAATTGGAATAAACGATAATTTTTTCAATCAACCATAAGTATTTGGATTCTCCTAATAAAATTTCAGCAATTTTGAACATGCCAACACCTTAAAATGTAAATGAACTACGGTCTTTCCTGGGTTAAATAAATTTTTATTGTAAGTTGGATAAAAAAAGAACTATCAGAGCCCCTCTGGATGACCTACTTCAAGCAAATAAAAAATGGTATTGATCAAAAGAGTGTGAAAAATCGTTCAAGAGATTCAAAGAAATTTTGAGTTCCGACTTACATATTGTTATTAGAGCTCGACCGAAGCATCGGCTTCGGCATTCGGCCAAAAATCGATAATCGGACTTCATCGTCAAGAGGCCGATTAACCGAAGCCGACGCTTTTTAATAATTTTTTTCATATTGAATTGTACAAGTGATGAATTGGTTCAGTAAAAAAATTATAAAAAATCTTTCTTGTCATTATAATATCAAACTACTGGACTGAACTACCGTTTATTGTTGTATTTATGCATTTGTTAAAAAAAAATATTCTAATATTGATTTAAAACACACCAAATTTCTTTAGTTACCAATTTGATGAAAATAATCGGCTTCGACCGATTATTGCTTTTTTTTGCCGAACATCGGCTACGGCCAAAAAAAACCGCTTCGATCGAGCTCTATTGTTCATTATGACCCTACATTACCAATCGTAGTATCTGCTGATGAGTCATTACAAGGACTAGATGCTCAAATTTCACATATCATGCCAGATGGAAGTGAACGCCGGGTGGCTCATGCTACTCGATATCTAATAACTGCGGAGAAAAATTATAGTCAGATAGAGAAGGAGGCATTGTCACTAGTGTTTGCTGATACAAAATTTCATAGGATGATTTATGGAAGAAAATTGTTACTTCGCACCGATCACAAGCCTTTATTGTCAATTTTCGGTTCCAAAAAGGAAATTCCAGTGTATTCTGCAAGCAGATTACAACGATTGTCACTCACAATGATGATATATGATTTCGATATCGAATTCGTAAAAACAACCGATTTCGGAAATGTGATCATATTGTCGCGGCTATTACCAACTAAAGATGTGCAAAAAATCAATCAATGTAAAATCAATTGTACATGATAACATTAATTTGCTTCCCATAACTCATCACATGATTCGGTCAGCAACGTTGAAGGATGAATTATTGCAGCAAGTCCAAAATCATGTTCAGACATCATGGCCTAAGAAATCGAAAGATCTCAAAAACAACGATTTACTACCATATTTTAGTAGGAAATCTTCTCTATCAGTAGTAGATGGATGTTTCCTTAGCGGAGAACGATTGGTAATTCCATCAGTATACAGGAATGATATTTTAAAAACTTTACACAAAGGACATCAAGGTCAAGAGCGAATGACAGCAATTGCTAGAACCACAGTTTACTGGCCAAATATTGATACAAATATAACAGACTTTGTACGTCAATGTAACAGTTGTCAATCTAATGCAAAATCCCTAGTTAAATCCGTCTTATATTCATGGCCTAATTCAACAAAACCAATGCAACGTATACACATATATATAGCTGGTCCAATAAGGTCGCATTATTACTTGATAATAGTTGATTCTTATTCAAAGTGACCTGATGCATATCAATGTTCCACTATAACTACAAAGAAAATTGTTGGCATTATGCTTGATTTTTGTAACAGATTTGGTTATCCTGAATTCATGTTGTTGTTGTAACAGTTTATTGTGGTTTCATCCATTTTTATGTTATACGCTCTGGTACTTCAGGTTGTGGCCAGATCGAGGAACTCTGCGACTAAGGTGGGATGCGTCCAGAGTGATCTGGTGGTAAGTCGGGTTGGTTTAGCAGGACAAGAGAAAAGATGACGCGTGTCTTGTGGCCCTTGGTTGCAAATTGGACATACGTCAACTACGCTGCTATCAATAACTGATAAGTAGGAATTGAGGCGGCTGCACTTGCCTGATCTTAATTGGGCTAGAACTACACTAGTCCGCCGTGGGAGGTCTCTTTCCTCCGGTGCTATAGGCGGTGGACCGACTCCGAGAACAGGATTAACCTTGTAGCTTCTCACCGCTTCAACTACAGTATCCTCATGAATCCTGTCCAAACCTGCCTGGTACGCTGCTTGATGTAGAGGCTCTCTTTTGAATCGCTGGATCTCGCGCTCTAGATGATGTATATCAACCCTTACGTTCCTGAGTGGTGGTTGTGTATCCATGAGATGGTGGTTTGGATGATTACTGCGATAACAACCCTGGAGATACTGCTTTGACAACATGTAATTGTGTCTTCGCACAGGGATGATCTTTGTCTCCACTTAAAGGTGATCCAGGGGTGTGCAGCGGAGACACCCAGACGCAGTTCTAAGGGCAGCGTTCTGGCAGCTCTGTATGTTATTCCACTGCGTGTCACTGGTCTGTGGTGTCCACACTGGAGGTGCATAGTTTACCACTGACCGGCCAATTGCCTTATAAGTATTTAACAAGGTTTCTATGTCCGCACCCCAAGTACTGCCGGCGAGTGACTTGAGGACCTTGTTTCTACCGCGTGGCTTATTACATATTGCTGTGGCATGGACAGATGACCTGAAAAGGCTGTCGAAAGTTATCCCAAGTATATTGGGGTAGTTTATAGTCGGAATTATTTCGCCATCGACTCTAACATTCAACTACCTACGCACTTCCGCAGTCCATGTAGTAAACAGTGTGGCTGAGGATTTGGTGGCAGATATCCTCAGATTTCTAGCAGTGAAATAACCGGTAAGATCAGCAATGTAGACGTTTAAACGTTCGACCCTGAAGTCATAGTTTCAGACAATGGAACACAATTTACAAGTTCTGAATTTTCCAATTTTTTCAACAACGTGGCATTCAACATATCCGTACCGCTTCTTATCATCCACAGAGTAGTGGCCAAGCAGATGATTCAACCGTCGAACTGAACGGACGTGTTTTCTAATAGCGGAGTATTTCATCGTAATAAGTACTTATTACGAATTTCACGTGTGGTGGAAATAATAAACCACCATGCAGCGAAATTCAAAGTCATCCACTGGGTTGCTAACTTCAGGGCCCAGTGGACGGGTAACGACTGAAGTTATAAATTTGGGCAGCGACCAAGAGTCAGGCCCAATTAGTCGACCTGTAGACGGGTCGACTGGCGGTGACACTTTGGCAAGTCGAACCTTTTCTAAGGTGACGACATCAAAAGGAGGCAATCCCTCTCGAAAGAGATTCAAGGAACGAAGAAATGCTTTGTTTATCCTAAAGAAATTAGGATCAGTCGACCCAAGCACGTTGTCGGCTAAGCAAAGCGATTCCTTAAAATGGGCTCAAGGAATTCTTGAAGCTGGAAAAAGGGAACGATCACCGGATGAGCTACCATCCTCTAAACGGGATCAAAGATCGTTTGCCTCAGTTGCAAAAGACTTGTGATGGCTATTATTAATAAAGGAGCATTGGACGGTATGATTCCAAGGCAAAAATGGGGGGAAATTGAGAACGCGATGTCTGGTGTCTACTCAGAGGTGCGAAAAAAGTTTCCCGGACCAAGTCCTCGACGGCAAGATGCTGGATGGTATCAAGGACGATATAAGTTAATAGCTTTTGCAGACCAGCGGTCTATGGATTGCTTTAAAGCTGCATTGATGCTAATTGGTGAAGTTTGGGAAGGTGCCGCTTTGGAGTTAGTCGATAAAAAAGACATACCGGCTAAACCTAGAGCACATGCATGGATACCGGCAAACCCTCCTGATCCTGAGTCAATACTAGAGAGACTAAAAGAATGTAACCCAGATCTTCCAACCGCCGATTGGAAGGTTGGTCGTTTGGATGAGGTGGATGGACCAAGACGACATGCGGTGTTTATATTAAACATAGGAGTCGCTGCCACATCTAGCCCAGACCCAAGGACGCGTAAGTTATGGCTTTCATGATATCCATATGAAGGTATACAAAAGCGATCAGCCAAAGGATACCGAAACGGACAAGCCGGTAGAGTCAGCAGTGAAAAAATCTCCTAGCGAAGCCGAAGGAGACATAAAACCTACAGACTATGGCGAAAATCATATGCGGGAAGTTTCTACAGGCTCAAGCCTCACCAAAGCTGAACCGCGGATTGTTGCGAGAGTCACCGAGATCTGTGAAGAGGAAGCCCTTGATGACTCAATTGAAGCGGCTGATGTGACGGTGGTTGAAAATTTGGATGGTTCTACGGTTCCTCCAGATAAATCTTCACCATTGTAAGGCCGCTTGTGCTGCCTTAAAAGTTCTCCTGATGAAAGGAGACATAGATATAGTTCTTATTCAAGAACCATACATATATAAGAACAAGATCTGTGAATTAAGCACTCCGGGTTTCAAACTTTTGCATAATACCGGTAACGATATAAATCGAGCATGTATAATTGCTAAAAACGAACTAAACTTGTTTCTGCTTCCTTCACTGAGCAATGCAGACACTGTCGTAGCCAGTCTAGAGATATCCGCATGCAAATATTGGGTATCTTCGGTCTACATGGGACATGATAGGGATATGCCACCCTGTGCCGTTAAGACCTTAGTTGAGGAGTCACTAAAAACAAAGACAAAACTCATTATGGGATGCGATGCAAATGCACATCATAGTATTTGGGGAAGTAGTGATACTAATGCAAGGGGAGAGTCGCTAATAGAGTTTATTTTGCGTACTAACCTGGTAGTTTGCAATAAGGGAGATGCACCAACCTTCGTCACCAGGAACAGACAAGAGGTTTTGGACGTAACGTTGACCTCCCCGGAACTGAATGATAAGATATCTGAGTGGCAAGTTTTGAGGGAACATAGCTTCTCAGATCATCGCTACATCAGTTTCAGATTGGCTGTTCGTACTTCAAAGACCATATTTCCGCCAAATGTTAGGAAAGCTGATTGGAATAGGTATAGGGAATCGTTCAATTTGTTGATATCGGATGTGCCGGAGACAAATATGAGCACTGTGCAAGATATCGAACACGCAGTGGAGCGGATTACTAAGGCCTTCAACATTTCACTGAAAGCTGCATGCCCTAGAGGAAAACCAAGGGGAAAAAATCGGCCGCCATGGTGGACTACGGAGTTAAGTAATATGAGGAAATCCTGCAGGAAGCTCTTTAACAAAGCAAAGTCCACAAGAGCTCCGGAGGATTGGGACACTTACAAGATGAATCTGAGAGCATATAAACGAGAACTGAGAAGGTCTCAACAAAACTCTTGGGATGATTACTGTATCAGTATTGAGAATACGTCAGAGGCTTCCAGACTACGGAAGGTACTAGCATCCACTAACACCGCTCCAGGTTTCATTAAAACATCGGAGGGAAATTGGACAATGTCCAGTGAGGAGACGTTGGAGGTACTTTTGGACACACACTTCCCTGGAAATCAGACGGTTGAACCATGTTCCGGCGGTGTAACAGAGGCTCAGCGATCATTTCCTATCGAGGAAATTGTGTCGGAATCTAGAATAAAATTGGCTTTAAATAGCTTTGGACCATTCAAATCCCCCGGACCTGATGGAATTACTCCGGCGGAGTTACAGGCAGTTGCTGAAAGAATTATCCCCTGGTTGACGGTGATATATAAACAATGTGTAAACTTAGCATATATTCCAGAAAAGTGGAGGGAAACAAAAGTCGTCTTCATACCTAAAGCAGGAAAAGCCTCTCACTCGAGTGCGAAGGATTTCCGACCAATCAGCTTATCCTCATTCCTACTTAAGACCCTGGAGAGGATGATAGACATGTATCTTAGAACTAGCGTGGATTCAGGTTTGCTCTCGAAACGACAGCATGCATACTCGAAGGGCAGATCTACTGAGACCGCATTGCATGAACTGGTCAGCTTTATTGAAAGCTCACTATCTGTCAAAGAATACACAATCGTGGCGTTTCTAGACATCGAAGGGGCGTTCAATAATGTCCATCCGAGCTCGATATTAAATGGACTGACAACTCTGAATGTTGATCCAGGTATACTTAGGCTGTTAGACGAACTTCTAATGAAGAGACGTATTTCAGCCACACTAGGGCAAGCAAACATACAAAGGTATGTGAACAGAGGCACTCCCCAAGGAGGAGTTCTATCACCTCTTCTTTGGAATGTTGCTATAAACAACCTTCTGGTTTCTCTAGAAAAAGAAAGGATAAAAGTGGTGGCATACGCAGATGATGAGGCGCTAGCAGTCAGGGGAAAATTCCCATCCACAATCAGAGATATTATACAGAGAGCTCTCCGGATGACTGAGAAATGGGCGAAAGATAATGGTCTTGGTGTAAATCCAGCAAAGACAGAAATAGTCATGTACTGCAAAGATCGCAAAACTCCCACGGTTAGGCCCATTTCCTTAGGGGGTACTGAAATTCCCTTTGGTGAGTGTGCAAAATACCTTGGCGTTATTTTGGACAGGAAGCTGAATTTTAGGCTTAATATTGAAGAGAGGGCGAGAAAAGCCACGGTAGCTTTGTACTCGTGCAAAAAGGCAATAGGGAAAAAGTGGGGACTAAGACCAAAAATTGTGCATTGGCTATACACGGCAGTGGTTAGACCTATAATGCTATATGGTGTTGTAGTCTGGTGGCCGGCACTTCAGAAACCGACTTGTTTAGATAAAGTTCAGCGTATGGCGAGCTTATGTATCTCAGGCGCATTTAGTAAGACAAGAACAGACTCCCTTAATGTCATGCTACATCTATTGCCTTTAGACATTTTGGCCAAACAGTCAGCTGCAACAACGGCTGTGCGGTTGAGCGAGCTATCGCTGTGGTTGGAAAAAATGTACGGTCATAGTTCGGTCCTCAAAGTAATGCCAGATGTGCCTAACGTAGTGGATTACACCCTGGCAAAACTCTAATTCCCAACAGTGAGGCGTGGTGTACACAGACCCCGGGGAATAAAAGATATATAGATTTCTATACTGATGGCTCCAAATTGAATGGACAAGTGGGGTTCGGAGTATATTCTAAAGATCTGGAAATTCGAATAGCGAAAAGATTACCTAATCACTGTAGTCTTTTTCAGGCTGAAATATTGGCAATAAGAGAGGTGGTGAATTGGCTAGAAGTAATGTTCCAACAAATATTGGCATTAATATTTACTCAGACAGTCAACCTGCAATAAAATCCTTGGACTCTGTGTTCCTTAACTAAAAAACGGCCATAGACTGCCGCAAATCTCTCAACGAGATGGCTGAGCAGTACAATATTCACATAATATGGGTGCCTGGTCATAGGAACATACCGGGGAACTGTGAAGCAGATGTGTTAGCAAGGCTAGGAACTACCTTACATATTCCAGGGGAACTAGAATCTGTTGGTATGCCTCTGGCCACCTGCAAGCTCTTACTGCGTGAGAAGGCTGTTATGATGGCCAATATTCGATGGGAAAATTGCAAGGGTTGTAACGACACCAAGCAAATATGGCCCCGTTTAAACTTAAACCGCACACTAGATATGCTAGTGTTCTCAAGGCGTCAGATAGCACTCCTAATATCTGCTATAACGGGTCGCTGCCTGATAGGCGAATTTGCAAAAACTATAGGTGCGAAGTATAATGACTATTGTATAAGCTGTCATGACGTGGAGGAAAAGGAATCAATTAAACACCTCTTGTGTGAGTGTCCTGCTTTTTGTGTAAGGCGTAAGCGAATTTTAGGAGCATATAGCTTTAGATTACTGGCTGACCTGGAAAACGTTAACTTAAGCAGTTTGTTAATGTTTTTGGAGCAATCTGGTTGGTTCCACAAAAGTAAATAATAGAGAAGGTTCAGTGGTTAAGACTAGAAGTGCCCATATGTAATAGGTACTTTTAGTTAAATGTGGTATCACAATGGACTGAATAGTCTAAGTGAGCCTGAAATTTAATCGGGCTGCCACTTTAACCTAACCTAACCTAACCTAAGCAGAATGCTATGCAATTTTAGATGATATATCTAAAATAATCAAGTCCCACATAAATCAAATTCAAGAACGACATACAGGACAAAACATGTCATAATATTTATTAAATATTTGACACGCAACTGCAAAAAGTTCACAGTGGATCCCAATATTAATCGATCCAATACTAATTTGGACACCATCGCGGATAAAACCATAAATTCAACTCATAATGAAGCATTAAATTCAAGCGATAATGAAGTTTCACCAGACGGTCTACCTTCTTCAGATAACTCCAACAATATTGAAGGTCATCACCAAGTCATCCTACATTGGATAATAGCGTAGACTTTATAATGGGAAATAACAATTTGCAAGAAAAATCGGTAATTCAAGATTGTCCTAGAAGGTCAGCCAGAGTGCGAAAATTTCCAAATTATCTAAAGGACTATGTTCATCATTAACAAAGGAGAATGTTGCGATACACTATGGATCTACTTGCCTATTATGTACTTGACACCTTTGATTATAGTAGGCTATTTCAGTTTCATTCTAGTAGGCTATGAAATGTACATTTTTTATGTATTCAGTTTGAGTTAATAAATTATCAAGAATTGTTCTTTATCGTTTTGATATAATAAAATATACGAGTGTTTTATTTAAAAGCACAACACTTTATAAGGAACAAATGGGAGTCATCTACGGATAATCCAATTACCGCCGTAGCCTCATTCACCCATTCATCATTAGGTTTTTTTGGGATAGGATCAATGATGCATTTCCATAATTTTTCCTTTTTCAGAATTAGCTCAATCTTATATTTCCACAATGAATAATTTTCACCATTTAGTTTAACAAAAAGAAACTATTAGAAAACCCATGGCTGCTGGGCCCATAATCTGTCGCCGAGTAAAACGCAGAGGACTTACAAATTGATAGTTTATTACGAAACTGAACAAAATTATAAAAAATGAAAATTATGTAAATGGAATATGCTAAACTAAAATGGAAAATCCAAAAACAGTTAAACATATTTTAAGAACAAGTAGTTTGTATACAGAGTAAAGGGTGATTCTTTTGAGGTTAGGATTTTCATGCATTAGTATTTGACAGATCACGTGGGATTTCAGACATGGTGTCAAAGAGAAAGATGCTCAGTATGCTTTGACATTTCATCATGAATAGACTTACTAACGAGCCACAACGTCGAATTTTCAGTGAATGGGCCCTAGAAAAGTTGGCAGAAAATCCGCTTTTTTATCGACAAATTTTGTTCAGCGATGAGGCTCATTTCTGGTTGAATGGCTACGTAAATAAGCAAAATTGCCGCATTTGGAGTGAAGAGCAACCAGAAGCCGTTCAAGAACTGCCCATGCATCCCGAAAAATGCACTGTTTGGTGTGGTTTGTACGCTGGTGGAATCATTGGACCGTATTTTTTCAAAGATGCTGTTGGACGCAACGTTACGGTGAATGGCGATCGCTATCGTTCGATGCTAACAAACTTTTTGTTGCCAAAAATGGAAGAACTGAACTTGGTTGACATGTGGTTTCAACAAGATGGCGCTACATGCCACACAGCTCGCGATTCTATGGCCATTTTGAGGGAAAACTTCGGAGAACAATTCATCTCAAGAAATGGACCGGTAAGTTGGCCACCAAGATCATGCGATTTGACGCCTTTAGACTATTTTTTGTGGGGCTACGTCAAGTCTAAAGTCTACAGAAATAAGCCAGCAACTATTCCAGCTTTGGAAGACAACATTTCCGAAGAAATTCGGGCTATTCCGGCCGAAATGCTCGAAAAAGTTGCCCAAAATTGGACTTTCCGAATGGACCACCTAAGACGCAGCCGCGGTCAACATTTAAATGAAATTATCTTCAAAAAGTAAATGTCATGGACCAATCTAACGTTTCAAATAAAGAACCGATGAGATTTTGCAAATTTTATGCGTTTTTTTTTTTTTTTTAAAGTTATCAAGCTCTTAACAAATCACCCTTTAGTTGATTTCAACAAAAACTATATTACCTGATGGTAAAATTTTAAACATTTTATTACAAAAAAAACTTAAGTATTTTATCTACACAAAATTGAGATATTAAATGTGAAGAATTATAGATTTTATATTATTCGACACACATAAAACTATTGAAAGTATTTTACGAAAATTATACGAATAATAACCCACCAAAAAAAGCGTCGCCAAAAAAGTAGTGAACAAGTTCTTATTGGATTCGGAAGTTGTTCAAAATTGTCGCAGAAGCGATGAATTTAACATGGGCTTGTCATAACAGGTTGGCTGGTAAGTCCCCGGTCTAACAAAGAAAAACACATTTTTTTGTCAAAATTCCTTTTTATTATTCAACATAGTTCCCTTCAAGAGCGATACAACGATTATAACGACCTTCCAATTTTTTTAATACCATTTTGGTAGTACTCCGTCGGTTTTGCCTCAAAATAGGCCTCAGTTTCGGCGATCACCTCTCCATTGCAGCCAAATTTTTTCCCTGCGAGCATCCTTTTGAGGTCTGAGAACAAGAAATAGTCGTTGGGGGCCAGATCTGGAGAATACGGTGGGTGGGGAAGCAATTCGAAGCCCAATTCATGAATTTTTGCCATCGTTCTCAATGACTTGTGGCACGGTGCGTTGCCTTGGTAGAACAACACTTTTTTTTTTCATATGGGACCGTTTTGTCGCGATTTCGACCTTCAAATGCTCCAATAACGCTATATAATAGTCACTGTTGATGGTTTTTCCCTTCTCAAGATAATCGATAAAAATTATTCCATGCGCATCACAAAAAACAGAGGCCATTACTTTGCCAGCGGACTTTTGAGTCTTTCCGCGCTTCGGAGACGGTTCACCGGTCGCTGTCCACTCAGCCGATTGTCGACTGGACTGAGGAGTGTAGTGATGGAGCCATGTTTCATCCATTGTCACATATCGACGGAAAAACTGTATTATGAGTTAACAGCTGCAAACACCGCTCAGAATCATCAACACGTTTTTGTTTTTGGTCAAATGTGAGCTCGCGCGGCACCCATTTTGCACAGAGCTTCCGCATATCCAAATATTGATGAATGATATGACCAACACGTTCCTTTGATATCTTTAAGGCCTCTGATATCTCGATCAACTTCATTTTACCGTCATTCAAAATCATTTTGTGGATTTTTTTGATGTTTTCGTCGGTAACCACCTCTTTCGGGCGTCCACTGCGTTCACCGTCCTACGTGCTCATTTCACCACGCTTGAATTTTGCATACCAATCAATTATTGTTGATTTCCCTGTGGCAGAGTCCGGAAACTCATTATCAAAGCAAGTTTTTGCTTCCACCGTATTTTTTCCCTTCAGAAAACAGTATTTTATCAAAACACGAAATACCTTTTTTCCATTTTTTCACAATAACTAAAGTTGCTTCACAAAATATGCTCTATCTCACAAACTAATTGACTTACAGGCGTCAAATGTTGACACGAATCATTTGAATATAAAAATAATATGCATTTAATACTAGCGACGCCATCTATGTGTCAGACCGGGGAGTTATCAGCCAACCTGTTAGGACTGAATTTGCATCACTTCTTAAGGTGTGATGCGAATACAGTGTTTTGGATGTGAATTAAGAAATTTTGAGATGTTTTGACAAATAACTAAGTTTTAATGCATTCTTACGCTTGTGAGGAAAGTTTGACATCAAATATTAAAAAAAAAATCGCAATTTTTCTAGAATGAATTTGCATTTTTTTGGCAAAATTTAAATAATTTTTACCATTTTATTAGTTCTTATTATATTTTAATCCTATTTATATAGTTAGTTGTGGGACGCAATATTTTGTTGTTCGTATTTTGTATAATCATTTACTTTTTTGCTTTTTAGTTATTCCCGTTTTTGTTAACAAATAGAAAAATAAGAAAAAATCAATTTACCCACATATTTTTCACTGATTTTACTTTATGCGTTTGCTTTAATTATAATATTCTATTTGTCTTCTATATTTATTGTTGTTATAATACAGTTTTGTGATGTTGTTGTGAGAGCATAAATTCTGAAAAAGTTTACTTGAATTCAATGCTTTTGACTTTGGTATTAAATCAAAGATGCTTCTTTTTTAATATACCCGTGTAAAAATTGAAAGATCTAATAAGATATGATTAGATCTCAAAATTGGCAACTTTAGATCTAAGCAGATTTAGATATAATTATATATAATTCCACATATGACGAAATCTAACATCAGACCCAACTTTATATAGATATAGATATAATTATATCTAAGACATTAGATCTAGGCCAATATTGAGATCTGATCAGATCTAATTCCATAGTAATTAGATATGATTAGATCTTACCATTTTTCGGATCTACTCATATCTAATTGTATCAAATTAGATCCCTCAATTTTTACTCGGGTAGTCATTTTTTGGAGCTATCTGGCTTTAAATCTATGTTCTGTTTTTTATCTTTAATACAAAGATTCATTAATTAAAAGAGTACACCTTTAAATCATGTTTTTTCTTTATGTTAAGGGAAATTGGCCCTACAACTTTTCAAAGATTCTTATCTAAATTTCCATAAAATAATTTTTAAGCAAAGATTATAAATTTTGTTTTAATTAGAATCTCTTTATATTATGGAAACTTGTTCTTAATATTGGGTAAGTCGCGTAATCTTTCATACTAATTTAATATTTTTTCAGTGTATGTGCAGTTGGATCTCTACATATAGGAGAGGTATATATAACTATGATCAGGTTTGAACCAAACGTAGTAGAAGTGCTTGGCACTCCAGACAAAACCGGTTTGTTCAAAATTCGAGAAACATTGGATGAGTAATAAGCGATATAAACTCAAATCGGACGATTATATATGGACGATGATATATATATATATAAACATGATTCGATCTCTTTGAAAATTGGCAGAGATACTAATATTACCAACAGCAAAATTTTTGCCAAATTTCATGTATTGCTCCCTAAAATTTCATATGATACCATGAGGAAATTGGTTCATTTCTTCGTCTTCACCATCTAATTTCTTCATTGATGTCTATATGTGTTTCTATTTCCGTTTCAGAGATGCGTTCAAACAATAAAAAAAATTGAAAAGACAGTGCATTCACTAACGATTTCTTTGAATTTCAGTCAAAGTTCCCTGAGGTCAGCTCAGGTTTTAAACGAATCTATATAAAATTTTTATTTATTTATTTATTTTATTTCAACTTTATTAGTAACATAGCCTCATAGAGGCCCTATTCGTTACAAAATATATTATTGGTTAAACTTCAAATATTTCTTAAATACTAATAATAATAATTAAAAATTAAATAAATATGATATCTATAACGTATTCTTGGAATACATGTGGGGTGTACTTCCCTTGGACCATCAAGGATTAATTTCGCTTTGAAAATGAAAAAGGTTCCCAGGGACCTTCTCACCCGTTGCAGGGTTAATAGTAACAAAAAGGAGCTTCGGCCGAAAAGAATATTTTACACCTGCATCGACAAAATTAATCATACGCAACATTTTGAGATATTGCATACCGCAGTCATTTTACAAATCAAAGTGTTATAAACGTTTTGAAGGAAATTTATCTCAAGACAAATCGGATACGAAAACCACGTCAAATGTGGTGAATACAAAAAAAGAAACAAGTATATACGGCCGTAAGTTCGGCCAGGCCTAATCTTATGTACCCTCCACCCATGGATTGCGTAGAAACTTCTACTAAAGACTGTCATCCACAATCGAATTACTTGCGTTGCGGTAACACACCGTCTTCTAAATTGTAAGTTAGTCCATACGGGGTATATGTTCAACAAAAAAAGCCGATTAAATACGTATAACAGGTTGGCTGATAAGTCCCCGGTCTGACACATAGATGGCGTTGCTAGTATTAAATTCATATTATTTTTATATAGTACTAACCTTCAAATGATTCGTGTCAAAATTTGACGTCTGTAAGTCAATTAGTTTGTGAGATAGAACGTCTTTTGTGAAGCAACTTTTCTTATTGTGAAAAAAAAATGGAAAAAAGGAATTTCGTGTTTTGATAAAATACTGTTTTCTGAAGAGAAAAAATACGGTGGAAGCCAAAACTTGGCTTGATAATGAATTTTCGGACTCTGCCCCAGGGACATCAAAATAATTGATTGGTATGCAAAATTCAAGCGTGGTGAAATGAGCACGGAGGACGGTGAACGTAGTGGACGCCCGAAAGAGGTGGAAAACATCAAAAAAATCCAGAAAATGATTTTGAATTACCGTAAAACGAAGTTGATCAAGATAGCAGAAGCCTTAAAGATATTAAAGGGACGTGTTGGTCATATCATTCATCAATATTTTTATATGCGGAAGCTCTGTGCAAAATGGGTGCCGCGCGAGCTCACATTTGACCAAAAACAAAAACGTGTTGATGATTCTGAGCGGTGTTTGCAGCTGTTAACTCGTAATACAGTTTTCCGTCGATATGTGACAATGGATGAAACATGGCTCCATCACTACACTCCTGAGTCCAGTCGACAGTCGGCTGAGTGGACAGCGACAGGTGAACCGTCTCCGAAGCGTGGAAAGACTCAAAAGTCCGCTGGCAAAGTAATGGCCTCTGTTTTTTGGGATGCGCATGGAATAATTTTTATCGATTATCTTGAGAAGGGAAAAACCATCAACATATTATATGGCGTTATTGGAGCGTTTGAAGGTCGAAATCGCGGCAAAACGGCCCCATATGAAGAAAAAAAAAGTGTTGTTCCACCAAGACAACGCACCGTGCCACAAGTCATTGAGAACGATGGCAAAAATTCATGAATTGGGCTTCGAATTGCTTCCCCACCCACCGTATTCTCCAGATCTGGCCCCCAGCGACTTTTTCTTGTTCTCAGACCTCAAAAGGATGCTCGCAGGGTAAAATTTTGATCGCCGAAACTGAGGCCTATTTTGAGGCAAAACCAAAGTAGTACTACCAAAATGGTATCAAAAAATTGGAAGGTCGTTATAATCGTTGTATCGATCTTGAAGGGAACTATATTGAATAATAAAAACGAATTTTGACAAAAAAAAATGTGTTTTTCTTTGTTAGACCGGGAACTTATCACCCAACCTGTTATAATTCAGTTTGACAAAATTTTCTATAGAAATAAAATGTTGGTACATTACACTAGGTCACAAATAACAAAATTTTCTCTGTTATTTGTTTCTAGCATACTTTTTCCCATTGATTTTGACCTACTAAACACGAAAATGAGTTTTAAAAAATTTTCTGTCGATTGGTTTTCGAGATACAAAATTTTGAACTTTTTTTTTAATTTTTGGAGGTACACTTACAATTTTGAGCATATCTTTCGTCTTCTTTGACCTACTTGATCCTACTACTACTCAAATTAAAGAAAATTGAGCCGTCTACAATTCATTCTCAGAAAAATCAAATCGGGTAAGTAGTTTGGATGTTGGCGGCTTAAAAAGGTTAAAAAACGGCGTTTTTTTTTAGTAACAATGTGGCAGAAAAAAACCATATAAAAATTCATATAAAATATAAAACACGATGCTAACAGCAATTTTGGTTTTTTTACGTATAGCTTTTGATTTGACCATATACTAACACCATGTACCAAATTTCAGCCGGATCGGATTGCTTCTCTTATAGGCTCCGCAAGCCAAATTTGGGTGTCCGTTTATATGGGGGCTATACATAAAAGTGGTCCGATATGGGCCATTTGCAATACCATCCGACATACATCAATAACAACTACTTATGCCAAGTTTCAAGTCGATAGCTTGTTTCGTTCGGAAGTCAACAGACGGACGGACGTACATGCTTAGATCGACTAAGAATTTCACCACGACCCAGAATATATATACTTTAAGGGGTTTTAGAGCAATATTTCGATGTGTTACAAACGGAATGACAAAGTTAATGTACCCCACATCCTCTGGTGGAGGGTATAAAAAAAATAAAGCAAAGTGTTTTAGATCACTATAAGCATTTATCTGAAAAATACAGATATATGTGGCATCATCCTACTTACCTTCGAAAATGTTAACGTTACAAACAAAATGGATATCCTCCTATTTCCAAACAGGGTCACTAATAAGGTATAAAATTGTTTATGTTCTATGTAGGTATGGGACGATCAGGCCTCCCAATTACAAAAATCAACACTCAAATCAGACCTCCTAAGCATGATAAAACTACTAAAGGTACTACATCACAGTCAGCTGAGTACATCCAACTGTCAAAAACATGTCTGGTTACTACTGGTTACATAGGTAACTATTGGTTACTTAGGTTACTATTGGTAACTAACATTAAAATGTAAACAAAACAAATTGAAAATGTTTAATATCTTTTGTTTACTAACATTATTATAACCAAAACTGACGTTTGGCTGTACTTGAATTCTGTTTTTTTGTAATACTACAACTACCTGGCTATTGTACCATGCTCCTAAGTTGCTTTTTCCGCCGACATAGATACGACATAATGGCGTCTGCGTCACACGACACACACACACACAATGGTGTCGTGAAACGGCAAAAATGTTGTTAATTGGGAGCTGGCAACATTTTAACCGACGGCAAAAATGTTGTCTCTTGGAGTTGGCAACATTTCAACCTGCGGCCAAAATGTTGACTCCGGGAACTGGCAACATTTCAACAGGCGGCAAAAATGTTGCTTTGGGAGCTTGCAACATTTCAACAGACGGCAAAAATGTTGTCATCTGGGAGCTGACAACAAACATTTCGACAGACGGCAATGTTTTCAATCACACATAAATACATATACACAAATTTATTTCATGATACTCACATACGCATAAATACACACAATACACATAATAAAATTAATTGTTTTCAGATGTATTTGCTATAACTCCTTGCGACTTTACATTGTAAATTCTTTTTTTTTCAAATTATGATATTGTCACTCCTTTCCACAATTATATTTAAAGGCAACAAAAGAGAACAAAATTTAGAAACAAATTGGCTAATAGTTCTTTCGGTAAATAATGCTTGCGATATCGGCTTCGATCGATAACTACATTAATCGGCCAATATTGTGACAGTGATGACAAACTAGATACCAGAGTCTGGCGCCAGCCGATTTCAAGCCGGCTTCGGCGAGCTGCCGACGACATTTACGAGCGGACGCCGCCGAGATTTTGACGACTGGAAACGTCTTAAAATAAGCAGCCGAACGAATTCACAAAGTCGCCGAAGATTTTCATAAAAATGCGTTTTTTTTCGCACTTTTTAAAAAAAGTATCAATTCTAAATTATTTTATAAGTTCGCAGGAATGTTTTTAATTATTTACTGTCCAGTTTTAATGCACACTTCATTCACTTTTCACATTCATTTACTGTGAAAAAGTACCGTGTAGTGTAATTATACTGTTTACGGAGAGGACGCACTTACGTACTACTTCATGCGCTTTACAAATTATCAGTTATTCTGGACGACAGTGCTCGTGTCGAACATATCCCATATATTGTGCACATTATAAGTTAAGTCCGAAGGCATAATCGATACTGCTGCATGTTTATGGGATCGATAACACATTTACCGATTATTTAGTCATCGCCGACAAGTCGTATAGATCCGACACACTGTAAGATTCTTTACATCAGTTCGCTTTTGGCGCGCGTGCCGTAGACTTGTCTTTTCGTGTTTCGGTGCTTTTCAGAACTTTCCAGTGCTCTGCTTTTTTACTTTCGAGCTTTGAGCGTTTTCTTCTTGCGATTCTAGCCTTGAGGAGGCTTAACCGTCTTTTTCACCTTTTTTTGTGTGATCTGACGACTTTAATTTAACTTTCGGACACCCCGACCCGCTGTAGCCAATTTTATTTTCCTTTCGTGATGGATGATCGGGGGCCACCGACCCCCGACGAAACCGCCCCTTCTAGGGGTAAGAGGAGGGCTAACGAGGACCAGATCAGGATCCCGGGTCCCAACATCAGGACCAGGTCTAAGGAGCGTAAAATTGGGACCATGAAGGTGGCGGCGTCGGCCATCCCTTCAGATAATTCTGGAACCGGTGAGAGTATTGAAGTCAATCGTAGGCCCAAGGGCCCTTATATAGTATATGTGGATGCCTTTAATGATGGGGAACAACGCAAATCCCTGAACATACTCGATCTTGGCCGACAAGTTCATCAACATCACTAAGATTGGCTACGGTCGCGCTAAGATTACTTTTAGAAATGGTTTTGCAGCTAATGCATTCCTAATGGATCAACGTTTGCCACCACTTGGCTACAAACCGAAAATTTTCGCCCACTTTGTGGCTACCATGGGCATCATTTTTCCGATCAATCCAAATATTCCCTTGGACGAACTCAAGGCCTTTTTTAAGGCCAGAAACGGAATCGACATCCTAAACATGTTTCGTGTTACCAGAAGAGATAGGAATACTGGTGAGATGGTTCCAACGTGGAGAGTCAAGGTCTTGTTTAAGGGACCAAGAATTGACGAGGAGATAATTTTTTATGGCCATACGGTGTATGCAGTCAATCATTTTATACCTTTCTCGCAATGCTACGGCTGCTTTAGATTCAACCACTTTCAAAAGCATTGCAAGCAGAGCCAACCCAATTGTCGTTCCTGTTTTCTTCGTCACGCAGATGGGGAGTGCCAAAACAGGGTTATGTGCTCTAATTGTCATGGGGATCAACCCCCCCCCCCCCCCCCACGGATAAGTCCTGCCCTGCCGGGAAGAAAGCCTACGCAATTAAAGAAAGGATGACTATTGAAAATATCTCCTTATTAGAAACCAGAATCAAAAAACCCCTTCCCTTTGGAAATCAATTCTCTTTACTTGCGGATCATGTCGACGCGTCATTCCCTGCTCTGCCAACTAGTCGCAGCCATAAGAACACCCGACAGGGAGTAAACAATATTCAACAGTCCGCCAGAAGCTTACACACCACCTTTCCCTATTCATCGGTGGCCAAGTCTAGCATTAACAAAGAAAGGGAGGAGGACAATGCTAGGAGAACCATGGCTGAGCACAACAAGGTGCTCAATGAACCAGGTTATAAGGCTCCCAATGGTAATGCTCTTGCGGCATTGGAGAGCAACAGAGTCTCAGAGTATGAGAAAATTCTGAATGATGTCGCTATGAAAATTTCAAACTCGATGGTGTCACGGGCCTTGGACCCAGAAACCCATGAATTTTTCAACAGTATTAGACAAGATATTAATAAATTTCTAATTGATGTTGACATCAGCAATATCGCTAGTAGCGGGGTACAGCCTACTGATAGGCCAGTACTAAATGCATAATTTGTTGTATTTTTTCCATCATGAAGATTCTACAATTCAACATTCAAAGCCTGAACAACAACAACAACAAAGACATCCTTGAGCTATACTTATACCGTAACGATATAGACATTGCGCTTTTAACAGAGACGTGGATTCGAGACAATTCCAGCACCAGCTTACTTGATTATAATTTCATCGGCAAAAGTAGGAGAGACGGTTTTGGTGGCGTAGGCGCCTACATTAATAAATCTATTCGGTTTTCCATTTTTGACATCGATGGTGAGTTCGAGGCAATTGGTTTCTCAACACTAAATCTCAGGAAGAATATCAATATCATTATCGCATACGTCCCACCATCTACGAGTCTTAGCGACTTTCGTCTATATCTGAGAGGAATGACGGACATCACTAAGGGGCTTACTGGCACTACACTGGTGGCCGGCGATTTCAATGCTAAGGCCGCACTTTGGGGAAATATTGAGGAAGATCGCAGGGGCGAATTTCTAACAGAAATCATGTCTGAGAATGATTTCTACTGTCTTAATAATGGCGAGCCAACCTTTTCCATTGGGGACAGGTATTTTTCGGCGATCGACGTCACTTTTCTGCACGGATTTGGTGGTAACCCTGTTTGGTCTGTTAGCCCCTTGAAGCTGACAAATAGTAATCATCACCCCGTAAGTATTGAGCTTTTTGAGATAGACACGGCTCCTAGAAACACTCACCGCGTTTGCAATAATGGTGTCATGAAGGATGTTCAGAACATGAATGTTGGATCTTCCCTTGATGAATTTCAGAGGCGCATTCAGAATATAGTACAGGCGAATACTGTTTTAATTGGCCCTAACAATAAATTCAAGCCAAAAATGTAGTGGGACGACGAGGCAAGCAGACTCTTTCGGCTTCGTACTGTGGCGAGGCACAAATATTACCGTGAAAGAAACCTAGAAAACTGTATAGGACTGGAAGATGCGCATAGGGCCTTTGCCTCTCACGTTAGGCAGCGGAAGAGGGCCAACTTCCAGAATTTTATAGACGAAGTGGTGAAGGCGGGTCCATGTGATATGTGGAAGCTTATACAAAATGTCCGACAATATAAGAGGCCTAAGGCAACTCGAAATTTATGGACTGAGAGTCAGAAAGCTGAATACCTGAAAATTATTTCTGGACCGGTCCGACAAAACCGAATTGATCAACCTTCCGCAACGAATCCTACTTCAATATCATCTTGTGGTCGTCCTCAACCTGACCCCCGTTTCATTTCTCCATCTGACTTCAATATACGAAATGTCTCCACCAGGCCATAGAAGAGAATGCCATCAGGTTTCGTTTTGGGGATTTCGAAAAGCTTCTATTGTCTAGAAACGTTAAGTCGGCTCCTTGTCCGGACGGAATTTCTTATGAAATGATCAGAGCTTTGAATTTCAGCGCGCGGGCCACATTATTTACTCTGCTGAATGAAAGTTGGATGGAGGGTGTGAGCTTATTAAAATAGGCAAATATGTTTTTAATATTTAATTTAGTCTGAGAGATATAAATAAAAAAGAAAATTTTTACCCTATTTATTTTCGTTATATCTCAAAAAGTCTTCGATTATACCCTAATTATACCCTTTTCGATTGATGTACAACATGTCTTTATAAGTCCACTTTTAGCAAAGTTATGGAGTTTTTATTCTGAGTAGAAAAAAAATGTATTATTACTGGAATATTTTCTCCCCTTGTGTTTGCGTTAGCCCACTTTGGACTCCTTCCATAGGAGAAAGTCTTAAACCTCGGCCGAAGGCCGGCTACTCTCCCCCCTTGGGTCCACGTTAGCCCACTTCGGACTCTGTCCGGCCGGCTACATTTCCCCCCTTGGGCCTGCGTTAGCCCACTTTGGACTCTGTCCATAGGAGAAAGTCTTAAACCCCGGCCGAAGGCCGTCTACTTTCCCCCTTGGGTCCGCGTTAGCCCACTTTGGACTCTGCCCATAGGAGAAAGTCTTAAACTCCGGCCGAAGGCCGGCTACTCTCCCCCCTTGGGTCCACGTTAGCCCACTTTGGACTCTGTCCGGCCGGCTACATTTCCCCCCTTGGGCCTGCGTTAGCCCACTTTGGACTCTGTCCATAGGAGAAAGTCTTAAACCCCGGCCGAAGGCCGTCTACTTTCTCCCCTTGGGTCTGCGTTATCCCACTTTGGACTCTGTCCATAGGAGAAAGTCTTAAACCCCGACCGAAGGCCGGCTACTCTCCCCCCTTGGGTCCACATTAGCCCACTTTGGTCTCTGTCCGGCCGGCCACTTTTCCCCCTTGGGTTAATACTTTTCAGTAACAAAACAATTTTTTTCTACTCAGAATGAAAGCTCAATAACTTTGCTAAAAACGGACCTATAAAGACATGCAGTACATCAATCGAAAGGCCAGAAACTAGGTTTGTAGGGTATAATCGAAGACTTTTTGAGATATAATGAAAATAACAAAAAATAGGGTAAACATTTTCTTTTTTTATTTATATCTCCCAAACTAAATTAAATATTAAAAAAATATTTTTTGCGTAAAAAAGTGCATTGAATAAGCTTTCATATGATACCAAGTCTAGAATGGACAAAAAACAAAAGGGATATATCAAGTTTTTATTGACCCTTTGGAGGGCTATATCTCAAGACCCGGGTACTTCCTCCGGGTATGGGTCACTTTGTTGGAATCAGCTCACCGAATGACACAACATATATTAATTTTAAGTAATTCGGTGAGGGGCCCATAAACTGCAGTTGCTCCCACAATTCTTTCTTTCGTTGCGGGTTGTACACTAGAACTAATTGTCCTTCGTGGAACCCTTCAGTAATCGCAGCACGATATCTCACCTTCATCCGATTGCTAACCATTTTTATTTTGCGACGCACTGATTTGTGAACTTCACCAAAAGTGTTTGCAACGTCGATACTGTTTTCTTCCATGCCAAGTTCAGTAGACAGCAAAAACTTTTGCTGTCCGTTGGCCGTTGTCCACCACCTTTCGTAGATGTTCTTCCAGAGTGCGATAAAATTTTTCTACCAATGCCATCGGACTGTGGATGTAATGGCGAAGTCCTCGTTTTCTCACATCACACACATCTCTTTGAATATATCCGATTCAAAATTTCTTCCCTGGTCTGAGTGAATCTCGGATGGCACACCGTAGCGACATATCCAGTTTATGTTGCCTCTTGGTTTGGGATGGCTTAAACCTCTGGCCACTTGCTGAAGTAGTCCATGACTACAAGAACATATCTGTTCCCAGAATCACTTACTGGTAAAGGGCCTGCAACGTCCATTTCTATTCTCTCAAATTGAGCTCCTGGTCTATACTCTTGCATATGACCCCCGACTTTTCCGTGTTGGACCTTTCGCCTTCATACACTTCTCGCAATTGGTTTTTCATTCAGCAATTGATTTTTGGTATCCAACCCAGTAGAATCGTTTCTTCACTTTCTCGGCGGTTTTGTTTATGCCCAGTTGACCTCCACTAGGACACCGTCAAAACATCCTTTACTTTGGACTCTGGTACGATAATAAAATTTCGACTTTTCTTGCCATCTTCGCTTTCTCATTTACGTTGGAGTTGACCATTGACCAGAATTAGACTATCCCATTGATTTCATAAGTGGACTTTCGACTGCGATTTCTTTATTGGTAGGAATGGAATCTTTACGTTGTTCTATTTGCCAGTCCACTTCCGAGTCGATGTGTAACTGCCTGACATTTACAACTGTCTCCTTTGGTTCAGTTTTCGAGTAGTGCGTGATTTCTAGATTGCAATGCCGTCTTGTCAAGGCTTCATCGATAACTTGTTTTATACATTTTATTTTATCCGCAAGATTTAAATTTGAGTCGCTTGGCTTTGTGGTCACCTTCTTAGGACTGTTGTTTAATGGGGATGGCGAGATTGACCCCGACGGTTTACGCCGCGCTTTACATTCCCGGTAAAGATGTCCAGTCTGATCACAGTTATAGCATTTTTTTTAGATTTATTTGCCTGCTGCTTCATTTCTTGCATTATTTGCCTCAGAGCCTCATTTACCAACTCAATCACGGCGTTCGATTCGTCGCACTCGGTCTCCAATCTGCCTACCTTGTGAAATTTAGGTCGTGCCAGCTATCTCGCTGTTTCTTGTGCAAGTGCAAATGTTAATGTTTCTGCGAATGTAGCTTAGAATCTAGAATGCCATTCACCAAAGTCTCAATCTTGATACGATCTATAAGAGGATGATTTTCCCCTTGGTATGCCAAAAGCACCAACTGCTCAACTTCTGTTGCAAAGTCTTGTAGTGTCTCATTTGATTTCTGGACTCTTCCTCTTAATTCCATTCTGAAGATGTCCAAATCGTAAAAGTTTATGCGACTAAAGCTGAGTACTGTGTTTAGTTTTCAAGCTGAAAACCAGTTTGTTTTCACGGTTACTTTTTTTAATTAACTAATTTAGAAATATAAAATTATTTGCAATCAATTCCTTGGATCTTTTCCATCCATTATTTGGCAAGACTCGATCAAAATATAATCGTCTTCATAAATATATTTGTACTTTTAATTTAGTGTTTTGGTGAAAAATCCCAGTTTTCAAGCTGAAACCCAGCTTATTTTCAAGGTTACTTTTTTAATCAATTAATTTCGAAATATTAAATTGTTCGCAATCAATACATTGGACGTTTTCCATCCATAATTTGAAGAGACTTGATAAAAATGTTATCGTCTTCATATATATTTTTGCACTTTTAATTTAGCGTTTTGGTGAAAAACTCGAACCTAGTACTCACCTTAAGGGGGGATGTGTCCAAAGTGATCTGGTGGGGAGTCGGGCAGATTTAGCAGGGCAAGAGAAAAGATAACCCGTAACCCTTGGTTGCAGATTGGACACGTCAGCTCCGCTGCTATCTGATAGATAGGTATTGAGGCGGCTGCACTTTCCTGATCTCACCGCTTCAGCTACAGCATCCTCAGGAAACTTGTTCAGACCGGCCTGGTACGCTGTTTGATCTAGAAGGTCTCTTTTGTAGCTCTCTGCAGTACTCACCATCCTAATATTTTTTAATGTAGTGAACTCGTAGTTTGATAGAGGCATACCAATTCTGGATATATGTATAGATACCGTAGATCCAATAAATGACATTAATTCTAAAAGATTTTGGCAATGATTTACAGAAAATGTATAACGCACCTATTAAGTTCTTAAATTTATTTATTTATATATTTACAAATATAATAAATTATAAAAATAAACTAGTTAAAATAGATGCTAACAACATAGGTTTTCGACCAACAGTTTTTATACTTCGAAACTGTTTAAGAGAAAACACTTACTGCAAAAGAAAAATATTTCAGTTATCGTGTATAAAATTCCCCATAAATATTCAAATTTCATACATACTTAACGGAATAATGTTTTTAATACTCAAAATTATAATATAAAAAATGTTTGTTTGCTAGCAACACACATACATATATTCCCTTGACTCATTGGTTGGGCCGAATCATCTTTAAATAGCTTTGACGATACATATCTAAGTACCAGATGGAAAACTTGTAATGACCATATTTGATGTGTTGTTACTTTGTGCCCAATTAGAATTGTTGTCTTTTTCTTCGTACATATTGTCTTGGAAAGCATTATTAATGTCAGATTCGCTGAAATATTTTGGTGTTGTGATTCCGAGGAAACTCGCTAATCCTTCGCCAACGTAATCAATCCCGTATAGAAACTTACAACCCGCTTGATAGAATTGATATTTTATACGAGGTATTAAAGGCCAAGATTTCTTAAAATAAAAGTGAACAGATATATATTTTTTTATACTTTGCGCTATACACTTACAACATCGACGTCCAGTTCTGCACAATCTACATTTTCTTCGTCATCGGTATCCGAAAACTCCTCCATTACACCATCACTAAAATGTAAAATCCGTTTACATTTTTGTAATTCCAATGCCGTAACATTGTCCGATTCTCCCATTTTGTCTTCCATTATCAAAATAAGTTTCTTTATTGTCCAGTTACTCCGAGTCGCTAGAGAAGTTCTTGGTCAACAAAAAACGTAACTTGAGGTCTAAAATAGTTTTTTTACATTCAATCCAATCTTTCATTCATTTTACAACAATTCCGTATAAATTACTAATATTACTAATTTAATAATATTACTAATATTAAATATTTAAGTTTTCTGTTGTCTCTCCTTTTAAGGATGAGATATTATCGATTTTTGTTATCGAATAACCTGCAAAATAATAGCCCCATTCACGTACCTAACTTGAGAATATTTTTTTTAAATATTTTACTGGAAGTTGTTTGTTTACTACTAAAGATGGGTATTATGCTATGTTCCCACTGACTCGTTTTCCTCATTAGTTTTCCAAAACATTCGACCGTTCACACCGAGTTGAGATGTTTTAGTTTGACTCGTTTTGTAGTGCTTCTTATAAAGGGAAAACATTTCAAACCCCAAAACAGGCTTGGTGGGAACGCCGTATTAAGTTCGAGTTTATGCTTAGTACTAACAGTCTATTTCTGATATCCGAACATAAGCAATTGGGAACGAACTTTCGTCTCGATTTTGGTTTCTTTTACTGCCATTAGTTCGTTCGCATGGCTTACGTTATGCGCTTTACAGACTATCAGTTATTCCGGAGGGAATGTCGGTGTTTGTAAAGAATCTTACAGTGTGTCGGATCGATACGACTTGTCGGCGATGACTAAATAATCGGTAAAGGTGTTATCGATCCCCTAAACATGCAGCAGTATCGATTATGCCGTCGGACTTAACTTATAATGTGCACAATATATGGGATATGTTCGACACGAGCACTGTCGTCCGGAATAACTGATAGTCTGTAAAGCGCATTACTGTCAAATGCTAATATTACCAGATCTCAATTATTTCAATTACTTGAAAAGGACCCATACATTTTACAAATTATTTTCCATAAAATTCAATTTGGCATCACCGTTTATTTGGCACACTTTTCCCATTGCTGATATTTGGTTTAGCTCAATAATTTTTTTAACAAATTAGCCCGCGTAGAGAGATATGTATTTGTATTTCTATACTTCTACAATAATTACCCTGCCAGCATTTCAAAGTTCCATTTCATCCTCATCGCTACCACAGACTCGTAAGTGACACTGCACCCTACCAAGTTACTACAAAAAAAGTTTCTCATCAGTGCAATAATTAGGTGCCTTTTTAGATCAATTTAGAACGACGCCAATAAGAACCCTCTAAAAATATCAGAAAAAGTGAGTTTTAAGGTATTTGGGGGCGCTTCTGAGAATCCCACTACGTCGAAAACAGTCGTATACGATATCCAAAACTCCTCGGAAAAGCGCCGTCACTATTGAGAAGCTGTACCACGCCAAGTTTCAGCTCTTTATTATCGTTTTTATTTAAATAAATTATAAGAAGCGAGTTGTGCTTGGTGTTTCACAAAATATAAAATGGCTCTTGTAACAATAGTGATGGCAAAATACTTCCATGCGAATAGTGATGGCAAAATACTATCACAGTTGGCGATTGTTGCAGTGTCACTTACGAGTCTGTGGTAGCGATGAGGATGAAATGGAACTTTGAAATGCTGGCAGGGTTAACGTTATTGAAACGAACAGTGTTTTAATTGACGGGTAATTAAAAACGCCTAAATATAAAAACGTAACAATACTTTTTTGAATTAATAAAATAATGATGTTGAGTTACAAGTAGTAAGTTACATGCTACAGCGTCTATCAGTCAGTTTGTTTATTCTCGAGGGAGGCAGCGTGTCTGGAAAAATATCTGAAAAAAACAATCACTTTATTCCATTTGGAAAGTCGAAAAATTTTCACCATATACCTTTCACAATTTCAAGCGTAATAACTATGTTTTCAGCACTTTATTTTCGTTTTTATTTAAATTTAAATAAATTATAAAAACCTAGTTGTGCTTGGCGTTTCACAAAATATAAAAGGGTCTTCTAACAATAGTGATGGCAAAACACTTCCATGTACATTTTGTACTTTTTGATATGCTTCCCCATCACAGTTGGCGATTGTTGTAGGGACATTTACGAGTCTGTGGTAGCGATGATGATAGGTTATAGGTTAAAGTGGCAGCCTGATTAAGATTCAGGCTCACTTAGACTATTCAGTCCATTGTGATAAAGGATGAGGATGAAATGGATCTTTGAAATGCTAGCTGGGTTCAAATTGCTATCACACTTAACAAACACTCAGTCCAACTCAACAATATGAATAAAAGAAAAACAACAATAGGAAGAAAATATGCAAAAAAGTCAAAAATTTGGGGTTTTTCCCAAGATTCAAAATAAGAATCCAAACATTCGGGACTCATTCTGTCCCGAAAATTCTGAAATTTCAGGACGGAATTTACTCCGCGTGACAGCCCTTGCAAAACATTTAATATTTCCAAATTATATGATTAAAAAAGTTACCGTGAAAGTAAGCTTGAACTGATCTGAACACATCCTGCCCCTGCCAGCATTTCAAAGTTCCATTTCATCTTCATCGCTACCACAGACTCGTAAATGTCACTACAACCATCCTACTGTGATGGGGGGGCAGCATATCATAAAGTACAAAATGTACTTCATACATGTATTTTGCCATCACTACTTTTACAAAAGCCATTTAATTTTTTGTGAAATGCCAAGCGCAACCAGCTTGTTATATCCCTGCCAACATTTTTTGAATTTGGGGACTCTTTTGAGAATCCCCACTACGTCGAAAACAATCATATACGACATCAAAAACTCGTCGGAAAAGCGCCGTCACTATTGAGAAGTTGTACCACGCCAAGTTACTACAAAAATGTTTCGCATGAGTGCAATTATTAGGTGCCTTTATAGATCAATTTAGAACGACGCCAATAAGGGACCCTCCAAACAATCAGAAAAAGTGCATTTTAAGATAGTTGTAAAAGAATCATTGTGGTCGAGTAAAACACGTTTGTTTAGATATTTATTAATTTGATTAAACATTTACAAATTCTTAAAAATATAACATTTGTACCACTATCACATTACATTTAACATAATTTTTGGCATTAATGATTATGTTGAGTTACAAGTAGTGAGTTACATGTTGCTGCGTCTATCAACCAGTGTTTTTATTCCATGGAGGCAGCGTGTCTGTAAAATATCTGAAAAACAATCACTTTATTCCATTTGGAAAATCACCAAATTGTTCACCAATATACCTTTCACAATTTTAAGCGTATAATCTATGTTTTCAGAACTTTATATTCGTTTTTATTTAATTAAAATATAACAAGCTGGTTGCGCTTGGCGTTTCACAAAAAAAAAAATGGCTTTTTTAACAGTAGGGATGGCAAATTACTTGCATGTACTTTTTGATGTACCTTTTCATGATGGTTGAAGTGACATTTACGAGTCTGTGGTAACGATGAGGTTGAAATGGAACTTTGAAATGCTGGCAGGGATTTTATTTAAATAAAAACGAAAATAAAGATCTGAAAACATAGATTTTACGCTTAAAATTGTGAAAGGTATATTGGTGAACAATTTTTGATTTTCCAAACGGAATAAAGTGATTGTTTTTCAAATATTTTACAGACACGCTGCCTCCATCGAATAAAAACACTGGCTGATAGACGCTGCAACATGTAACTCTCTACTTGTAACTCTACATCATCATTAATGCAAAAAATTATGTTAAATGTGATGTGATAGTGGTATAAATGTTATATTTTTAAGAATTTGTAAATGATTAATCAAATTAATAAATATCTAAACAAACGTGTTTTACTCGACCACAATGATTCTTTTACCACTATCTTAAAATGTGCTTTTTCTGATTGTTTGGAGGGTCTCTTATTGGCGTCGTTCTAAATTGATCTATAAAGGCACCCAATAATTGCACTCATGCGAAACCTTTTTGTAGTAACTTGGCGTGGTACAACTTCTCAATAGTGACGGCGCTTTTCCGACGAGTTTTTGATATCGTATATGATTGTTTTCGACGTACTGGGGATTCTCAGAAGCGCCCCCAAATTCAAAAAATGTTGGCAGGGGCCAGACTCGGACTTTTATTCGTCGTATAGTGCCACGCCATAATTTATGGACGACGACATAATCGATTACCGCAGAAAGTTTATGTGTTCGATGGCGAATTTTTCGATTTTCATCTTATCGGCGACAAAGGCTAGTTCAATACGAGAGAGCGCGGAAGGATAAATAAGGATAGTCGAATAAACAAATTTCAAACTATTGTAATGCCTTTCGCAACCTTCCTCAGAGTTCGGGAAGTCAGCAGTGAGGATAGTGTAAGTCGATAGTAAATAAATTTAAAATACACCCCATTCTGCTCTTTGATAATATGTTTTTATAAAGCAAGTTTTTATAAACATCCAAAAAAAATCAATTACTTTTATCCTTTCCCAAAAGATGTGATTTCATTCTAATTATTTCCTCAAAATATTTGTGACACACTAGCAATTCGTTGCTGAAAATTTAATAAGGCCCCAAGGAGGAAAGAAATGGAAAACTCAGAAACCAGGCGAGAAATCAGCCTATGTGATAATGGAAATGGAGGAGGCGAAGATTGTGGGAATTGACATCGGAAATGAGCACTCGGCCTTTGTAGAAGTTCTTGTGGGAAAGAATGCCGTAGATTTTGAGGTAATTGCGAAACCATTTATTAATTTGGCATCTAATGAGCCATTATATTTTAAAGGAAATACTCATAACGTGCTCATTCATGACACCTATAGAAAGCAGAAACTCTGATAATGCAAACCGTGTGAGGTGCTTCAGTGAGGATGCCTTAGTGGCTTCAGTGGCACAAAAGAAGTGGTCGATGATGAAAATTGTTTGCACACAACCATTCAACAGACATGTCCAGTACGGATTATCATTTATAAAAGTGCATGTTGCACCATCGAATACGCCAAAACCTGTCGCCACCGTTGTTACCAAAATCCAACAAACTTCTGCATCCAAGTTAGGTCCATCAAATTCTATACAATTTGGAAAATTTAAACTACGTGAAGAGTCCCCCGATTCGGAAAATGAGGGAGCGTCAAATCTTTTCAATAAATGGAAAAATAGAAGGAATATAGATGAGCAATCGACTGCTGCGGCATCAAGAAATTCTATGAACACATCTATTAAACATGACCGAGTAGTTATAAATAGAAAAGATTCGCATGGAACAAAGGTAAATTCGGAATGTAAACAAACAGAGGTTCGTGATCGAAATAGAAATACCTTGTTGTTTGGTGAACCCGATGATATTCCAACAGAAAAGGAATTACGTCTAGAAAAGGAAATTGAAGCGGATAAAGAAAAACTACGAAAAGAAAAACTATGTAAGGAAAACAAACAAAAAGCTAAAGAAAATGTTGGTGATCACAACAAGGTTGAAGTAAGAGCTGCACAAAATGTCGCCACTGAACAAATAGTTCCTAGTGCTGCAGGCTCTACGATTAATAGCAAGGAAATAGAAAGGGTCAGGACACTTGAACATGAGAGACGCAAAAAACGTGCAATTTCGATAAGCCCGAGACGTTCAAAAAAAGTAAAAGCTGTAGACACCGAGTTCAGACCTTTCAACAGGCTGCTAAATGGTGTGGTTTTGGTAATAAGTGGGATACAAAATCCTGATCGAAGCGCATTGAGAAACAAAGCATTAGCCCTAGGAGCAAAGTACAAAGGAGATTGGGATGACACATGTACACATTTAATGTAAGTGCACCAGTGCTTCATTTCGAACCATGTAAACATTTGATTTTATAAATTAGCGTAGACAGAAAAATTTCATTTTCCGTTCAATTTCGAAAATAATTGGCAAAATTAATATTTGATTTAATTTAATTTATAACACTAGTTTACACTGAAAATGTACATTTGGTAAGAGGTGACTTTTCTTATGTATTTTGATCTGCTGAATTCGATTTTTTTCAATTTTTTTTTTTTGGAACCGTTTTTGAGATATCCCGTTACTTTCAATTTTCCGCTCTTTTTTCACAAAACAAATTATATCTCGAGTTAGAAATGTCCGATTATATCGCTTTTGGTACTTAAATGAAAGGTATTGACAAACAATCGTGTATAATTGGATCTGTGATAAGTTATGTTATGTGGTTCAAAAACTATCGATGCTATGCGATTATATTGTTGTTGATACTTAAATGAAAGGTATTGAAATGACGAATAATCGTGTAACTGGATCTGTGATAAGTTAAGTTGTCCAAAAACTATCGATGCAAAAAGAACAAAAAAAATCTCGATTTTCAGTGATCCACCCACACAAAAATGTATTTTTGTGTGGCCGAGTGGCATTTTTGTATGGCTGATTTGCTCATATTTGACATCGAATTTGTTCACTCAATTGCTTATAACTTTTTCATTTTTCGGATGTTTTTCTTCTAGTCTTATTACTTATTGGAGTATTACTTACGTTAGAGTATCTTCTATACGACCATACGACCTACGAAGAGAAAAAAATGCTTTCCATTGGTTTGTAATTTTCCGGCAGAAAAGGGTCACTGAAAAACATGTTTTTTTTTTTTTGGAAAATTTGTCCTTTTTGCATCGATAGTTTTTGAACAACTTTACTTATCACAGATCCAGTTACACGATTATTCGTCATTTCAATACCCTTCATTTAAGTATCAACAACGATATAGTCGGGCATTTCTAACTCGAGATATAATTTGTTTAGTGAAAAAAAGAGCGAAAAACTAAAAATAATGGCATATCTCAAAAACGTTTTCATATTTATACCCTTCACCACTACTGTGGTACAGGGTATAATAAGTTTGTGCATTTGTATGTAACGCCAAGAAGGAGTACTCATAGACCAAGCTTTTAGTATACGGATCGGCTTAGAATTAAATTCTGAGTCGATTTAGCGATGTCCGTCTGTCTGTCTGTCTGTCCGTCTGTCTGTCTGTCTGTTGATGTATTTTTGTGTGCAAAGTACAGCTCGCAGTTTTAGTCCGATTGTCCTAAAATTTGGTATAATGTCCTGTTTCGGCTCAAAGACGATCCCTATTGATTTTGGAAAAAATCGGTTCAGATTTAGATATAGCTGCCATATATACTTTTCACCGATCTGGTCATAATTGGCGTGTATCAACCGATCTTCCTCAAATTCCGTACATCCGAATATTTTATGGGTCTCGAAAAACTTGCAAAATATCGGCCAAATCGGTTCAGATTTAGATATAGCTCCCATATATAGCTTTCGCCCGATTTACACTCATTTGCCCACAGAGGCCAATTTTTGCTCCGATTTAGTTGAAATTTTGCATAGGGAGTAGAATTAGCATTGTAACTATGCGTGCCAAATTTGGTTGAAATCGGTTCAGATTTGGATATATCTCCCATATATGTGTTTTTCTGATTTCGACAAAAATGGTCAAAATACCAACATTTTCCTTGTAAAATCGCCACTGCTTAGTCCAAAAGTTGTAAAAATGACTCTAATTTTCCTAAACTTCTAATACATATGTATCGAGCGATAAATCATAAATAAACTTTTGCGAAGTTTCCTTAAAATTGCTTCAGATTTAAATGTTTCCCATATTTTTTTTCTAATATTGTGTTCCACCCTAGTACATTAGCCGACTTAAATTTTGAGTCTATAGATTTGTAGAAGTCTATCAAATTCTGTCCAGATCGAGTGATATTTAAATGTATTGGGACAAACCTTTATATATAGCCCCCCAACACATTTGACGGATGTGATATGGTATCGAAAATTTAGATCTACAAAGTGGTGCAGGGTATAATATAGTCGGCCCCGCCCGACTTTAGACTTTCCTTACTTGTTTTTTTTTTTTTAATTTTATTTTGAATTCTGATGAAAGTCGCTTTCATCAAATGTACTTGAAAAAATTTTATTTTGTAAACTAGTGTAATTAAAGGAAAAGTTATATAGTTGTACAAAAATGTATTAAGGCAAAGTCGACTATCGAAAACCTTCTTTCGGGGAAGTTCAAGGGTATTTCACTTTGTTTTTAGTGAATTATCCGAACTCTGAACTCCATTCAACCAACTTGCAGTCTAAAGGGTTTTGCCCAAATAAATTTGACAAACGTACTTTTCCTCGGGAGCATGCCCGCCTTGCATACACAAGATCGTGGGTTCGATTCCTGCTTCGACCAAACACCAAAAAGTTTTTCAGCGGTGGATTATCCCACCTCAGTAATGCTGGTGACATTTCTGAGGTTTTCAAAGCTTCTCTAAGTGGATTCACTGCAATGTGGAACGCCGTTCGGACTCGGCTATGTATTTGAGCTTAACATGGAATCGGGCAGCACTCAGTGATAAGAGAGAAGTTCACCACTGTGGTATCACAATGGACTG
This sequence comes from Haematobia irritans, assembly GCF_050003625.1. Classification (NCBI taxonomy): domain Eukaryota; kingdom Metazoa; phylum Arthropoda; class Insecta; order Diptera; family Muscidae; genus Haematobia; species Haematobia irritans. Next base: position 43,942,428 of record NC_134399.1, read on the forward strand.
AATAGTCTAAGTGGTATCACAATGGACTGAATAGTCTAACCTAACCTAACCTACATTAAATCAAAGTTAATTCATACATTTTTTACATAACTTACCCAAGATGTGCATTTAAGAATACGCCTAAGTATAACCAAGTGAAGGGCAAAGGAAAGATTGTGTCCCGCTCGTGGATAGAGAAATGCTTCGACTTAAAGAAATATTTACCCTGGCGCAGATATGCTTTGGACAGTGAGGAACTGACAAAACCGGAAAGCGATGAAGAAATCCTCGATGAATCATTTAAACCTGAGGGTAAAAAATCGCAAAAGAGGTTTAAAAATAAATTTAAGGTTTAATTGTAATTAATAATTTAATTGTAGAAAATGTGGAAAGAGAAACAGATGATACCAAATCAACTTTGGCTCTTTATGATTTAGATGACGATAAACATACTGTTTCTGGCAAAAAGTTATGTGTATCGTCATCAGAGACCGACACCGATGATGAGATACAAAGAATTAAACAGAGTAAGTATATCTATTTATTTATTAAAACTTTTACAATAATAACAAACAAACAAAATTAATAGAATAAATATACAAAAATATCACCAAAAGATTTTCAATTAAAAAGTTGATTGAAGCTTATACCGAAATCAATTAAAAAATTAACTGATGCAATTATTTTTTATTAAATATTAATTATCCCAATTAAAGTTTTAACTAAATAAAAAAATATTTACAATTAGGTTAGGCTAGGTTAAAGTGGCAGCCCGATTTAGTTTCAGGCTCACATAGACTATTCAGTCCATTTTAAATAAATATTTATATACATATAAAGTTATTAATATAGAGACTAAAAAACTGGTAATAATAATGTTTAAAAAAATTGAAGCAAAAATCAAGAAACATTGTGCAATTTCGAGGAAATTAACATATAAGACCCGAAAAGTCATCTGACCCTACCAGATCTACGTTAAAGACTATGGAATGCATTAACCAGCAAAGAAACACATGTAGAATTAGGCTTGTGAGACTGGTACCTGTCTTTTTATTTTCAATAACTTGATAATCAATCATGCTATTGAAATCAATTAATCATCATGTCCAATAAGCTTGTATTAAAATTGTAATGATAATATTTAAAATAAATATTTTTATCATACACATTTATTGCAATCTTCGAATATTTTTAAATCCAAGCGAAAGAAAATTTTACCATTAAATATTTTATAAGGCAGCTCATTAGGTTGTTTACAAGATATGCTCATTTCTGCTTGCTCATTGAAATAACAATTAAAGTGTTTAATTGAAAAAAAAAATCATTGATACTTTGTGTACTTGACTAACTCTTGCGTGTAACTAGAGTGATCAAAACCGGTCGGTGAAAACGGGTGGACCGGTTTTTCGTTTTGCACCGATTGTCGGTTTTGTATAAAATCCCATTTTCGGTGGACCGGTAGAACCGGTGTTTTTAATATCAAAGAACCCGTGTTTCGGTTATTAATTTTCAGTATAAATTTAAATAAGAAAACTTGCCGCAAGTTTTTTCTGCGCACTTCCAAATCTTTCCTGAACACTTCCACCATAGTATTCGCCCAAGCTGTCAAATAAAATATGTTAGTTTTCTAAAGAAATCCCAGAGATAATTCAATGAAATATAAACAATTCGTTTTTGTTGAATTAGGAACGAATATTTTGCCAACAAAATCTATGATATTACTTACGTTATTATTATTCGACTTAATTTCGTGTACTTTTCTATAGAAAATGAACTCTTTTTGTTAATATTTTAAAAAACAACAAAATGATTCTTCGAAAGCCCAATGCAGTATATGTAAGAAAATGTTTAGTTTTCAAGGCTCATCATATTTAATATAACATTAAAGAAATATTCACAAAAACCAAATGGGACCAAAAACTAAAAAATCGAATATTTTAATGTTTATCTATGGTATTGTTACCGCAATTACAGTCAAGAAATTTAATTTAACATTAAAACATTGAAATATTTTTCCTTCATTTATATTAAATTAAGCGTTTTTGCTACTTTTGGGAAAAACTGGTAGGACCGGTTATATCGGTTATTTATTTTTAAAACACCGCCTACCGGTTTTAAAAACTGATCCGGTTTTTTAAAACCGAGAAAATCCGACTTTCAAAAAGCCGGTTTATGATCACTCTACGTGTAACACTTTGGAGAAGATTTGTAGAAAGCCGATGAAAAGGAATTGATAAATCCTAGAAGGCCTGAAAGGGATTTTATCCTAATCAATTCTGAACATGGAAAATACCACTAACTAACCTATACATCATCATAGAGCTTAACATCGTCCGGCGATTCTTAAGAGAGGGTAAACGAATCAGCTTCAATCTAGAAGTTTATGGAGGAAGAACAAGTCATTGTTCCAATGAAGATGCCTCAAAACGAACAACAAGAATTGCGTCTGCACTGATTTTATCCTATCAACGTAAATTTCATATTAAGGATCCCATACGATAGAGCCATATTCCAGGATGGATTTACCAAGGGCTAAAAACCCACCTTTGTAACATAAGAGTCGTCATATAGCAAGAGGGGTATTCTCATTGACGCGCTAAACTCTCTAGTAGGAATGGTATCACCAGCTCATTTTGCTACTCTGTTCTAAGACAGGGAAGAGAAATGTTGACAGTTGTGATAGTGGTATCTTTCCACTATCCTTTCTGTTGATATTTCACCTCTGTGGACATTAACGCCCATATTCATAAAAGTTATCGTAAACTTTAAACCAAATTTTACCATAGAAATTCCTTCGATAAACTGCCAGTAAACTACTATGAAATTGGGCATAAGTGTTCGAAGTTTTTCTTAAGATACATAAAATATTTTTTTTGTTGACAAAAACATAAAAGTTCCTTAGTTTTCGAATTTAAAGTTATTAGATCCCCAGAGTACATACTATATTTTTAACAAATTTCTAGTTGCAACAAATTAACATTTTGCTAAAGATTTTGTAAATATATCAGCTACATGAATATTCGTTAATACGTGTTCCAACTTGATATGACCCTTTTGTATACACGCAGAGAAGAAACATGATTGCACAATCATATTCGAAGAGCAAAATAATAGGATAGCCCATCTCGTGTAAAAATTGGGGGATCTGATTTGATATCGATAGATCTGAGCCAAGATATGATCAGATGTGAGCAGATTCGAAAAATGGTTATATCTGTTCAGATTTAAATACTATGAAATTGGATCTGATCAGATGTCAAAAATGAAAAAAATGGTTAAAGAATAATTCTCGTAAGTAAATTTCATAAGGAATTAACATAAAAGACCCAAATTAAATCATCTCACTAGGCCAGATCACGCTAAAGACTATGGAAATGTGTAGTGGGCAACCCTGAAACATATATACATTCAGGCTTGCGGGATGGGTATCTGGCATTTTCTTTTCAGTACGTAAAAAAATTTCACCTCACCAGTTAAAGGTTAAAATTCGCGAGATCTTTTCGCACCAATGTTTGTCTCTGAGGAGATTTCAAACGACGTATTCAATAGGTCTGATCGCGAACTTTTCCAGTAAAAAACTAACAAGAGAGTAAGAGTGTATTTTACTCTCTGCTTAAAATTGCTGAAAAGTACTCGAACGGCATCTAGGAACTATTTGCACATTAAAAGTTTCATCTTCTAAAACATTAAAAACAAAAAAACGGATCCCTTGTTTTTAAACTTCCAATTGTAGTTGCGGAACATGTACCCTCTACTGGTGCTTTGTTATATACAACCAGCTGGCAACGTATGCCATGGATTGATTTTACTGGGGAAAAAATCTCTAGCAAAACCTTGCAATTTCTCTCTGATAACTTTCAAATGTAGCATCTCTCCGTCTCTCTTTTGCTGTCTTTTTGTTGTAAACGAACGACTTCCAGTAAAAATTTGTTATAAATATTAAAACTCATCGGGTTCTCGAACATTTTTTGGCTATTTTCTTGGCTCTCACATATTTAATATAGTCATCATGCATGTATATGTAAACGAGACTATAACATTTTGATCATCATCTGTAGGTGCTTACTCAGTAACAGCTTTTACACAACCTAAAGATGATGGTTAGGTTAGGTGGCAGCCCGAAGTATCAGGCTCACTTAGACTATTCAGTCCATTGTGATACCACATTGGTGAACTTCTTTCTTATCACTGAGTGCTGCCCGATTCGATGTTAAGTTCAATGACAAGGGACCTCCATTTTATAGCCGAGTCAGAACGGCGTTCCACTTTGCAGTGAAACCATTTAGAGAAGCTTTGAAACCCTCAGAAATGTCACCAGCATTACTGAGGTGGGATAATCCACCGCTGAAAAACTTTTTGGTGTTCGGTCGAAGCAGGAATCGTACCCACGACCTTGAGTATGCAGTATGCATATTTATCCAGGTTCTTGTAACGATATTTATAATGCTAATTTGAATGCTATCCAAACGGTCATAGCTACTGTAAGATCCTCTGATTTGATTGTTTTGTCTGGTGATTTTAATCTTCTATCTATCACATGGAATTATGGAATTTTTATCATTCCGAATTTGTCGACATTTTGTTAAAAGAGGGTCTTTTTCAAATCAGCAATATACTAAATTCGAAAAATAAATTACTGGATTTAATTTTTAAAAATTAACTAAAAGATGTGTTCTTATCACGTGTCAACGCTGTTGTAAATCCAGAAGACGTTTATCATCCTACTATCTTTATGTATATAAATATGTCCTTTTCAAGATCTATGCGAAAAAACTCGTGTCGAAAACTGATAAAATACTATTAAATGTAAATTGGAATGATATTCTACCAGCGAGCAATTTTGATGAATCAATAAATACATTCATTGCCCAATCTGTTCCATTACTTGGAAAACAACGATCCTCCCCGCCGACTTTGTAATGAATCCAATAAATTCTATAAATATCTGGATTTGTCAGAATAGAAATATAATATTAAGAGAAAGATAACAATAAATTAATGATTTTTCAAGATCAAGATCTTTTTTGAATATTTTATTTATTTTTCTCAATAGATTGTCTACAATAGATTTGTAGAAATTACATTTCATAAATATCAGAGTATTAAAAAATTATAAAATTTTAAATAAGTCTACAAATTATTTTCTTTTAGTCAATAATTGTCAATAAGTCTTATAAATTATGTCATTTTATAAATATCGAACGGATATATTTACATCACATTTTGCAAGTATCAGGCGAACAGAAAATTAAACAGTAATACCTCAAATGACTTACATGCATAATATAGACAACACAAAATACTTAAAGCTACTGTAGATTCACTGCAATCGGCTGTATGTATTGCACTGAGTTGTTTCTACTATTGCACGATGATCACTACACACAAAAAATTATCACCAACATTTTTTCAATTAAACACTTAATTGAATTTGGAAACGGATTCAATTAATATGTTAATTGATTCAATTAATTATTTAATCAAATCCGAATAAAAACCAATTAAAAAATGAGTGATATTTGTTACGTTTCCAATTAAAATATTAATTGATTCAATCAATTTGTTAATCAATTCGGAAATAATTTTCAATTACAAACGTGATTGAAATTTTTTCCGTTTCCAATTACACATGTGATTGATCCAATCACCTTTGTGATTGAAATTGAAAAATATTGAGCAATGGAAAGAGCGAAGAGAGAACAAGAGAATGGGTATTTATTCAACAATGTATGATGGAGAGATCAGTCTGTAGAAGTAACTTGTAACGAACGGTTGGGTTTTTGTTTTTCGCGTAAATTGAAAAACATGATTGGCGACATTCTGTCTGCTGCATTTAAAATGTGTACATAAATATTTTGAACGCAACAACAAATCATAGCAAAGGGTTGAAATAAATAAAGTGTGCAACAACAAATGGCCACGTGGTAAAGGTTTGAAAAAATATATGAGAGAACGCATTTGAAATGACCTGTGTTTGTGTTTTGTGGTATTGTAAAAATGGAAAACAATCTACGTTTATTGAAGGTAAGAAATTGTGAAATGTGAATACCGTTTTCCATTGAATCCTGTTTACATTAAACGGACTAAAATAATATATTTTTTATTCATTTCTTTTAGTAACCAATTTTATTTCGTGAAATTGACCAATCAACTCCATCATTTTATCAAATATGTAAGAATATGTTTGCAACAAAAAAGTGAAAAGTGAAGATTCATCTTGAAGTTGCGAAGTGGCGTTGGGAATAAATTGTATTTTTGTTTTACCTGCCTTTTTCAGTTTGAACCCAAGTAGAGAGCAGTATATCTGATATATAAACTAATGAGCTGAAATATGTAATGGTAAAAAAGTTCTTTCTTTTGGATTTAAAAATATGAAAAATATCCGAAAATAATAAAAATATGTATTTCCCATTTATATATTTTTTTTCTATTTTTAGAATTTGCAAAGTATCATCAATATAATACCAAATATTACATTGCTTTCCCATTATTTTTGTCTATGATTGGTTCAAATTTTAATAGACGATTTCAATGTGCGGAAATTTTGGAAAGGAATTGCTACTAAAATTAAATTACCGAGCTCCTTAATACACCTTTTTATGCTAAAAGACTACAACAGCAAAAGAAGATTATAAATCTGCAACCTGGAACTAAGAATTGAACTTGATATTCTATGCAGGTAATGTTTAACAAAATTAACTTTTAATTGAACAAAATTAAATTCGAATTATTCTGTTTACTTTCAGAAAAACTAATTTAGCTTACAGGCTGCTGATTTATTGGAAATCTAGGCGCATCTACATATTAACAGAAGGACCATGCTAACATGGTTATTATTATAAGGAAGATAATGATTTATATAATTTATGTAATTGTATTTGTAAGTTATGTTAGAACAAACCACAAATGACAAAAACCAAATTTATTTGTCTATTGCATAATTCAAAAAATAATAAAATATTAAATATGTTTTATAAGAAACACATATTTTCTTTTATTTCAAATAAAATTAAATACAATTTGGGGGTCGCAATATATAAATTTTTTGATTGAAATTTATAGCCAATTTCAATTAATTATTTAATTGAATGAATCAAATAGTTGATTGATTTTTGTCGCGAAATTAATTAAAATTTTAATTGATTCAATTAAAACTGTGATTGAATTTTATGTTAAAAATCAATCACGTTTTTAATTGATTCAATCACACAATTAATTGATTCCGTGACAAAAGTCAATTAAATTTTTAATTGAAAATCGTGTTGGTTTTCAATCAAAATGGGTGATTGATACTATCATTTTCGTGATTGAAGACATTTCAATTAAAAAAATGATTGAATCCGCGATTTTCGTGATTGAAATCAAAAAAAAATTTTTTGTGTGTACCATGTATTTGTTGTTTCCTTTTCCGAAGCAAATGCCTGTAACATTGAGCGATGTTTTCTGTGTCAACTTTGAAGTTCATTCGGTTGCTTGCAGGTACATTGTTTATAAGAAGCGTTTCTAATGTAAACCTTTTGTTGTAACTGTTTTCTCTTTCTAATATTCTTACATCGTCAAAGTTTGGGTTGTGGTTGCTCTTTGCACAGTGGTCCGTTAGTGCTGTTTTTGTGACATTTGAACTGGTACGCAATTTTATATCTGATTTATGTCCTAAAATCCTTGTTTTTAGTTAGTTTTTGGATGTCCCGATATAAACTTTTTCCCATTGTTCATATTATTTCCTCCACAAGGTATTTTCATATATAGTGTTGTGTTTTTCCATCGTGGGAATTCTGCTTTTCATATTAGAAAATCATTTTTTAACTGTATTATTTGACTTATGTGCTAACATACATTGGCTTTTGTCAAATATTTCAGAATTTGTAACCCTTTCGGACAATTTATTTACATATATCAGTGATTTGTAGAATTTTTCCTCGTTTTTATACCCACCACCATAGAATGGTGACGGGGGTATAATAAGTTTGTCATTCCGTTTGTAACACATCGAAATATCGATTTCCGACTATATAATGTATATATATTCTTGATCAGGGAGAAATTCTAAGACGATATAACGATGTCCGTCTGTCCGTCTGTCTGTCTGTCTGTCTGTCTGTCTGTTGTAATCACGCTCCAGTCTTCAATAATGAAGCAATCGTGCTGAAATTTTGCACAAGCTCGTCTTTTGTCTGCAGGCAGGTCAAGTTCGAAGATGGGCTATATCGGTCCAGGTTTTGATATAGTCCCCATATAAACCGACCTCCCGATTTGGGGTCTTGGGCTTATAAAAATCGTAGTTTTTATCCAATTTGCCTGAAATTTGAAATCTGGAGGTATTTTATGACCATAAAGAGGTGTGCCAAAAATGGTGAGTATCGGTCCACGTTTTGGTATAGCCCCCATATAGACCGATCTCCCGATTTTATTTCTTGGGCTTATAGAAACCGCAGTTTTTATTCAATTTACCTGAAATTGGAAATCTAGAGGTATTGTAGGACCACAAATACGTGTGCCAAAATTGTGAGTAACGGTCCATATTTTGGTATAGCCCCCACATAGACCGATCTCCCGATTTTACTTCTTGGTCTTATAGAAACCGCAGTTTTTATTCAATTTATCTGAAATTGGAAATCTAGAGGTATTGTAGGACCACAAATATGTGTGCCAAAAATTGTGAGTATCGGTCCATATTTTGGTATAGCCCCCATATAGACCGATCTCCCGATTTGGGGTCTTGGGCTTATAGAAACCGTAGTTTTTATCCAATTTGTCTGAAATTGGAAATCTAGAGGTATTTTAGGACCATAAAGAGGTGTGCCGAAAATGGTGAGTATCGGTCCATATTTTAGTATAGCCCCCATAAGAACGATCTCCCGATTTAACTCCTTGGGTTTCTAGAAACCGTAGTTTTTATCTGATATGCCTGAAATTGTAAATATTCTGGTATTTTAGGCTCACAAAAACGTGTATCGGATTACGTTTTTATCGGTCCATTTGGTAATGCCTCCATATAGACCGACTTCACTTTTTGGGGGTGTAGAAGGCGCACTGATCATGAAAATTGCTTGAAACTCAATGTAAAATTTCCAGATTTTACTTCTACAGATTTAAGATTTCAAATCAAGACGTTATTTTAAAATTTTCTTGCACACTTACAAGAGATGTTAATGATTCCTCTAAAACTCAAACAAAAATGGTTCTTATAAATCCAGGATCTGATATAGTCTTCATAGGTGAAATCTTTAAATTTATCTTCGGGAAGTGTCCTCAAGTCCTCAAGCCCTCCTGAAATTTCAAAGGAAACCCTAATATTTGGTTCATGGTGGTGGGTATTTAAGATTCGGCCCGGCCGAACTTACTGCTGTATATACTTGTTGTTTTTGCTATGTGTTTCTTTCTATAGGTTTGAAATTTGTTATTAAATCGTTGATAAGATATTTTGGAAAATTGACTAAAACAAAATAAATTGTAGACTTATTTAAAATTTTATAATTTTTTAATACTGTGATATATGTATATGAAATGTAATTTTAAAAAATCTATTGTAGAAAATAAATAAAATATTCAAAAAGGCGTGAAAAATCATTAATTTATTATTATAACATAAAAAGGTCGAAGAAAATCAAATAAAAAATGAGAAAGATAACATTATTATTAAATAAAGGGTGATTCTTTTGAGGTTAGGATTTTCATGCATTAGTATTTGACAGATCACGTGGGATTTCAGACATGGTGCCAAAGAGAAAGATGCTCAGTATGCTTTGACATTTCATCATGAATAGACTTACGATCTGCCACAACGTCGAATTTTCAGTGAATGGGCCCTAGAAAAGTTGGCAGAAAATCCGCTTTTTTATCGACAAATTTTGTTCAGCGATGAGGCTCATTTCTGGTTGAATGGCTACGTAAATAAGCAAAATTGCCGCATTTGGAGTGAAGAGCAACCAGAAGCCGTTCAAGAACTGCCCATGCATCCCGAAAAATGCACTGTTTGGTGTGGTTTGTACGCTGGTGGAATCATTGGACCGTATTTTTTCAAAGATGCTGTTGGACGCAACGTTACGGTGAATGGCGATCGCTATCGTTCGATGCTAACAAACTTTTTGTTGCCAAAAATGGAAGAACTGAACTTGGTTGACATGTGGTTTCAACAAGATGGCGCTACATGCCACACAGCTCGCGATTCTATGGCCATTTTGAGGGAAAACTTCGGAGAACAATTCATCTCAAGAAATGGACCGGTAAGTTGGCCACCAAGATCATGCGATTTGACGCCTTTAGACTATTTTTTGTGGGGCTACGTCAAGTTTAAAGTCTACAGAAATAAGCCAGCAACTATTCCAGCTTTGGAAGACAACATTTCCGAAGAAATTCGGGCTATTCCGGCCGAAATGCTCGAAAAAGTTGCCCAAAATTGGACTTTCCGAATGGACCACCTAAGACGCAGCCGCGGTCAACATTTAAATGAAATTATCTTCAAAAAGTAAATGTCATGGACCAATCTAACGTTTCAAATAAAGAACCGATGAGATTTTGCAAATTTTATGCGTTTTTTTAAAAAAAAAAAGTTATCAAGCTCTTAACAAATCACCCTTTACTTAAGATACCATATGTATATATTGTAATATATTAGTGTTAGTCTCCATAGATGAAAATAAAAAAAAAACTGTCCAAGAGGACCCGCAAACCAAATCTGGGGATCGGTTTATGTTGGAGCAAAAAAAAAAGTGAAATTGTTTATTTGATTCGGAATTGGTGGCAAAATGGCGTAGAAGCGATGAACTTAACATGGGCTTGACGCATCATTTCAAATTTTGAGATATTTTGATCAATAAATATTTTTTATGATTTTTAATGCAATCTAACGCTAGTCTGAATGTTTGGTATCAAATATTTTCAAATATTTGCAACTTTTCTGGAATGGTTTAAATTTTTTCGACAAAATTTAAATAATTTGTATCATTATACCCTTCACCACTACTGTGGTACAGGGTATAATAAGTTTGTGCATTTGTATGTAACACCAAAGAGGAAAAGTCTGAGACCCATCGTTTAGTATACCGATCGTCTTAGAATTAAATTCTGAGTCGATTTAGCGATGTCCGTCTGTCTGTCTTTCCGTCTGTCTGTCTGTCTGTTGGTGTATTTTTGTGTGCAAAGTACAGCTCGCAGTTTTAGTCCGATTGTCCTAAAATTTGGTATAGGGTCCTGTTTCGGCTCAAAGATTTAGATATATCAAAGATTTAGATATAGCTGCCATATATATTTTTCACCGATCTGGTCATAATTGGCGTGTATATCAACCGATCTTCCTCAAATTCCGTACATCCGAATATTTTATGAGTCTCGAAAAACTTGCAAAATATCAGGCAAATCGGTTCAGATTTAGATATAGCTCCCATATATAGCTTTCGGCCCGATTTACACTCATTTGCCCACAGAGGCCAATTTTTGCTCCGATTTAGTTGAAATTTTGCATAGGGAGTAGAATTAGCATTGTAACTATGCGTGCCAAATTTGGTTGAAATCGGTTCAGATTTGGATATATCTCCCATATATAGCTTTCGCCCGATTTACACTCATATGACCACAGAGGCCAATTTTTAACTCCGATTTAGTTGAAATTTTGCACAGGGAGTAGAATTAGCATTGTAGCTATGCGTGCCAAATTTGGTTGACATCGGTTCAGATTTAGATATAGCTCCCATATATATGTTTTTCTGATTTCGACAAAAATGGTCAAAATACCAATATTTTCCTTGTTAAATCGCCACTGCTTAGTCGAAAAGTTGTAAAAATGACTCTAATTTTCCTAAACTTCTAATACATATATATCGAGCGATAAATCATAAATAAACTTTTGCGAAGTTTCCTTAAAATTGCTTCAGATTTAAATGTTGCCCATATTTTTTTTACTAAAACTGTGTTCCACCCTAGTGCATTAGCCAACTTAAATTTTGAGTCTATAGATTTTGTAAAAGTCTATAAAATTCTGTCCAAATCGAGTGATATTTAAATGTATGTATTTGGGACAAACCTTTATATATTGCACCCAACACATTTGACGGATGTGATATGGTATCGAAAATTTAGATCTACAAAGTGGTGCAGGGTATAATATAGTCGGCCCCACCTGACTTTAGACTTTTCTTACTTGTTTTATTATGTCTTTCTCTGTATTTAACCTGTTGGAAACAAAAAAGGTTAAAATTACCCATTAAAAATTATGAAAAGCGAGTTATAAAGAATTGAAATAAAAGGACTTCCAGAGCATTTAAAACAATTAACATCTTTGGCAGGACATTTTTGGAAGATCATTTAAATATGCTCCTTTAGAACAACTTCCAAATTTGTTTGCTAGGTAATTATTAATTGGGCTTGTCATAGGGCGAATGTCCACTAACAGGTTGGCTGATAAGTCCCCGATCTAACAAAGAAAAACACATTTTTTGTCAAAATTCGTTTTTATTATTCAACATAGTTCCCTTCAAGAGTGATACAACGATTATAACGACCTTCCAATTTTTTGATACCATTTTGGTAGTACTCTTTCGGTTTTGCCTCAAACTAGGCCTCAGTTTCGGCGATCACCTCTTCATTGCAGCCAAATTTTTTCCCTGCGAGCATCCTTTTGAGGTCTGAGAACAAGAAAGTCTCTGGGGACCAGATCTGGAGAATACGGTGGGTGGGGAAGGAATTCGAAGCCCAATTCATGAATTTTTGCCATCGTTCTCAATGACTTGTGGCACGGTGCGTTGTCTTGGTGGAACAACACTTTTTATAGCCTCCACCATAGGATGGGGGGTATATTAACTTTGTCATTCCGTTTGTAACACATCGAAATATTGTTCTAAGACCCCATAAAGTATATATATTCTGGGTCGTGGTGAAATTCTGAGTCGATCTGAGCATGTCCGTCCGTCCGTCCGTCTGTTGAAATCACGCTAACTTCCGAACGAAACAAGCTATCGACTTGAAACTTCGCACAAGTAGTTGTTATTGATGTAGGTCGGATGGTATTGCAAATGGGCCATATCGGTCCACTTTTACGTATAGCCCCCATATAAACGGACCCCCAAATTTGGCTTGCGAGGCCTCTAAGAGCAGCAAATTTCATCCGATCCGGCTGAAATTTGGTACATGGTGTTAGTATATGGTCTCTAACAACCATGCAAAAATTGGTCCATATCGGTCCTTAATTATATATAGCCCCCATATAAACCGATCCCCAGATTTGGCTTGTGGAGCCACTTGGAAGACCAAAATTCATCTGATTCAGTTGAAATTTGGTACGTTGTGTTAATATATGGCCTCAAACTCCCATGCAAAAATTGGTTGATATCGGTCCATAATTTTATATAGGCCCCATATGAACCGATCCCCAGATTTGACCTCCAGAGCCCCTTCCCATTCGGTTGAAATTTGTTACGTGATGTTAGTATATGGTATCCAACAACCATGCATGAATTGGTTCCTATCAGTCCATAATTATATATAGCTCCCATATAAACCGATCCCCAGATTTGACCTCCGATGCCTTTTGGAGAAGCAAAATTCATCCGATCTGCTTGAAATTTGGTACGTGGTGGTAGTATGTGATATTTAACAACCATGCCAAAAGTGGTCCATATCAGTCCATAATCATACATAGCCCCATATAAACCGATCCCGAGATTTGGTTTTCGAGCCTTTTGGAGGAGCAAATTTCATCCGAGTGAGTTGAAATTTGGTACATTGTGCTAGTATATGGTCGTTAACAACCATGCCTAACTAGGTCCATATCGGTCTATAGTTATATATGGCCCTCAGATAAATCGATCCTCAGTCACACAAAAATTGGTCCATATCAAGTTCATAATTGTATATAGCCCCCATATAAGCGACCCCCATATTTCAATTCGGGATACCTTGTCACCGGTATCCATGGTGGAGGGTACATAAGATTCGGCCTGGCCGAACTTACGGCCGTATATACTTGTTTCTTCTTTATATGGGGCCGTTTTGCCGCGATTTCGACCTTCAAACGCTCCATTAACGCCATATAATAGTCACTGTTGATGGTTTTTCCCTTCTCAAGATAATCGATAAAAATTATTCCATGTGCATCCCAAAAAACAGAAGCCATTACTTTGCCAGCGGACTTTTGAGTCTTCCACGCTTCGGAGACGGTTCACCGGTCGCTGTCCACTCAGCCGACTGTCGATTGGACTCAGGAGTGTAGTGATGGAGCCATGTTTCATCCATTGTCACATATCGACGGAAAAACTCGGGTGTATTACGAGTTAACAGCTGCAAACACCGCTCAGAATCATCAACAAGTTGTTGTTTTTGGTCAAATGTGAGCTCGCGCGGCACCCATTTTGCACAGAGCTTCCGCATATCCAAATATTGATGAATGATATGACCAACACGTTCCTTTGATATCTTTAAGGCCTTTGCTATCTCGATCAACTTCATTTAAGGGTCATTCAAAATCATTTTGTGGATTTTTTTGATGTCTTTGTCGGTAACCACCTCTTTCGGACGGCCTCTGCGTTCACCGTCCTCATTTCACCACGCTTGAATTTTGCATACCAATCAATTATTGTTGATTTCCCTGCCAAGTTTTTGCTTCCACCGTATTTTTTCCCTTCAGAAAACAGTATTTTATCAAAACACGAAATTCCTTTTTTCCATTTTTTCACAATAACAAAACTTGCTTCACAAAAGACGCTCTATCTCACAAACTAATTGACTTACAGACGTCAAATTTTGACACGAATCATTTGAAGGTTGGTACTATATAAAAATAATATGCATTTAATACTAGCGACGCCATCTATGTGTCAGACCGGGGACATATCAGCCAACCTGTTATTTCAAGAAATATTTAAGAAATTTTGTGATATTTTGATAAATATCACAAAATAAAAATAAGTTTTAAAAATTTTTATGATCTCTAATGCATTCTAACGCTTGTCTGGAACGTTTGACTCAAATATTTTCAAAAATTCGCAATTTTTCTAGAATGCATTTAGCATTTTTTCCGACAAAATTTAAATAAATTGTTCCATTTTATTCTTTCTTATTGTGTTTTTAACCTATTTAAAACAAAAAAGTTTAAATTACCCATTAAAAATATGAAAAAACGAGTTATAAACAAGTGACTCAAATGAACTTCCTGTGCAGCTAAAATAAAGAACATCTTTGGAGGACATTTTTGGAATTGCTTTTAAAATTGTGCCTTTAGAAGAATTTTCAAATTTTTTTGCTGGGTGCGGACTAATATTTGCTCGGTTGTTAGAGGGCATATACTAACATCAAATTTTCAACCGGATCGCTCTTCCAGCGTAGCCAAATGTTCCAAGCTCCCCTTCCAAAAGCAATATTATGTTCGTGAAACATGTTTGGGGTGATCATATTCCTTTTCTGCGTGTAAAACAGCATTGAATATGTCCGCATTAGTTTTCAGATGTTTTCGGATTTCATTAAAAATATTAAAAACGTAAAAAAACAAAAGTTTTTTTAAAAATGTTCCAACGTTTTCAATAATACTTGTACCCTGAAATGGATCGACACCCTTTTCAAATATTTCTTTTGAAAATTTCTATTATTTCATTTGTCCTTACTGTGTTTTATATGCAGCAAATAAATTGCGAAAACTGGGTAAACAGAGATGAAGAGAAGTTTATCTCTAGAAGAACAGTTTTTGTTATGCTTAGGAAGAAATTTCAAATTTTTATTTGTATGTAATTAATTTATGTAATTAGGTTTATGTTGCTTAATTATGTAAATACGATATAAAGAGTGATACAGTTTTTTTTATTTTTTTCCAGCGAATTCAGAAATTGATCAGAACAACAAGAAGAAGAATGGTTCGAAGGATGTTTATGATGTATCCACTGATGAAGAAGTTTATGTAAAACATAAACGGAATGTTGTTGCAGAATAAAATTTTTCATGTCACCTTTCTAATTAATAATTTTTATACTAAAAAAACTGTTTTATGTTGATCAATAAAATATTGTTTGAGATGGAGCTTTGCTTGTTCAATTTGATTACTTATATGGATAAAAAAGTATGTTTTTCATATGTTCCGGTCAACATTTGTTAGCACTATATGTTTAAGAACAAAAATATAATTGTCCCAAATTTATATAAAATGTTTGCGACATATCTGTTAAAATGTTGGATATTGGGACATAATTTTTGCTATATATAATACTTGTGGATTATATATGTTAAGATACGATATTCAGAGCAAAAGAGGGAGGGTATAGAGAAAGAAATAAAAATAGAGACCGAGAGAGTCCAAGAAACATACAACATAACACAGCAAAAAAAGAACTAATGGTGGATGATATTCTTAAGTATAAATATTATTTTATTTGCGGGGAAAAGATATAGATAATAGAAATTTGGAAAGAAATAAGCATGTGTTTTTTTGGCTTGATAGTATGTGTTTTTTACCTACATCGGCATCAATTTTTTCTTCGTGCAGCTTTAAATCAAATCAAGACGGAAATGGACAAAGCGTTTTCGAAAAAAAGAACTACAAAAATTAAACACAAACGAATAAAATGGTTGAACGATTTGGTTTGAACTAACTATATTCCATAATATTCAACCTTAATATCTAATACATAGAATAAAACTACATGCTACACGGACGAAAAAGACTGTTTTTCATAATTTCCCATTACTTAGGAGTGGATGTCCACGATACACCACCGATTCAATATCCATTAGACTTACCAAGTATGGCCTTTACGGTAGAGGCTGGCATTTATATACCTAAAGATCGATTAGATGTTCCCGAGGAATTCCGTCGGATTGGTATTCGTATCGAGGACGACATATTAATCAACGACGAAAATAGGATCGAAGTTTTGACGGAAAAGTGCAAGAAAGAAATTAGTGATTTGGAGAATTTACACAAAAAGAAGTCTATTTAAATAATAGAATTTGCTTTTACATGCTCTTATTTTAAACAAATGTACAATTATAGCATGTAGATCGCAATGTACACAAAAAGGCAACCCGTTTTCTTATACGGCATTTTTAATAGAAGGATATATTTTAATTTAATTTATTTTTGTGTATTTTTATTTGAAACGGCATACCAATTTTTAACACATTATTTTTAAGTGAAGCATATATTTAAATGACTTAAACATGATTAAAAATAATAAGTTGTTCTCTAACATCAAGTACCAAAACTAAAATTTAAAAGAGAATTGTCTCCTAAAAATATCCTTACTTCAATTCACTGCTTCTTTGGCTCGGAATCAATACCAAAATCTTTAGTGAAAAGACAAAATCGTAGGAGCCAGACATACTTTTATGTCAGTGAAAATTTTTAAAATTCTTTCTTTCGTTTTTTTGCTTTCAGCTTAAAACCGTGCATTGACAAAACTACAAGCGTAGCTTAACCAACAGAGGAAAACAAGATATGTTTGTACGAATTTATTTCGGCATAAGCCGGCTATCGTAAACCTTTTTTCGGAAGGCTCAAGTGTGGTTCACTTTGGGTTTAGTGAACTGCCTGAATTTATTCTGATAATTGATAGTTTTGCTGCAAGTAGATTATGCTGATGAGGAATGTGGTAATTCCGAAACGTGCGTCCATCGAACCATCTTGCAGTCTATAGGGCTTTGCCCAAATAAATTTGACAAACATCCTTTCCTCTGTTGGTTAAGCTACGCTTGTAGTTTAGTCAATGAAGCTGAAATCAAAAACAACAATAATGATTGAAGAATAAACCAACAATAACAAAACGAATTCTTTCTTTCTTTACTTTAACTTTACGTTTATATTGACGTTTGCCAATCATTTTATTTAATATCTTTTTTTATTTCGTTCTCTTTTGTATATAATTCAATTTGACAATTTGATATATAAATATTTAAATTAGAACAGAAATTTTCGTGATATATGTGACAATAACATTATGTTGTCTGTCACTTCTACATGTTTTACTAATTAACTAACTAGAAGATTAATTGTATTGTATTGCATATTATTTACAAGTTATAATTCATTATGTACGATCTATACCTTAAGGCGCTGCTTACATACAAGTACAGTTTTTCCCATCCATTTTCAAACTCTCCGTTTAGTATGCTAACAATTTCAGTTTCTTTTAAGTATGAATTTCCTAAGTACAATATCCTTAATTCTCTTAATATTGGACACGAGGCTATAAAATGTTGTATATTTTCTATTTCTCTTGTATTGCAAAGTGTACATTTTCTATTTCCGGATTCGTTGAATTTGGTTCCATTTAGTGGGAGAACATCGGCCCTAGTTCTGATGATAATTGATATTTTCTCAAGATTTCCTATGTCTTTCATATAATCCACTCCAGCCTCTGGGTTCAATAGTCGATAGTATCTCCTATCAGATTACAAGCACTTTTCTTTCTTTTCTGCATAACTGGCGCATTTGGGTAGGTGGTCGATCAAGCTCGTTGTCGATTTCCAAACATCTGCGTTATTAATTATATTTTCATCTATAAAAACATTAACTTCTTGTGCGAATGAGTACATAGCTGACGCCCAAAAATTCTTTTTGCCCAAATTTTATTCGATAATAATAATGGGGTAACCTTGAGGTTTCGTATTTAAATATAGTATTAAATATATAGTTTGTATGGAGCTTTAAAGTATAAAAATTGCTGTCTGCAATGTCAGTTTCTAGCGCTAGTATATAATTAGGTATAAAGTTTGGCAGTTTTAATACTTTTTTCAAAAAATATCTTTGGAGTTTATCTACTTCGTCAAACCAAGCGTACCCCCACACTTGAGCTGCATATGCCTGTGTCGATCTACATACAAACTTGAAGATTTTCCATTTGGACAAAAGAGATACATGTGGTTTATTGATTAATCCTTGCCAAGTCGCATTTATGCATACCTTTGAGGATATATTCCGTTTTTCTACGTGTTTGGTAAACGACATTTTTGGGCTAAGTGTTACTCCCAAGTAACAAAACTCATTGACTACCTCAATATCTCGGTTCAAATATGTCCATTTATCCTCTTTGGCTATGCGTCCCCCATTTCTGAACACCATTATCTTTGACTTTGCTAAATTTACCACCATATTCCATTGGCGATAATAAACATCCTTGCCTTACACCTGTGTAGGTATTGAAATGCTCGGACATCTCTTCTCCTGTCCAAACCACTGACTTGGTCTTTTGGTATAAAGATTTAATCAAATTTAATATTTTTGTAGACACTCCCAGTGTATGTAATTTATACATAAGTAGATTTCGAGATACCATATCGAAAGCCGCCGAAAAATCAACGAAAAATGCATATACTTTTTTCTTTTCACTTAATTTGATATTCACAATTGCTGAGAGGTTATAGATATTATCCACAGTTGAATAACCTGCTCTGAAACCAGATTGACCTTCATTAAGAATCTTTTTTTCATTCACCCACATGGTTAGCCTAGAGTTGACTATTCCCATTAGAACTTTTGCCATTGTATTCATGAACGATATTCCTCTATAGTTCTGAGGAATATCCACACTTCCTTTTTTGTGTATAGGAAATATTACTGTTTCTTCTAGCGTGTTGGTGGGAGCGTAATGTATACTATTCGCAATTTGTGGTTGATTTAACACCTGATCAAAATAGCATTTAAATTCAGAAGCTGATATGTTAACGCCGATCTGCATGTCTTGTCCTCTTATTTGTTTTGCCAACCGCCACCATTCTTTTGTATTTGTAGTTCTAGTGATTTGAGCCTCCAGTTCTCTTACATATTCACGTTTTCTCTCACGACATATGGACTTACACTCTTTTACTGCTTCAATATATATAGCTTTATCACTCAGAGCATTAGTTTTTCTATATTTATTATGATATTTGAAAGATTTTCTTCTTGCTATTTTGCATTTGTGGTTGTGGTTGCAGCTAGATGCATATTTTTTGGTTTTTTATTTGTACTACGAGATGACTTTTGAACAATCGATCTGTTAAATTTTTAATATTATTTTGGGTTTTCGCTAGATATACATTTTTGTCAAGGTTCCGGGAATACAATTCTTTCTCACCTTCTTTCCATTGTAGTTTTGGCGTTAGCTTCATAGATTTCGTGATACTTGAAGTTTTGTATATTTCAATTTCAATGTATATGGGCAGATGATCAGACCAATTTCTCAATTACTTCAAATTGCCTGATCATAGATAAGGCATCGTACGACACTGCCGCTATATCACATACGTGAAATGCCCTTCCTCGTCACCCACAGTCCTACCATTCAGTACCACTAACCCATTATCATCACAAAATTCCATAAATTGTTTCCCCTTCGTATTTACAATTTCATCTCTAGATCTTATTTCAACCGTCGAACGGAACGGACGTGTTTTTTTTTAATAGCGGATAAAATCATCGTAATAAGTACCTACTACGAATTTCAAGTGTGGTGGGATATTAGGCCACCATGCAGAGAAATTCAAAGACATCCACTGGGTTGCTAACTTCAGGGCCCAGTGGACGGGTATCGACTGGAGTTATAAATTTGGGCAATGACCAAGAGTTAGGCCCAATTAGTCGACCTGTAGACGGGTCGACAGGTGGCGACAATTTGACAAGTCGGACCTTTTCCAAGGTAACGGCATCAAAAGGAGGTAATCCCTCACGAAAGAGATTCAAAGAACGCAGAAATGCTTTGTTTATCCTAAAGAAATTAGGATCAGTCGACCCAAGCACGTTGTCGGCTAAACAAAGCGATTCCTTAAAATGGGCTCAAGGAATTCTTGAGGCTGGAAAAAGGGAACGATCACCGGATGAGCTGCCATCCTCCAAAAGGGATCAACGATCGTTTGCCTCAGTTGCTAAAGACAGCCTTGTGATGGCTATCATAAATAAAGGAGCATTGGACGGTATGGTTCCAAAGCAAAAATGGGGGGAAATTGAGAATGCTTTGTCTGGCGTCTACTCACAGGTGCTGGAAAAGTTTCCCGGCCCAGATCCTCGACACCAAGAGGCTGGTTGGTATCAAGGACGATTTAAGCTAGTCGCATTTGAGGACCAGAGGTCTATAGAATGTTTTAAAGCTGCTCTGATACTAATTGGTGAAGTTTGGGAAGGAGCTGCCTTAGAGTTAGTCGAGAAGAAAGACATACCGGCTAGACCAAGAGCACATGCGTGGATACCTGCAAACCCTCCTGACCCTGAATCTATTTTAAATAGACTGAAACAATGCAATCCAGATCTTCCAACAGCTGATTGGAAGGTTGGCCGTTTGGATGAAGTGGATGGGCCACGACGGCATGCAGTGTTTATATTGAACACTCAGTCTTTGCCACATCTAGCAAAGTCTCAGGGCCGTGTATGTTATGGCTTTCATTATATCCAAATGAAGGTGTATAAAAACGATCAGCTAAAGGATTCAGAAACGGACAAGCCTCTGTCTGAATCAGAAGTAAGCGGATCCTCTTGCGAAGTCGAGGAGGATACCAAAACATTTGAAGACATGGATAGATACCGTATGCGTGAGGAGGCTTCTACTGCCTCAGAACTCACCAAAGTTGAACCTATGGTTATTGCGAGAGTCACCGATATCTCTGAAGAGGACATTCTTGATGACTCGATTGAAGCGGCTGATGTGACGGTTGTTGAAAATCTCGATGGTCCTACGGATCCTCCAGATAAATCTTCATCATTGTAAGGCTGCATGTGCTGCCTTAAAAGTTCTCCTGATGAAAGGGGACATAGATATAGTTCTTATTCAAGAACCATATGTTTATAAAAACAAAATATGTGAATTAAGTACTCCGGGGTTCAAACTATTGCAGTATACTGGTAATGATGTAAATCGAGCCTGTATAATTGCTAAAAACGAGCTCAACTTGTTTCTGCTTCCTTCAATGTGCAATACAGACACTGTCGTTGCATGTTTAGAAATAGCCAAATGCAAATATTGGGTATCTTCGGTCTACATGGGACATGACAGGGAGATGCCTCCATATGCCGTTAAGACCTTAGTGGAGGAGTCACTGAAAACAAAGACGAAACTCATTATGGGATGCGATGCGAATGCACATCATAGTATATGGGGAAGTAGTGATACTAATGCAAGGGGAGAGTCGCTAATAGAGTTTATTTTGCGTACTAATCTGGTAGTTTGCAACAAGGGTGATGTCCCAACCTTTGTCACTAAAAACAGGCAAGAGGTTTTGGACATCACCTTGGCCTCGCAAGAACTGAATGAAATGATATCTGAGTGGCAGGTTTTAAGTGAACACAGCTTCTCAGATCATCGCTACATCAGTTTCAAATTTGATGTTCATATCACCAAGATCATATTTCCGCCAAATGTTAGGAAAGCTGACTGGAATAGGTATAGGGAATCGTTCAATATGATGATACCGGAAATAACAGAGACAAATATGAGAAATGTGCAAGATATCGAACACGCAGTGGAGCGGATTACTAAGGCCTTCAACATCTCACTGAAAGCTGCATGCCCTAGAGGAAAGCCAAGGGGGAAACATAGACCACCATGGTGGTCTACGGAATTAAGTAATATGAGGAAATCCTGCAGGAAGCTCTTTAACAAGGCAAAGTCCACCAGAGCCCCTGAGGACTGGGACGCTTACAAGAAGAATCTGAGAGGATACAAGCGAGAACTGAGAAAGGCTCAGCATAACTCTTGGAATGCTTACTGCAGCAGTATTGAGAATACGTCCGAGGCTTCCAGACTACGGAAGGTTCTAGCATCCACCAACTCCGCTCCAGGTTTCATTAAAACATCGGAGGGCAATTGGACAACGTCCAGTGAGGAGACGCTGGAGGTACTATTGGACACACATTTTCCTGGAAATCAGACGGTTGAACCATGTACTGGCGGTGCCACAGTTGCTCAGCGGTCGTTTCCTGTCGAGGAAATTGTATCGGAAACTAGAATAAGATGGGCGCTAAATAGCTTTGGACCATTCAAATCCCCTGGACCTGATGGAATTACTCCGGCGGAGTTACAAGCTGTAACTGACAAAATTATCCCCTGGTTGTCGGTGATATATAAAGGATGTATCAACTTATCATATATCCCAGGAAAGTGGAGGGAAACAAAAGTCGTTTTCATACCTAAAGCAGGAAAAGCCTCTCACTCGAGGGCGAAGGATTTCCGACCAATCAGCTTATCCTCATTCCTACTTAAGACTCTGGAGAGGATGATAGATATTTATCTCAGAACTAGCATCGATTCAAGTTTGTTCTCGAAACGACAGCATGCATACTCGAAGGGCAGGTATACTGAGACCGCACTACATGAACTAGTCAGCTTTATTGAAAGCTCACTATCTGTCAAAGAATACACAATCGTGGCGTTTCTAGACATCGAAGGGGCGTTCAATAATGTCCATCCGAGCTCGATATTAAATGGACTGACAACTCTGAATGTTGATCCATGTATACTCAGGCTGTTAGACGAACTGCTAATGAAGAGACGTATTTCAGCCACACTAGGACAAGCAATGATACAAAGGTATGTGAACAGAGGCACTCCCCAAGGAGGAGTTCTATCACCTCTTCTTTGGAATGTTGCTTTAAATAGCCTTCTGGTTACTCTAGAAAAAGAAAGGATAAAAGTGGTGGCATACGCAGATGATGTAGCTCTGGCAGTCAGGAGAAAATTCCCATCCACAATCAGAGATATTATTCAGAGGGCCCTCCGGATGACTGAACAATGGGCGAAAGACAATGGTCTTGGGGTAAATCCTGCAAAGACAGAATTAGTCATGTACTGCAAAGATCGCAAAACTCCCACGGTTAGGCCTATTTCCTTAGGGGGTATTGAAATTCCCTTTGGTGATTGTGCAAAATACCTTGGCGTTATTTTGGACAGGAAGCTGAACTTTAAGCTTAATATTGAAGAAAGGGCGAGGAAGGCAACTGTAGCTTTGTACTCGTGCAAAAAGGCAATAGGAAAAAAGTGGGGACTAAAACCAAAAATTGTGCATTGGCTATACACGGCAGTGGTTAGACCTATAATGCTATATGGTGTTGTAGTCTGGTGGCCGGCACTTCAGAAACCGACTGATTTAGATAAAGTTCAGCGTATGGCGTGTTTGTGTATTTCAGGAGCATTCAGCATGACAGGAACAAATTCCCTTAATGTCATGCTACATCTATTGCCTTTAGACATTTTGGCCAAACAGTCAGCTGCAACAACGGCTGTGCGGTTGCGCGAACTATCGCTGTGGTCGGAAAAAGGTTACGGTCACAGTTCTGTCCTCAAAATAATGTCAGATGTGCCTAACGTAGTGGATTACACTTTGGCGAGTCCACTTTTCGTCAAAAAGTTTGAGACTCTAATCCCCAACAGTGAGGCGTGGTGCACACAGACCCCGGGGAATAAAGAATATATAGATTTCTACACTGATGGCTCCAAATTGGATGGACAAGTGGGTTTCGGAGTATATTCTAATGATCTGGAACTTCAAATAGCGAAAAGATTACCTAATCACTGTAGTGTTTTTCAGGCTGAAATATTAGCAATAAGAGAGGTGGCGAATTGGCTGAGAAGTAATGTTCCAAAAAATGTGGGCATTAATATATACTCAGACAGTCAACCTGCAATAAAATCCTTGGACTCTGTGTTCCTCAACTCGAAAACGGCCATCGATTGCCGCAAATCTCTCAATGAGATGGCTGAGCAGTACAATATTCACCTAATATGGGTGCCTGGCCATAGGAACATACCGGGGAACTGCGAAGCGGATGAGTTGGCACGGCTAGGGACTACCTTACATATTCCAGGGGAACTAGAATTTGTTGGTATGCCCCTAGCTACCTGCAAGCTCATGCTGCGTGAGAAGGCTGTTATGATGGCAAATGTTCGATGGGATAATTGCAAGGGTTGTAACGACACCAAGCAAATATGGCCCCATTTCAACTTAAACCGCACACTAGATATGCTAATGTTCTCGAGACGTCAGATATCACTCCTGATATCTGCTATAACGGATCGCTGTCTGATAGGAGATTTTGCAAAAACTATTGGCGCGAAGTATAATGACTATTGTATGAGCTGTCACGATGCGGAGGAAAAAGAATCAATTAAACACCTCTTGTGTGAGTGTCCTGCATTTTGTGTAAAGCGCAAGCAACTTTTAGGAGCATATAGCTTCAGATTACTGGCGGATCTGGAAAACGTTAACTTAAGCAGTCTGCTAATATTTTTGGAACAATCTGGTTGGTTCAACAAAGAAAAATAATCAAGAAGGTTCAGCGGTTAAAACTAGAAGTGCCCATATGTAATAGGTACTTTTAGTTAATGTGGTATCACAATGGACTGAATAGTCTAAGTGAGCCTGAATCTTAATCGGGCTGCCACTTTAACCTAACCTAACCTAACCATCTCTAGATCTGCGATATTCACTTCCGGCTTTAAATTCTGCTAGAATAACCTCTAATAACGGTTGCTGTAAATCCGATTCTTACATTCATATCTTTAATTTAATATATTATATTAATATATTATTATTTAATAAAGGGTGATTTGTTAAGAGCTTGATAACTTTTTTTAAAAAAAAAACGCATAAAATTTGCAAAATCTCATCGGTTCTTTATTTGAAACGTTAGATTGGTCCATGACATTTACTTTTTGAAGATAATTTCATTTAAATGTTGACCGCGGCTGCGTCTTAGGTGGTCCATTCGGAAAGTCCAATTTTGGGCAACTTTTTCGAGCATTTCGGCCGGAATAGCCCGAATTTCTTCGGAAATGTTGTCTTCCAAAGCTGGAATAGTTGCTGGCTTATTTCTGTAGACTTTAGACTTGACGTAGCCCCACAAAAAATAGTCTAAAGGCGTCAAATCGCATGATCTTGGTGGCCAACTTACCGGTCCATTTCTTGAGATGAATTGTTCTCCGAAGTTTTCCCTCAAAATGGCCATAGAATCGCGAGCTGTGTGGCATGTAGCGCCATCTTGTTGAAACCACATGTCAACCAAGTTCAGTTCTTCCATTTTTGGCAACAAAAAGTTTGTTAGCATCGAACGATAGCGATCGCCATTCACCGTAACGTTGCGTCCAACAGCATCTTTGAAAAAATACGGTCCAATGATTCCACCAGCGTACAAACCACACCAAACAGTGCATTTTTCGGGATGCATGGGCAGTTCTTGAACGGCTTCTGGTTGCTCTTCACTCCAAATGCGGCAATTTTGCTTATTTACGTAGCCATTCAACCAGAAATGAGCCTCATCGCTGAACAAAATTTGTCGATAAAAGAGCGGATTTTCTGCCAACTTTTCTAGGGCCCATTCACTGAAAATTCGACGTTGTGGCTCGTTAGTAAGTCTATTCATGATGAAATGTCAAAGCATACTGAGCATCTTTCTCTTTGACACCATGTCTGAAATCCCACGTGATCTGTCAAATACTAATGCATGAAAATCCTAACCTCAAAAGAATCACCCTTTATATTGCATGTTTTAATATTTTGTATTATATACTGCTAAATAAGATCAATTTTGTATGCAATCAAAATGGTGTTTCAACGCAAGCAAAAAAAATATCCGGTTTCAGTTTTTTTTTGTAATACACTCAATTGTGGTTGTGTACACTGAAAAAAATATTGTCGTGAGGCCAAGATTTCATGTCCTTAAAATACGAATGCAAATTTTGCTTAGCGTAGAAGACGTATTTCTCTAATATACATTTTTTTCCTTGTCCAAAAGTCGATAAATTTTGCAAATTCGTGTTGTAATTATAATTAAGTGATTTGGCTTAAAAAATGGGTATAATTACATGAAAGAAAAATTTTTTGGGCTAAGGTCATCTTGACATTAATAATTCAGAAAAATTCTTTAAAATTAATGAAATTGTCTTTAAATTTGTTGTCTTTTTGCATCTTGACTACAAAGCAAAAGATCCTTCAAAAATAAGACATGTTTTTGAACACTTTTTTTTAAGACGTTGTTTACTTGAAACATAGCATAATTTCTACTGGAAGTCGTGTCTGAATTTGGAAAATAATGTTGTCCTTAACTAAAGGACTGATAGCATATTAAGAAAAAAATTGAAGGAGCGAAAAATTAATATTTGCTTCCTAGAGTCAAGTACACAAAACCCAAATTTAAAAGAGAATTGTGTCTTAAAAGTATCGTTACTTGAATTCTCCGCTTCTTTGGCTCGGAATCAATACCAAAATTGTTAAAGTAAAGAAAAAATGTTTGGAACCGGGCATGCTTTTTTTATTGTACAAATCGTTTAAGGTTACATATAGTTGGCTTGTATAAAACAGAGCGGAAAAAATTTCCCTCTCCAGATCCCTGTATGTAAAAGACAACATTTAATTAGTTTCGTATTATTTATCCGCCTTTGAATAAACTATGACGGTTTTTTATTTCGACAAGTAAGCTTAAAAGCTTATTCACAATATTTCGTTATTTCAAAGAGAATATAATTGTTTGTTAACCTAAGGCAACTTATGCGACTGAAAGCTTTTACCGAAAACAATACAAAAAATTAGTCGATTAGTCAGGTTTCCCGAGTAACGACGTTCGTAGCCTAACAAGTAAAGTAAAAGAATTTAACTACCGATTTTATTGCAACAAGGAATATTAAAAACGCAATTATGAACTACACAGTAAGTGCCCAACGAACCTTTTATAGTATATTTGCATTGCATTTGTGTAATCGATGGAGTGAATGCACCATCACCATACCCTTCTACTAAAATATTCCTCTTGCAAAACGTTGACATACTTATTTGGATACAATAAACATTTTTAAATCGTGCGTCATCGTAACTTTGGACTCCATTATTTTTAGCCCATTCCAACTGTCGTGGCAGCCAACCCCTTCGACCCATCCGTGGATAGTCAAACCTTGCGTGCTGCTATGAAAGGCATGGGGACAGATGAACAACAAATAATTGATATTCTCACCACACGCACAAACATACAACGTCAACTAATAAAGGCAAAATATGAAGAAGAATTTGAGAGGGATTTAATTGATGATTTGAAGAGCGAGCTGGGCGGACATTTTGAAGATGTAGTTGTAGCGCTAATGACACCGGCCCTAGAATACATATGCAATATCTTATATGGTTCAATGCAAGGTGTTGGTACAGATGAAGATATTCTAGTGGAAATTTTGTGTACAAAATCTAATGAAGAGATTCAGGAAATCGTATCATTATACGAGTCTTTGTATAATCGGCCTCTTGCTGAGCAAATGTGTGGAGAAACATCGGGTCATTTCAGAAGGCTTCTTACATTGATTGTTACTGGTGTTCGCGATTCTCAGGGAACATTGGACGAGGATAAGGCAAAGGAACAAGCTGCCGAACTATACGCAGCTGGTGAGGCAAAACTTGGGACCGACGAAGATGCATTCAATAGAATAATTGCCCACGCTAGCTTTGACCAGCTGCGATTAATTTTCGAGGAATATAAACAGTTATCGGGTCAGACAATCGAACAAGCTATTAAACATGAAATGGATGACGAACTACAAGATGCTATGATGGCTATAGGTATGTGATACAGGTTCTCGAATAAATAAAATACAAACATACAATTGTGTTTAATCTCAAAAAATATTCTGTGAAATTGAATTTGGGAAATGCTAAATATTTTTATCATAAATTATTTGAAGAAATTGGCAATCACATATTGTGCGCAAAAATAGTAATATTTTATTCATAAAATAAATTTTTTTTTATTCTGGCTAATGTATTTCCCCTATAATAAATAATACTATAGTGCCTCTAAAAGTAATCCCCCACGACCGCAACACACTTTCGCCAAAAAAGCCAATTTCCGGTATAGCATGTAGGATTCACGTTTAATATCTTCAATTGACTCAAAACGGTTTCACCTGAGCGGTGGCTGGAGTTTGACGAAAGTCACGCGGAGATACCCACAGACACTAGCCCTGCCAAAAATTTTTTTTGAATTGAATTTGACGGCGCTTCTGAGAATCCCCACCACGTCGAAAACAATCGTATACGACATCCAAAACTGGTCAGAAAAGCGCCGTCACTATTGAGAAGTTGTACCACGCCAAGTTACAACAAAAAAGTATCGCATGAGTGCAATTATTAGGTGCCTTTTTTAATAAATTTAGAACGACGCCAATAAGAGCCCCTTCAAACAATCAGAAAAGGTGCATTTTAAGATAGTTGTAAAAGAATCATTGTGTAAATTCTTATAAATATAAAATTTATACCACTATCACATATTTACCATAATTTTTTCATTAATAATAGAATGATGTTGATTTACAAGTGGCAAGTTACATGTTGCAGCTTCTATCAGCACACCCAGAAAAAAGTGACCCCTTCTTTAAGTTAAAATGAACTCATTGTGAAGAAAGTTGAACTTCGTATAGCGCCAAAGACATTTTTATTTGTTTGTACGATGTGATTTTCGAAATTAGATAGAATGCATTCCATGTATTAGTTAACATTTTCCTATTTTTATGTACCACTATACTACACCCTCAGAAAAAATCGCTTCTCTAACATATGTTCCAAACATATTTTGCAGGAAGCACATATATTAGTGGATACTGCCGAAACATTAATATGTTTGTTTTATGTGAACATATAAGTTGTGAAGCATTTTGAGCCCAAAAATATTATATGCTTGGAAGAATTTTCCCCAAAGAAGATTGTGCTCATTCCCTCACATAATTTTCACTTCCACGAATTTTTTTAGTTCTTGGCACCTTTTTCTGTAATACAAATAATGTTGAAGAAATTATTCAATTTTATAATTTTACCTTTCGCCTGGACTGAGAATCGAACCGGGAACCATGCAATTTGTAAGCCAACACACTACCACTGGGCTACGTAGCTGTTATAGTTACCAATAGACAAATATCGTTATAAGTTACATTTATATAGCATAGTTTGCAGCGCCCACGAGCCGATGCAAACAAAACATTATTCAACAGAAACATATATTTGTTGGCCACGTGGAGCAGTGGTTAGCATGTCCGCCTTGCATGCAAAAGGTCCTGGGTTCAATCCCTACTCCGACCGAACACCACTTTTTTTTAAATTTTTGTATTTATATTTTTATATTATTAAATGAAATTTTTACAATGAAACTTCGAAATGTGTGTTATTAAAGATTTACAGTCAGAAAAGAACAGTGCTTGATATAAACGAAATGGACTGAGCTTTTGGATAATTTTTTTTATTGCAAAAATAACAATTTTGTAGCAAAAAACTGTTTTTGGTATAAAAGCTTGAAATGTTGGAAGGAATTCAAAAACTCTAACAAAAGAAGAACGTGGAGTCGAGTATAAACATACATAAATAATTTTATAATATACACATAAATTTAGTTAGCCGTGAACAGTTTTTTACTAGCATTTAACACCATTTTAAATGCATTTAAAACGTATCGTGTTTTGTACTTAATTTCATTTTTACCCTTAAGGCCGGTATTAAGATGGCATTATCGTTCTAAAATGACCCTGTTTTGCCTTTTACTTTTCTTTAATAATTCATTTTAAAGAAAATAACATTTTTCAATTTTTAGCAAAACTCGAACTTAATGCCCGCTTCCGAATGTCTATTCTCTTTAAACGAGTATTCAAATTAAATAATATTTAGACTTTCCGAAACAACATACAAGCAGTTTCACAGAAATTGCTCTCTTTTGATTCTCTCGCTGTGTTATGTTGATATCTCTCGTCAACCCTCCCGGTTTCCATCTCTATTTCTTTCTCTATACTCTCTCTCTCTCTCTCTGTCGCTCTCTGAATAAAATATCACAACATATATATGTTTACTTGAAATTTGTAAATTTATATATGTTTACATTCACACATATTATTTTTATGAAACATTCATGCCCCAAACATAATATATTCTAACATATTAACATATGTGTCCCAAACATTTAGTGTTAGTTTAGGAACATTACATGTTTGCACTTAAATATATTGTGTTTAAAAATTGTGCCCGAAACACATTTTGTTTATATCGGAACATATGAAAAACATATTTTTCTAACAGTGTACATAATGAAACAATTAACTGAATTGAATTCATATATGAAATGATTTTATTGAACTGTTTTCATTCATTTGGACAAATCTTACATATTTGTGGTAAACCTTTTACTTCAAATTTAAAACTGCTTACCTTCGTTTTTAAATACAACTTTATGTATTTATATAAGCAATTTTTTCTTCAATAAAAGACATGTTTTATTAATATATTAAATATATTTATTTAGAATCAACAGCATCGACTGGCCTTGAAATATTAAAACACATTTTTTTCTTCTTCTAGTACCTTTCACTTTTCAAGTTGCTGCCTAGCAATTTTGTCCACCTTTTACAATTTCAATACCTACAAATATAAACAAAAAAATCCTAAACCAATTTTTTCACAAAAGGTTAGCGTCACTGAATATTACCTGATAATTGAAGATTCCAAAATGAAGTCGAATGAAGGGGTTGTTATACTGTTGGTGTTTTCTTTTTTTATAAACCAATTTTCAAGAAACGAACAATTTTCTCACTAATATAAAATAACAAATATTTTATATATTTTATTTGTTTTTTATTATATTAATTTACCATATAATTTTTAACAATATCTCTGTATACCATAATAACGCGTTACCAACTAAAAAAAACAACCCACGCGCAAATACATCGATTACATCGATGACAGGTAGATAAAAGAAATGTACGCACATAGAAAAAAGTCTGATAAAAACAGCAGTCGATGTCTGCTGTTATATTTCTGTACTTCAGGGCCTAATGAATAACAATTTATAAAATTTTTAGGTTTTAAAATTTTCCCCAAAGCATATTTAAGAACCAAAAGTAGATTTTGGTGTATTTTTGCACTGTAATATACTTACAAGCTCCTAAATACGATCAGCAAACAATTTGTTTGCTGTTATGCCTCAATTTTATAAATATTCAGATTTTTGGTCAAATACTATAGATATTCATAAAATATTGTTTTAATTATGTTATGATAGCTCCTAAGTTGACATTTTTATTTGTTTTAGCCAAAATAAAACATGTTTTAGTGTAATCTAGCTTCAAAAATAGCAGGAAATGATTGCTATTTCAGCAAACAGTGACTGCTGTCCCTTTTTCAGCAGACTTTCTGCTGTTTTAGCAGACTTTTCTGCTGTCCCTACTAACAAATTTCTTTGGGTGTAGGAAATTTTCCTATATTCTAACAAGTGTGTTTCCTTAAGTTTTGAAAGGATTGAATACTTCTTAGTTCGAATGAACTAAAATATTTTTCTATGCCAAGTGTTATTCGTATGTATGATAAGCTTTCTATAATAAAGGAAGCCAGAATTATCATTTTATAAGAAATTTTACTAAATTTGAGGAAACTTGGTTTTAGTTCATATTTTGTTTATTCTTACGAATGCTTTGTTATGAGTGAATAAAATTTTCTTTTTCAGTAGTAAATTCTTATACCTAGCGAAGAAAACAGTATTAGTAAAATGCCATGCCTTATTCTAGTTAATGAACTATTCCCAACTGATTTCAGTTTTGGATTTTTTTACTGAAACAAGTAAATTTTATTATTTTACACAAAAAATTATCTGAATGGAAATAAAATGGCTAAACTAAATTGATGAACATTTTTTCCTTTAGTTTCGAAGACACTTTTTTCTGGGTGCAAGTGTTTTTATTCTCGATGGAGGCAGCGTGTCTGTAAAATATCTGAAAAACAATCACTTTATTCCATTTGGAAAGTCAAAAATTGTTCACCAAAACTTTTACAATTTTAAGTGAAATAACTATGTTTTCAGCACTTCATTATCGATTTTATTTAAATAAATTATATGAAGCTAGTTGCGCTTGGTGTTTCACAAAATATAAAATGGCTCTTGTAACAATAGTGATGGTAAAATACTTTCATGTACATTTCATACGCTTTCCCCATCACAGTTTGCGATTGTTGCAGTGTCACTTACGAGTCTGTGGTAGCGGAGGATGAAATGAAATGCTGGCAGGGAGATAGATAGATGATCCATCCGTGTCAAACGATGTTTGATTGTTCGGAAGATTAAGAATAAGCGAAGAAAATAAAACCAAGTTTTCGTTCTATTTCATTTAGTTTTTGTAGTTTTTCAATTTTACACAAAATTAGAGCATTTATGGTGCTCCAGACGATTTATAAATAAATTAAAATATTAAAAGTTCATATTTTAACAAAACATTGTGACCAAAACCGCGAAAGTTCGAAATTTAATTTTGAGAAGCTTAATGTTTGGAACTGACTCTTTACGACAAAATCAAAACGAAATGTCTGAAAATTAATCTTTGGTAATGACACATGGTAATGAATCATCTATCTATATAGTGTCTATGGAGAAACCTCAGGAGGGTACGGGGGTTGTTGAACGCGAAAAATCAATGCGGTATGCGACGTTGAATTATCGTGGGGCAAAGGCCAATAGTTTTCCGTCCATAATTGGTCTCTCTTTACGACACTTGGCATCTTGGAAAAAATATTTGTACTGCTTAAATCCCATGGCTATCTCAAATGTTACAAGTAAATATATAATAGAGAAAAATAGTAAAAATGGCATAATTTTAAACAAAAAAACAACTATTTCTTTGGTGGAAGAAACCCATTTGGTTTTGTTATGTTATTCATAACAGTAAAAAAGTTTACTAGAACAGCAGTTTTTGTTTACTGAAACAGGGAAAGCAATCAATGTAGGTTTTTCAACAAACCACCGTTAGTTTAAACAGCAAGCATTTTCCTTTGCTGGAATAGCAAACAAATACTGCTAAATTAGCAAACGTGCTTGCTAAAAGTTTTTGACAAACGTCGCTGCTGAAATAACTAACTACATTGGTTGAATTAGCTGACTTTTTTTCTGCTTTTATCAAAAACTACTAATTGTTGTTTAATGGTTGAGGTATCTAGAGGTCTTACTGCCATTGTAATAATTCTCATATCACTTAGATTGGAGTAAATTTATAATTTTATTCGGATCAGCAGAAAATTTCAGCAAACTACTGACTTTTCAGCAGTATATCTTCTGCAGCGTTATCAATTTTGGCTTTTTATACCCTCCACCATAGGATTGGGGGTATATTGTCTTTGTCATTCCGTCTGTAACACATCGAAATATTGCTCTAAGACCACATAAAGTATGTATGGGTCGTGTTGAATTTCTGAGTCGATCTAGCCACGCCCGTCCGTCCGTTTGTTGAAATCACGCTGACTTCCGAACGAAATAGGCTATCGACTTGAAACTTGGCACAAGTAGTTGCTATTGATGTTGGTCGGATGGTATTGCAAATGGTCCAAATCGGACCACTTTTACGTATAGTCCCCATATAAACCGATCCCCAGATTTGACCTCCGGAGCTGCGTGGTGTGTGGTCTCTAACAACAATAATTATATATAATTTTTCAATTGAATTAGGCACAGATACCACTCACAGTCATACCTACGACGAATGATTTTCCACACGAAATTTCAATTACAAAGTCTTTCTATTTTTGCCCACAGTTTTAATAAGATTTTGGAAAAAAGTATTTTTACTGCTTAAATCCCATGATGCACATAAATGAACTATTTTATTTTTTTAGTTGAATGCGTTCAATCTCCTGCAGCCTTCTTTGCAAATCGTTTGTATAAAGCAGTGGATGGAGCTGGTACCGATGATGATGCTCTGATACGTATAATTGTCTCACGTTCGGAGATCGATTTGGAGACAATCAAACAAGAGTTTGAAAGGATTTATAACAAAACATTGTACAGTGCCGTAACGGTAAGCTTTTGAACATATTATTTTGTTTCATTTCTTTTAAGTCGAATTTTCGTAAATCAATGAAAATTTTATTGATTTATCGAAGGATAGTTTATCAAAATAACGAAGAATGACGAATTGCCTTGCTTTTGTAGCTTTCTTTGATATATATTTCAGCTGAACGAAATCATTCGTTCCGAAAATGAGAAAGGCGTAAAATAAATTTCAATTAAATTACGTAAAAAATACACGAAAATTGATTCTCTTGATCAACTTCGAAGAAAAAATTCGAAGGGAAAAATTATATGATTGCTGCTATGTTCATGCCGAGCATATACACTTCAATAGTTTAGAAATAGCCAAATGCAAATATTGGGTATCTTCGGTCTACATGGGACATGACAGGGAGATGCCTCCATATGCCGTTAAGACCTTAGTGGAGGAGTCACGGAAAACAAAGACGAAACTCATTATGGGATGCGATGCGAATGCACATCATAGTATATGGGGAAGTAGTGATACTAATGCAAGGGGAGAGTCGCTTATAGAGTTTATTTTGCGTACTAATCTGGTAGTTTGCAACAAGGGAGATGTCCCAACCTTTGTCACTAAAAACAGGCAAGAGGTTTTGGACATCACCTTGGCCTCGCAAGAACTGAATGAAATGATATCTGAGTGGCAGGTTTTAAGTGAACAAAGCTTCTCAGATCATCGCTACATCAGTTTCAAATTTGATGTTCATATCACCAAGATCATATTTCCGCCAAATGTTAGGAAAGCTGACTGGAATAGGTATAGGGAATCGTTCAATATGATGATACCGGAAATAACAGAGACAAATATGAGAAATGTGCAAGATATCGAATACGCAGTGGAGCGGATTACTAAGGCCTTCAACATCTCACTGAAAGCTGCATGCCCTAGAGGAAAGCCAAGGGGGAAACATCGACCACCATGGTGGTCTACGGAATTAAGTAATATGAGGAAATCCTGCAGGAAGCTCTTTAACAAGGCAAAGTCCACCAGAGCTTCTGAGGACTGGGACGCTTACAAGAAGATTCTGAGAGGATACAAGCGAGAACTGAGAAAGGCTCAGCATAACTCTTGGAATGATTACTGCAGCAGTATTGAGAATACGTCCGAGGCTTCCAGACTACGGAAGGTTCTAGCATCCACCAACTCCGCTCCAGGTTTCATTAAAACATCGGAGGGCAATTGGACAACGTCCAGTGAGGAGACGCTGGAGGTACTATTGGACACACATTTTCCTGGAAATCAGACGGTTGAACCATGTACTGGCGGTGCCACAGTTGCTCAGCGGTCGTTTCCTGTCGAGGAAATTGTATCGGAAACTAGAATAAGATGGGCGCTAAATAGCTTTGGACCATTCAAATCCCCTGGACCTGATGGATTTACTCCGGCGGAGTTACAAGCTGTAACTGACAAAATTATCCCCTGGTTGTCGGTGATATAAAGGGTGATTTGTTAAGAGCTTGATAACTTTTTTTTTTAAAAAAACGCATAAAATTTGCAAAATCTCATCGGTTCTTTATTTGAAACGTTAGATTGGTCCATGACATTTACTTTTTGAAGATAATTTCATTTAAATGTTGACCGCGGCTGCGTCTTAGGTGGTCCATTCGGAAAGTCCAATTTTGGGCAACTTTTTCGAGCATTTCGGCCGGAATAGCCCGAATTTCTTCGGAAATGTTGTCTTCCAAAGCTGGAATAGTTGCTGGCTTATTTCTGTAGACTTTAGACTTGACGTAGCCCCACAAAAAATAGTCTAAAGGCGTCAAATCGCATGATCTTGGTGGCCAACTTACCGGTCCATTTCTTGAGATGAATTGTTCTCCGAAGTTTTCCCTCAAAATGGCCATAGAATCGCGAGCTGTGTGGCATGTAGCGCCATCTTGTTGAAACCACATGTCAACCAAGTTCAGTTCTTCCATTTTTGGCAACAAAAAGTTTGTTAGCATCGAACGATAGCGATCGCCATTCACCGTAACGTTGCGTCCAACAGCATCTTTGAAAAAATACGGTCCAATGATTCCACCAGCGTACAAACCACACCAAACAGTGCATTTTTCGGGATGCATGGGCAGTTCTTGAACGGCTTCTGGTTGCTCTTCACTCCAAATGCGGCAATTTTGCTTATTTACGTAGCCATTCAACCAGAAATGAGCCTCATCGCTGAACAAAATTTGTCGATAAAAAAGCGGATTTTCTGCCACTGATTTTGGTAATAAAATTCAATGATTTGCAAGCGTTGCTCGTTAGTAAGTCTATTCATGATGAAATGTCAAAGCATACTGAGCATCTTTCTCTTTGACACCATGTCTGAAATCCCACGTGATCTGTCACATACTAATGCATGAAAATCCTAACCTCAAAAGAATCACCCTTTATAAAGGATGTATCAACTTATCATATATCCCAGGAAAGTGGAGGGAAACAAAAGTCGTCTTCATACCTAAAGCGGGAAAAGCCTCTCACTCGAGGGCGAAGGATTTCCGACCAATCAGCTTATCCTCATTCCTACTTAAGACTCTGGAGAGGATGATAGATATTTATCTTAGAACTAGCATCGATTCAAGTTTGTTCTCGAAACGACAGCATGCATACTCGAAGGGCAGGTCTACTGAGACCGCACTACATGAACTAGTCAGCTTTATTGAAAGCTCACTATCTGTCAAAGAATACACAATCGTGGCGTTTCTAGACATCGAAGGGGCGTTCAATAATGTCCATCCGAGCTCGATATTAAATGGACTGACAACTCTGAATGTTGATCCATGTATACTCAGGCTGTTAGACGAACTGCTAATGAAGAGACGTATTTCAGCCACACTAGGACAAGCAAACATACAAAAGTATGTGAACAGAGGCTCTCCCCAAGGAGAAGTTCTATCACCTCTTCTTTGGAATGTTGCTATAAATAGCCTACTGGTTACTCTAGAAAAAGAAAGGATAAAAGTGGTGGCATACGCAGATGATGTAGCTCTGGCAGTCAGGGGAAAATTCCCATCCACAATCAGAGATATTATTCAGAGGGCCCTCCGGATGACTGAAAAATGGGCGAAAGACAATGGTCTTGGGGTAAATCCCGCAAAGACAGAATTAGTCATGTACTGCAAAGATCGCAAAACTCCCACGGTTAGGCCTATTTCCTTAGGGGGTATTGAAATTCCCTTTGGTGATTGTGCAAAATACCTTGGCGTTATTTTGGACAGGAAGCTGAACTTTAAGCTTAATATTGAAGAAAGGGCGAGGAAGGCAACTGTAGCTTTGTACTCGTGCAAAAAGGCAATAGGAAAAAAGTGGGGACTAAAACCAAAAATTGTGCATTGGCTATACACGGCAGTGGTTAGACCTATAATGCTATATGGTGTTGTAGTCTGGTGGCCGGCACTTCAGAAACCGACTGGTTTAGATAAAGTTCAGCGTATGGCGTGTTTGTGTATTTCAGGCGCATTCAGCAAGACAGGAACAAATTCCCTTAATGTCATGCTGCATCTATTGCCTTTAGACATTTTGGCCAAACAGTCAGCTGCAACAACGGCTGTGCGGTTGCGCGAACTATCGCTGTGGTCGGAAAAAGGTTACGGTCACAGTTCTGTCCTCAAAACAATGTCAGATGTGCCTAACGTAGTGGATTACACTTTGGCGAGTCCACTTTTCGACAAAAAGTTTGAGACTCTAATCCCCAACAGTGAGGCGTGGTGCACACAGACCCCGGGGAATAAAGAATATATAGATTTCTACACTGATGGCTCCAAATTGGATGGACAAGTGGGTTTCGGAGTATATTCTAATGATTTGGAACTTCAAATAGCGAAAAGATTACCTAATCACTGTAGTGTTTTTCAGGCTGAAATATTAGCAATAAGAGAGGTGGCGAATTGGCTGAGAAGTAATGTTCCAAAAAATGTGGGCATTAATATATACTCAGACAGTCAACCTGCAATAAAATCCTTGGACTCTGTGTTCCTCAACTCGAAAACGGCCATCGATTGCCGCAAATCTCTCAATGAGATGGCTGAGCAGTACAATATTCACCTAATATGGGTGCCTGGCCATAGGAACATACCGGGGAACTGCGAAGCGGATTTGTTGGCAAGGCTAGGGACTACCTTACATATTCCAGGGGAACTAGAATTTGTTGGTATGTCCCTAGCTACCTGCAAGCTCATGCTGCGTGAGAAGGCTGTTATGATGGCAAATGTTCGATGGGAGAATTGCAAGGGTTGTAACGACACCAAGCAAATATGGCCCCATTTCAACTTAAACCGCACACTAGATATGCTAATGTTCTCGAGACGTCAGATATCACTCCTGATATCTGCTATAACGGGTCGCTGCCTGATAGGAGATTTTGCAAAAACTATTGGCGCGAAGTATAATGACTATTGTATGAGCTGTCATGATGCGGAGGAAAAAGAATCAATTAAACACCTCTTGTGTGAGTGTCCTGCATTTTGTGTAAAGCGCAAGCAACTTTTAGGAGCATATAGCTTCAGATTACTGGCGGATCTGGAAAACGTTAACTTAAGCAGTCTGCTAATGTTTTTGGAACAATCTGGTTGGTTCAACAAAGAAAAATAATCAAGAAGGTTCAGCGGTTAAAACTAGAAGTGCCCATATGTAAT
This sequence comes from Haematobia irritans, assembly GCF_050003625.1. NCBI lineage: Eukaryota > Metazoa > Arthropoda > Insecta > Diptera > Muscidae > Haematobia > Haematobia irritans. Next base: position 43,981,768 of record NC_134399.1, read on the forward strand.
AGGTACTTTTAGTTAATGTGGTATCATAATGGACTGAATAGTCTAAGTGAGCCTGAATCTTAATCGGGCTGCCACTTTAACCTAACCTAACCTAACATATACACTTCAAAAAAAAAAAAAAAAAAACAGTGAACTCACCAATTTTAAAATGCAAAAATAGGATAGGATATGACAATTAAATATAAAGTATAAAGAAAGGTAACCGAGAAATACTCGTAGACACAGCGTTGCCAGAATTGTTTCCCCAAAAACCGCTACACCCTCAAAAAAAATCGCTTCTCTAACATATGTTCCAAACATATTTTGCAGGAAGCACATATATTATTGGATACCGCCGAAACATTAATATGTTTGTTTTATGTGAGCATATTATATGTTTGGAAGCATTTTGAGTCCAAGAATAGTATATGCCTGGAAGAATTCCCCAAAGAAGATTAGGTTCATTCCCTCACATAATTTTCACTTCCACGAAATTTTTGAGTTCTTCGCATCTTTTTCTGTAATACAAATATGCTGTTTTTTTTCAAATGTCTATTCTCTTGGTTCCGAATATATATTCTCTTTATTCCGAATACTCATTCTACTATTCAAATTAAATAATATTTAGACTTAAGCATACCAAATTTTTGGCCTTATTATAAAACAGTTTTCCGAAACAACATACAAGCGGTTTCACAGAAATTGCTCTCATTTCATTCTCTCGCTGTGTTATGTTGATATTTTTTATTCAACCCTCCCGGTTTCCATATCTATTTCTTTCTCTATACTAACTCTCTCTGTCGCTCTCTGAATAAAGTATCACAATATATATATGTTTACTCGAAATTTGTAAATTTATATATGTTTACATTCACACATATTATTTTTATGAAACATTCATGCCCCAAACATAATATATTCTAACATATTAACATATGTGTCCCAAACATTTTGTGTTAGTTTAGGAACATTACATGTTTGCACTTAAATATATTGTGTTTAAAAATTGTGCCCGAAACACATTTTGTTTATATCGGAACATATGAAAAACATATTTTTCTAACAGTGTAGATTTCCCCCAAATAATAGCTAAAACCAAGTAAGTAAAGTCTAAAGTCGGGCGGGGCCGACTATATTATACCCTTCACCACTATTTATGTATACCAAATTTTTATATCATTTAGTTTTTGGGAGCTAAACAGCGTTGCCAGAATTGTTTCACCAAAAACCGCTAGATTTGCCCAAAAAAATAGTTAAAAAATTCAAAAAAATAGCTAGAAAAAAAGCTAAATTTTTTTGTATCAAAAGTCACATTTTTGATTGAAATTTAACAAACTTAAAGGCTTTATTTCACTTACAATGCATATTATTTTCATTTTAATTCCACTTCTGTGAGACTGTAACAATATCTAAGGCATATTAGCTCTGTTTGCGTATTCGATACATTTTTATTACTATCACAAATTTTTTACTGGAAGTCCTTCGTTTTGTGGGAGCTACCTTCCCAACACCTCTATTTTATTTACTCGTTATTTTAAAATATTAAATGATCTAAGCATGCTTTGGATTTGGTAAAAAATGATTTGTCATTTTTTTAAATAAAATTTTTGTTTGGTTTTGCAATTGTGAAAAATTCGAAATACATTACTTTTATTTAAATTGTAGAAAATTCCTATAGTTTACATTTCCCAGTAAAAACATTTTCCTTTTGCTTTAAAAACGTGCTAACGCCAACTTAAATTTCCAAATTCAGACTCGACTTCAAGTAGAAATTATTGTATATATACGTTTTTAAAATAAAGTGTTGAAAAACATCTATTTTTGAACGCTATTTTGGTTTGTGGTTAAGATGCAAAAACTCCTCACATTTAAAGACTATTTCATTAATTCTTCCTTCTTTCATGAAAACATACCCATTTTTAAGTTGAATCACTTAATTATAAGGACAAAACGACTTTATCGTCTTTTGGACAAGGAAAACAGTTTATATAAAAGAAATTCACAAATGCTATTATAACCAAAATTCGCGTTCGTATTTTAAGGAGACGACAATATTTTTTCAGTGCACAAAGCTATTCACATCTAACCTAACCACATCTACTATTTTAATTTAGTAATATCGTAATAACTTTAGAATATTATAATAACATAAAAAGGATAAACGAGTCAAATGATAATATTCCCAATAATTTACTGACAGTTTATCTAACAAATTTGTATGGTAATAGTAGATTTAAAGTTTACGATAACTTTTATGTATATAATGAAAAAACTTTACAACAAGGTGTATTTGCTACAAAAATGCCCGCATAATGGCTGGACTCATTATTAATGTTTCAACTGAGCTTTGAAATATGTGGAAACCCTTATACTTGCAGCAAGGCTTAGATAAAAACGCCGATTTATCCATATTTCAATAGAAACATATCGAAAATAAAAAAAGCCAAAAATAGCTAAAAGGGTCATGAAAAAAGCCAGAAAAAAAGCTAAAAGCTAAATGCATTTTTTTCCCGCTAAACGTCTTCAAAAAAAGCCAAATCTAGCGGGAAAAAAGCTAAATTGGCAACGCTGGAGCTAAATAAAGGTTTATATTCCTATATACAAATATCTAAGTATGAACCGATTTGGACAATGTTAGTGAAAATGTATGAGAAATAGTGTCATTTTTATTCAACTGCACAAAAGTGAATTTATGATTTATCGGGCACTGGTAGAAAAATGTTTCGTATTATTAACGAACGGGCTTCGTTGATTATTTTTCGTTAATATTACGAAATGTTTCGTTATAAGAACGAAAGTGATCGTTAATACAACGAAATCAATCGTTAAAAGACAATTTTGTGTTTTGGTTTTTCGTTATGTTAATGAAACACGTTTCGTTAATATTACGAATATTAACTTTGTAATTTTTTCAAGAATTAGAATAAAAAAATTTTCCAAGATGAAATTATTATAATCATTTGCACATAGAGAGTAACTTTTGGAAACTTTTAAACTAAACAGTCGTTTTATATACTCTGAAACTGGAATTGAAAATTTAATTTATAAAACGAAATCGATCGTTAATATAATGATATGGCTCGTTAAAAAATAAATTTTAAATTGTTATATTTCGTCATATTAATGAAATATGTTCATTAATAATACGAATGGGAGTTTGAGTATTTCTGCCTCTCCTTACTCTCTCTCTCTCTCTAAAACGTCTCTTCATACTCTCTCTAGCGTGTATGTAATTGGTACATACACATCTTAGTATGGCAATAAGCACATGTGTGCGTGTGCGTCTTGAAAAACAAACGGTAAAAAGTTCAACAGAAAACTTGTCTGATGGGCAAACATTAACAACATTTACGTTCTTTTCGCTGAAGAGTGCACACGCTCATTACAGTTTCTTTGTGAATAATAAACATAGATGGGTGAGGTGAGTTAAATTGTTTTTTGTATATTCGCAAGAAATTTAGTGTACATTTTTATCAAATTTAGTGTACATTTTTAACAATTACGGTGACGAACCTTGGTTGCACAAAAATTGGATAAATGGACACGGTGATACGATTATCATTTTTTGATCTTAGAAATAAGTCTTTTTTTTTTTTTTTTTTTTTTATTATTCAACTGTCGAACTGAACGGACGTGTTTTCTAATAGCGGAGTATTTCATCGTAATAAGTACTTATTACGAATTTCACGTGTGGTGGAAATAATAAACCACCATGCAGCGAAATTCAAAGTCATCCACTGGGTTGCTAACTTCAGGGCCCAGTGGACGGGTAACGACTGAAGTTATAAATTTGGGCAGCGACCAAGAGTCAGGCCCAATTAGTCGACCTGTAGACGGGTCGACTGGCGGTGACACTTTGGCAAGTCGAACCTTTTCTAAGGTGACGACATCAAAAGGAGGCAATCCCTCTCGAAAGAGATTCAAGGAACGAAGAAATGCTTTGTTTATCCTAAAGAAATTAGGATCAGTCGACCCAAGCACGTTGTCGGCTAAGCAAAGCGATTCCTTAAAATGGGCTCAAGGAATTCTTGAAGCTGGAAAAAGGGAACGATCACCGGATGAGCTGCCATCCTCTAAACGGGATCAAAGATCATTTGCCTCAGTTGCAAAAGACAGCCTTGTGATGGCTATTATTAATAAAGGAGCATTGGACGGTATGATTCCAAGGCAAAAATGGGGGGAAATTGAGAACGCGATGTCTGGTGTCTACTCAGAGGTGCGAAAAAAGTTTCCCGGACCAAGTCCTCGACGGCAAGATGCTGGATGGTATCAAGGACGATATAAGTTAATAGCTTTTGTAGACCAGAGGTCTATGGATTGCTTTAAAGCTGCATTGATGCTAATTGGTGAAGTTTGGGAAGGAGCCGCTTTGGAGTTAGTCGATAAAAAAGACATACCGGCTAAACCTAGAGCACATGCATGGATACCGGCAAACCCTCCTGATCCTGAGTCAATACTAGAGAGACTAAAAGAATGTAACCCAGATCTTCCAACCGCCGATTGGAAGGTTGGTCGTTTGGATGAGGTGGATGGACCAAGACGACATGCGGTGTTTATATTAAACATAGAGTCGCTGCCACATCTAGCCCAGACCCAAGGACGCGTAAGTTATGGCTTTCATGATATCCATATGAAGGTATACAAAAGCGATCAGCCAAAGGATACCGAAACGGACAAGCCTCCGGTAGAGTCAGCAGTGAAAAAATCTCCTACCGAAGCCGAAGGAGACATAAAACCTACAGACTATGGCGAAAATCATATGCGGGAAGTTTCTACAGGCTCAAGCCTCACCAAAGCTGAACCGCGGATTGTTGCGAGAGTCACCGAGATCTGTGAAGAGGAAGCCCTTGATGACTCAATTGAAGCGGCTGATGTGACGGTGGTTGAAAATTTGGATGGTTCTACGGTTCCTCCAGATAAATCTTCACCATTGTAAGGCCGCTTGTGCTGCCTTAAAAGTTCTCCTGATGAAAGGAGACATAGATATAGTTCTTATTCAAGAACCATACATATATAAGAACAAGATCTGTGAATTAAGCACTCCGGGTTTCAAACTTTTGCATAATACCGGTAACGATATAAATCGAGCATGTATAATTGCTAAAAATGAACTAAACTTGTTTCTGCTTCCTTCATTGAGCAATGCAGACACTGTCGTAGCCAGTCTAGAGATATCCACATGCAAATATTGGGTATTTTCGGTCTACATGGGACATGATAGGGATATGCCACCCTGTGCCGTTAAGACCTTAGTTGAGGAGTCACTAAAAACAAAGACAAAACTCATTATGGGATGCGATGCAAATGCACATCATAGTATTTGGGGAAGTAGTGATACTAATGCAAGGGGAGAGTCGCTAATAGAGTTTATTTTGCGTACTAACCTGGTAGTTTGCAATAAGGGAGATGCACCAACCTTCGTCACCAGGAACAGACAAGAGGTTTTGGACGTAACGTTGACCTCTCCGGAACTGAATGATAAGATATCTGAGTGGCAAGTTTTGAGGGAACATAGCTTCTCAGATCATCGCTACATCAGTTTCAGATTGGCTGTTCGTACTTCAAAGACCATATTTCCGCCAAATGTTAGGAAAGCTGATTGGAATAGGTATAGGGAATCGTTCAATTTGATGATACCGGAAGTGCCGGAGACAAATATGGGCACTGTGCAAGATATCGAACACGCAGTGGAGCGGATTACTAAGGCCTTCAACATTTCACTGAAAGCTGCATGCCCTAGAGGAAAGCCAAGGGGAAAAAATCGGCCGCCATGGTGGACTACGGAGTTAAGTAATATGAGGAAATCCTGCAGGAAGCTCTTTAACAAAGCAAAGTCCACAAGAGCTCCGGAGGATTGGGACACTTACAAGATGAATCTGAGAGAATATAAACGAGAACTGAGAAGGTCTCAACAAAACTCTTGGGATGATTACTGTAGCAGTATTGAGAATACGTCAGAGGCTTCCAGACTACGGAAGGTACTAGCATCCACTAACACCGCTCCAGGTTTCATTAAAACATCGGAGGGAAATTGGACAACGTCCAGTGAGGAGACGTTGGAGGTACTTTTGGACACACACTTCCCTGGAAATCAGACGGTTGAACCATGTTCCGGCGGTGTAACAGAGGCTCAGCGATCATTTCCTATCGAGGAAATTGTGTCGGAATCTAGAATAAAATGGGCTTTAAATAGCTTTGGACCATTCAAATCCCCCGGACCTGATGGAATTACTCCGGCGGAGTTACAGGCAGTGGCTGGAAGAATTATCCCCTGGTTGACGGTGATATATAAACAATGTGTAAACTTAGCATATATTCCAGAAAAGTGGAGGGAATCTTAGAACTACCGTGGATTCAGGTTTGCTCTCGAAACGACAGCATGCATACTCGAAGGGCAGGTCTACTGAGACCGCATTGCATGAACTGGTCAGCTTTATTGAAAGCTCACTATCTGTCAAAGAATACACAATCGTGGCGTTTCTAGACATCGAAGGGGCGTTCAATAATATCCATCCGAGCTCGATATTAAATGGACTGACAACTCTGAATGTTGATCCAGGTATTCTTAGGCTGTTAGACGAACTTCTAATGAAGAGACGTATTTCAGCCACACTAGGGCAAGCAAATATACAAAGGTATGTGAACAGAGGCACTCCCCAAGGAGGAGTTCTATCACCTCTTCTTTGGAATGTTGCTATAAACAACCTTCTGGTTTCTCTAGAAAAAGAAAGGATAAAAGTGGTGGCATACGCAGATGATGTGGCGCTAGCAGTCAGGGGAAAATTCCCATCCACAATCAGAGATATTATACAGAGAGCTCTCCGGATGACTGAGAAATGGGCGAAAGATAATGGTCTTGGTGTAAATCCAGCAAAGACAGAAATAGTCATGTACTGCAAAGATCGCAAAACTCCCACGGTTAGGCCCATTTCCTTAGGGGGTACTGAAATTCCCTTTGGTGAGTGTGCAAAATACCTTGGCGTTATTTTGGACAGGAAGCTGAATTTTAGGCTTAATATTGAAGAGAGGGCGAGAAAAGCCACGGTAGCTTTGTACTCGTGCAAAAAGGCAATAGGGAAAAAGTGGGGACTAAGACCAAAAATTGTGCATTGGCTATACACGGCAGTGGTTAGACCTATAATGCTATATGGTGTTGTAGTCTGGTGGCCGGCACTTCAGAAACCGACTTGTTTAGATAAAGTTCAGCGTATGGCGAGCTTATGTATCTCAGGCGCATTTAGTAAGACAGGAACAGACTCCCTTAATGTCATGCTACATCTATTGCCTTTAGACATTTTGGCCAAACAGTCAGCTGCAACAACGGCTGTGCGGTTGCGCGAGCTATCGCTGTGGTCGGAAAAAATGTACGGTCATAGTTCGGTCCTCAAAGTAATGCCAGATGTGCCTAACGTAGTGGATTACACGTTGGCGAGTCAACTTTTCGAAAAAAAGTTTGAAACTCTAATTCCCAACAGTGAGGCGTGGTGTACACAGACCCCGGGGAATAAAAGATATATAGATTTCTATACTGATGGCTCCAAATTGAATGGACAAGTGGGGTTCGGAGTATATTCTAAAGATCTGGAAATTCGAATAGCGAAAAGATTACCTAATCACTGTAGTGTTTTTCAGGCTGAAATATTGGCAATAAGAGAGGTGGTGAATTGGCTGAGAAGTAATGTTCCAACAAATATTGGCATTAATATATACTCAGACAGTCAACCTGCAATAAAATCCTTGGACTCTGTGTTCCTTAACTCAAAAACGGCCATAGACTGCCGCAAATCTCTCAACGAGATGGCTGAGCAGTACAATATTCACCTAATATGGGTGCTTGGTCATAGGAACATACCGGGGAACTGTGAAGCAGATGTGTTAGCAAGGCTAGGAACTACCTTACATATTCCAGGGGAACTAGAATCTGTTGGTATGCCTCTGGCCACCTGCAAGCTCTTACTGCGTGAGAAGGCTGTTATGATGGCCAATATTCGATGGGAAAATTGCAAGGGTTGTAACGACACCAAGCAAATATGGCCCCATTTAAACTTAAACCGCACACTAGATATGCTAGTGTTCTCAAGGCGTCAGATAGCACTCCTAATATCTGCTATAACGGGTCGCTGCCTGATAGGCGAATTTGCAAAAACTATAGGTGCGAAGTATAATGACTATTGTATAAGCTGTCATGACGTGGAGGAAAAGGAATCAATTAAACACCTCTTGTGTGAGTGTCCTGCTTTTTGTGTAAGGCGTAAGCGAATTTTAGGAGCATATAGCTTTAGATTACTGGCTGACCTGGAAAACGTTAACTTAAGCAGTTTGTTAATGTTTTTGGAGCAATCTGGTTGGTTCCACAAAAGTTAATAATAGAGAAGGTTCAGTGGTTAAGACTAGAAGTGCCCATATGTAATAGGTACTTTTAGTTAAATGTGGTATCACAATGGACTGAATAGTCTAAGTGAGCCTGAAATTTAATCGGGCTGCCACTTTAACCTAACCTAACCTAACCTTCTTAAGTGAAAGTCACAATATATGTTTATTATATTACTTAATTTATCATTATATATTATTTCTTACTGTATATAAACCATATTCCAAAGATCTTAACAAAAAATAATACACTACCAATTACTACACTCAAATGCGCTAATTGGTTGGGTTTCATTAATATAACGTTTGTGTTCATTTATACAACGTTCGCATTTCATTCATACAATGAATAATTTTCATTCATACAACGTATAAGCTGCACCCATACAACGAATAAATTTCATTCATACAACGAATAATATTCGTTAATACAACAAAATGTAACGTAATAGCAACGTAATTATTCGTTAATACTACGAAATGTATTCCATAAAGTGTTTCGTAAATATAACGTAAAATTACGTTGTTATAACGAAATGCTACGTTGGCTGACTTTTAATGAAGAATTTCGTTAATACAACGTAGAAATTCATCGTATTAACGAAACTTTTTCTACCAGTGGGCGATACATATGTATTAGAGGTATAGGTAAATTTAACGCATTTTTATAATTTTTGTTACGTATCAGTGGCGATTTTACGAGGATATGGGCTAGATCTCACAATGATAGGTGGCCAGTTGCGGGGGTTTTGAAAATAATTGGCCATATTGAGCGACGTTTACACAAGTCGGAGCCATATCAAAATCTTAACCGATTCCGTGGAAAGCCTGGGGGAAATCATCGCTGACGTTGTGTGATTTTTGTCTAAATCGGAAAAATATATGGTGCTTTATATAATTCTGAACCAATTTGGATAAAATTCGACACAGTTATATAAATGTTAAATATTGTTTCTGCGTAATATAAAATCAATTGGAGTGAAATACTGTTGAAAGCATTAGCGTAGCTAGACAATTTTCCTAAGCTATAGCCCCCCTAGCTAAAACTTTATAGACTGAACTTATAGGTTCAACTAATGTTTTATTTCATAAAATTGGATAAAAAAATAGACATCAAAATAACTCGACAATCAATTTATAATAAAGCAACTAAAAGTACCCTACGGGGAAATTAGTGCAAATTGCCACTGACGGACCTATCACAGAACTGGTACCTGTGCTCCAGTTACACGGATGAAAAAGACTGTTTTTCATATGTTTGGCTATAAACATTATATGTTTGGAACACAAATTTTTAAACACAATATTTTTGAGTGCGAGCATATAATGTTCATAAACTAGCATAACATGTTTGGGACATATATGTTAATATGTTAAAACATATTATGTTTGGGACATAAAATGTTTGTAAATATAATATGCTTGGATGCAAACATATATTAATTTAGAAATAGCCTATAAACATATATGTGTTTAGTAGCTTGGAGCGCTATTTAACAGGGAGCGATATTGAATTAAGTTGGTGGTTGTTGCTTGTTATTACAAAATTAACATTTTATTTTTCCTTGGGCAATTGATCAGCTACTTCTTTGATCCTTACAAACTGTGTGGTCCGCTGTTCGAATCCCCGTCCGGCAAAAGGTAAAATTAAAATAAAAAAATCATAAAATTGAATAATTTCTTCTACAATGTTTGTATTACAGAAAAAGGTGCTAAGAACTAAAAAATCTCGTGGAAGAGAGAAAGATGTGGGGAATATACAATTAGGCAGAAACACAATTTTTAGCATTCAGGTCGAAAACCTATGTTGTTAGCACCTATATTACCTGTTTATTTTCATAATTCATTATGATTGTAAATATATAAATAAATAAATAAAATTTTGAGCACAATATTGTTTTGGAGAATTTTTTTTAAGCATATAATATTTTTGGGTGCAAAATGCTTCTAAACATATTTTATGTTCACATAATAACATATTGTTTTTTGGAAGACAACATTATTGAATTTGGATGCAAAAATACAAAATGTTTGGAACTTAGACTACCCAAACATATATTGTTTAGACCAATATGCTTTCAAACATATTATATATTGGTCGAGATCAAACATATAAATGTTTGGGCAATACCCAAAAATGTATATGCTTGAAGCAAAATATGTTTGGGAGGGTGTACTATGTTCGATTTCTTAATCAAAACTACAAAAACTATATATGACGACGATAATGTTTGTATCAAATCTTGTCTAAACTTATCACAGAACTGGTACCTGTGCTCCAGTTAGTTGCAATTTTCACATTTAGTGAAATAAAATTATCGGAATAACCTGTTGTTCGACATATTTCAAAAGTTTTTTTTTTTTCATTTCGGGTTCGATTAGGAGCCCAAATTGGAAGAGATTTCTAAGAGTTTGTCCGAGACTGGTTCTTGAGGACCTGTTTATGGGTTGCTCCTGCTAAATTGTCCCAGGACGTGTCCTTTGGGATGAGTCCAAGACGCGTCCTAAAATGTAAGTTTACTCCGTCAATGGCAAACCCATGTTAAAGTGGTAGGTCCCTTCCATACGTTTTGATCAGAACTGGGACTGGTCCATACACACCAGGGACTAGTCCTGTACCAGTACTGTGGTTGATCCATTTCCCGTAGGGTAGTTCCACACTTTTCCCAGCAAAAAATTGGGAGTTGTTCTAAAGGCACAACTTTAAAAGCACTTCCAAAAATGTCTTCACAAAGAAGTTAACTATTTTAACTACACAGGAAGTTTTTTTACTTCATTTTTTTATATTTTAAAGCGTAATTTTTTGTTTTCTTTTTTCAAATAGTTAAAAAAAAGTAAGAATAAATAAAAAAATGCTAAATCCATTATAGAAAAATCTATAATATTTGAAAATATTCGAGGGAAAACGTTTCAAACAAGCGTTAGAATGCATTAAAAATCATAAAAAAGTATAAAAATTATTTATTTGGGAAAATATCACAAAATTTTTAATTCACATTCAAAACACTGAATTCGGATCACACCTTAAGAAGTGATGCAAATTCATTGCAACGGTTGTTGAAACGGTGGACATTCGTTCTATGACAAGTTCATATTACATTAATCGCTTCTCCGGCAATTTTGTACCACTTCCAAACCCAAAAAGAACATTTTCACTTCTTTTTTGGCGACGCTTTTTTGCAGCATTATTAAGATATTAATTTATGAAAGAATAGTTTTAATATCAATTACTATTTTTTATTCAACTAAATCATAAGTTCAACCACAGCTTTATTTCATAAATATCAGACTTCTACCACAACCCAAGTAATTCGATTGTGCATGAAAGTCTTTAGTGGAACTTTGTGCGTTGTACGAGTATATACTTGTTTAATTTTTATAAAAATGTAAAATCGTAAATAGGTTTTCAAATTCTGGGGGGGCTAAAATTTTTCTGGGGGGGGGGTCTAAGCCCCCTCCCCAGAGGCCTTCCTACGCTTATGGTTGAAAGTGGGTGTAAATTATACAATTCTGTACATTTCGCCAAATTAGTCGTATATAAATGGAAGCTATACCCAAATCTTAACCTCTTTGCGGAAGGATTGTACTTTTTGAAGGAAATAGAGGCAAGAAATCCATATAGGGCAAAAGATATATATGGGAGCTGTTCTAAATATGAACCAAATTTGGCACTGATAAGTAGATTTTAATTCTACCCCTGTGCAAACTTCACGCAAATCGGCGTAAAATGTTTGCCTCTATGATCAACAAAATTTAGCACAATTAACGACACTATCATTGTACTTCTTTTACAAAATTTGACCTCTGTGGCCCTACGAGTGTAAATCGGGCAAAAGATATACACTCAAAAACGTGAACTCTCTATTTCACTAAAGCCAATTTAACTTTATTTTAGTTCATGGAAATTTTATGCTTGGAGAAAGTTTCCTTTACTCTAATAATTTTTTGCGTACGTTAGTTAAATTAACTAAAAAACGGGAAAAAATTATACACAAATTAAGCATAACGATTTACTAAATCCGTATTTCTCTCAAAATAGTTCATTATTTCTTTAAATTTTACTATAAATGCGTTCATCATGAACTTCGTATGTCACTAAAGACATTCTTACAATTTTGAACTCCAATTTTTTCCTTCAAACTTTTTTACAAAAGTTTTTAGCAAGTAAAAAAAAATATTTATGTCTAATAAATTTTCTTGAATTTGTCGAAAAATATTTACTTATTTTTGTGATATCGGCGTGATGCCAGCTTTTGTAATATTGTTAAGTTAATATTTTCTAAAAATATTTAAAATTTTCTGTAATTAACGAACTCCCAATGAGATCGTAAATGGACTGAAGCAAATATAATAATAGGGAATATGTATTTCCTCGAACATACGAAGAAGTTTCTCAGCGTTACTGATCTTTTACTGTGCAATATTACGAAGTCTAATTGGACACGAAATTTCCATTTTTAGTATAAACAAACTAACGAGGAATGTCAATTCTATTTCTAGACAATAGTTCGTCTCGTCTAAAAATAGGCACGCTTGACTGTATGTGTTAATGAATACAGCAGCCAAGGATAGTGTGTTTAGTTAGAAAACTGATGGTACTCGGTTCGGTCCTCCGTCCGGACAAAAGGACGGATTCTAAAGGATTTGTACTACAGAAGAGTAAGAGGTTTGTACTAAATAACAGGTTGGCTGATAAGTCCCCGGTCTAACAAAGAAAAACACATTTTTTTGTCAAAATTAGTTTTTATTATTCAACATAGATCCCTTCAAGAGCGATACAACGATTATAATGACCTTGGGCAATTCGAAGCCCAATTCATGAATTTTTGCCATCGTTCTCAATGACTTGTGGCACGGTGCGTTGTCTTGGTGGAACAACACTTTTTTCTCCTTCATATGGGGCCGTTTTGCCGCGATTTCGACCTTCAAACGCTCCAATAACGCCATATAATAGTCACTGTTGATGGTTTTTCCCTTCTCAAGATAATCGATAAAAATTATTCCATGCGCATCCCAAAAAACAGAAGCCATTACATTGCCGCGCTTCGGAGACGGTTCTTTCCACGTTTCGGAGACGGTTCACCGATCGCTGTCGGTAACCACCTCTTTCGGGCGTCCACTGCGTTCACCGTCCTCCGTGCTCATTTCACCACGCTTGAATTTTGCATACCAATCAATTATTGTTGACTTCCCTGGGGCAGAGTCCGGAAACTCATTATCAAGCCAAGTTTTTGCTTCCACCGTATTTTCCCCTTCAGAAAACAGTATTTTATCAAAACACGAAATTCCTTTTTTTCCTTTTTTCTCACAATAACAAAAGTTGCTTCACAAAAGATGCTCTATCTCACAAACTAATTGACTTACAGATGTCAAATGTTGACACGAATCATTTGAAGGTTGGTACTATATAAAAATGTGTCAGACAGGGGACTTATCAGCCAACCTGTTATGTTTCCTCCACCTTGAGGTCTCCTTGCTCCAAGTCACCAGGTGGTCTAGGAAATCAAGAACATTAATTTTTTTCGTTTTTAAAAATGTATTATTTAGTTAATTTTTTATAAGTTTTTTTTTTTTTTTTAAACAGAAGCAAGTAAGGAAAGTCTAAAATCGGGCGGGGCCGACTATATTATACCCTGCACCACTTTGTAGATCTAAATTTTCGATACCATATCACATCCATCAAATGTGTTGGGGGCTATATATAAAGATTTGTCCCAAATACATACATTTAAATATCACTCGATCTGGACAGAATTTGATAGATAAAATCTATAGACTCAAAATTTAAGTCGGCTAATGCACTAGGGTGGAACACATTGTTAGTAAAAAAAATATGGGGAACATTTAAATCTGAAGCAATTTTAAGGAAACTTTATTGTTTATGATTTATCGCTCGATATATATGTATTAGAAGTTTGGAAAATTAGTCATTTTTACAACTTTTCGACAAAGCAGTGGCGATTTTACAAGGAAAATGATGGTATTTTGACGATTTTTGTCGAAATCAGAAAAACATATATATGGGAGCTATATCTAAAATCGGAGTTAAAAATTGGCCTCTGTGGTCATATGAGTGTAAATCGGGCGAAAGCTATATATGGGAGCCATATCTAAATCTGAACCGATTTCAACCAAATTTGGCACGCATAGCTACAATGCTAATTCTACTCCCTGTGCAAAATTTCAATTAAATCGGAGTAAAAGACTGGCCACTGTGGTCATATGAGTGTAAATGGGGCGAACGATATATATGGGAGCTATATATAAATCTGAACCGATTTCAATAAAATTTGGCACATTTGACTACACTACTAATTGTACTCCTAGTGCAAAATTTCAATCAAATTGGGGTAAAACTCTGGCTTCTGAGACCGTATTAGTCCATATCGGGCGAAAGATATATATATTTCCATTAAGTTAAATTTTTGTGTGAAATAATAAAATTTACTTATTTCGTTAAAAAATCCTAAACTGAAAGCAGTTAGGAATAGCTCATTAACTATAATAAGGCATGGAATTTTACTAATACTGTTTTCTCCGATGGGTATAAGAATTTACTACTGAAAAAGAAAATTGTATTCACTGATAACAAAGCATTCGTAAAAATAAACAAAAACCGAACTAAACCCAAGTTTCCTCAAATTTAGTAAAATTTCCTATAAAATGATAGTTCTGACTTCCTTTATTATAGAAAGCTTATCGTACATACGAATAACACTTGGCATAGAAAAATATTTTTTCATTCGTACTAAGAAGAATTCAATCCTTTCAAAACTTAAGGAAACACACTTGTTAGAATGTAGGAAATTTTCCTTTGTCTACCTGTAATCGATACCTGTCATCGATGTAATCGATATGTTTGCGCGTGGCTTGTTTGTTTTTAGTTGGAATCTCGTTGTTATGGTATACGGACAGATTGTTAAAATCAAAAACAATAGAAAAGGAAGATTGGAAAATGGGCGACGTCATACCAAAAGTTGCATTTACGGTGTTCGATACATACACGTTCGTTCATTTTTAATTTGCAATATTTTTTGTTAAAAACTCACAAATGATGTTAAACTTTGTGTAAATAATAATGAGAAACTTTTGACCGATTGTTCTACGTCATTCCCTGATATACATTTCTTTTTATTCTTAGTTTAATTTGTGGAACAAAAAAATCATAAACGACACGTTTGCATCGAACGCCGTCAATGGTTTGATACCCTCTGCTGCCATTTTCCCATCTTCATCTTCCATTGTTTTTGGTTAAAATATAATATAGCAAAATAAATAACAAATAAAATATATAAAATATTTGTTATTTTAAATTAGTGAGAAAAATTTTCGTTTTTTGAAAATTATTAAACATAAATAACAAACAATAAGTATCAATGTTCGTGATTGTGTACAAAGAAAGAAACCACCAACAGAATAACAACCCCTCCATTCATCAGGTAACATTAAGGACGGACAAAATCGTTAGGCAGCAACTTATTAAAAGGTACAAGAAGAAGAAAAACATTACGTTTTACAGTTGATAACATTACATGGAAATAATGGAAGAGTTGATTCTTAATAAATATATTTAATATATTAATAAAACATGTCTTTTATTGAAGAAAAAACTGCCTATATAAATAAATAAAACTGTATTTAAAAACGAAGGTAAGCAGTTCTAATTTTAAAGTAAAAGTTTTACCACAAATATGTAAGATTTGTCCAAATGAATGAAAAAAGTTCAATAAAATCATTCCATATATGAATTCAATTCGGTTAAATTTTTTCATTCTGTAGTACAGTTCTACACTGTTAGAAAAATATGTTTTTCATATGTTCCGATATAAACAAAATATGTTTCGGGCACAATTTTAAAACACAATATATTTAAGTGCAAACACTTAGCACTAAATGTTTGGGACATCTATGTTAATATGTTAGAATATATTATGTTTGGGGCATGAATGTTTCATAAAAATCATATGTGTGAATGCAAACATATATAAATTTACAAATTTCGACTAAACATACATATGTTGTGATATTTTATTCAAAGCGACAGAGAGAGTATAGAGAAAGAAATAGAGATGGAAACCGGGAGAGTTGACGAAAGATATCAACATAACACAGCGAAAGAATCAAAAGAGAGCAACTTCTGTGAAACCGCTTGTATGTTGTTTCGGAAAACTGTTTTATGATAAGGCCAAAAATTTGATATGCTTAAGTCTAAATATTATTTAATTTGAATAAAGAGAGTAGACATTTGAAAAGCAAACAGCATATGTTTTCGCCTTGAGAGAAGCATTTTATGTATGTGTGGACATGTGTTTTGTTTATCATTTTGGCATTATGGGCACAATTTTTTTCTTGGTTCGTTAAAAGAAATCAGGGGTCTTCATAAAAATAACGAAAGGGCACTATACTCTTTTTAGAGTTGGGACAGTAAAATGAAATAAGGAGGAAATAGTGAAAAATTACACAGTAAAATGTATAAAAACAAAGTTTAGTGCCTCTTTATTAATAAGTAGTCCACGAGGAGTTGGCGGACACCTTCAAATATAAAAGCGGGCATTAATTTCGAGTTTTGCAGCTAAAACAATTTAAAAAGTTTATTTTCTTTAAAATGAATTATTAAAGAAAAATAAAAGGCATTTTAGAGCGATGGTGTTAAATGCTAGTAAAAAACTGTTCACGACTAACTAAATTTATTTTATATTATTATATTATAAAATTATTTATGTATGTTTATACTCTACTCCACGTTCTTTATTAGAGTTTTTGAATTCCTTCCAAATTTTAAAGTTTTGTACCAAAACCAGTTTTTTGTTACAAAATTGTTATATTTGCAATAATAAAATAATATTTTATCCAAAAATCAGTCAATTTCGTTTATATCAAGCACTGTTACTGACTATAAATCTTTAATAACCCACATTTCGAAGTTTCATTATAAAAATTTAATATAGTATAAATATAAATGTGTAAATTAAAAAAAAGTGTTCGGTCGGAGCAGGGATTGAACCCACGACCCTTTGCATGCAAGGCAGACATGCTAGCCACTGCCCCACGTGGCAAACAAATGTATGTTTCTGTTAAATAATGTTATGTTTGCATGGGCTCGTGGGCGCTGCAAACTATGCTATATAAATGTAACTTATAACGATAATTATCTACTGGTGACTATAACAGCTACGTAGTCCAGTGGATAGTGTGTTGGCTTACAAACTGTATGGTCCTCGGTTCGATTCTCCGTGCAGGCGAAAGGTAAAATTTAAAAAATTTATAAAAGTGAATAATTTCTTCAACATTATTTGTGTTACAGAAAAAGGTGCCAAGAACTAAAATATTTCGTGGAAGTGAAAATTACGAGTATGTTAGGCACTGAGCACAATCGTCTTTTGGAAAAATTCTTCCAAGCATATAATATTTTTGGGCTCAAAATGCTTCCAAACATATGATATGTTCACATAAAACAAACATATTAATGTTTCGGCAGTATCCAATAATATATATGCTTCCTGCAAAATATGTTTGGAACATATGTTAAAGAAGCGATTTTTTTGAGGGTGTACATAAATATAAGAAAATGTTTACTAAAATACCTAACCTAACTAATATATGGAATGCATTCTACCTAATTTCTATGAAAATCACATCGTTAAAACAAATAAAAATGTCTTTGGCGCTATACGAAGTTCAACTTTCTTCATAATGAGTTCGTTTTAACTTAAAGAAGGGGTCACTTTTTTCTGGGTGGACAGACGGACATGGCTATATCGACTCAGGAGCCCACCCTGAGCATTTTTGCAAAAGGCACCATGTGTCTCTCTCGTCTCCTTCTGGGTGTTGAAAACATATGCACACTGAAAAAAATATTGTCGTGAGGTCAAAGATTTCGTGTCTTTAAAATACGAATGCAAATTTTGCTTAGCATAGAAGACGCATTTCTCTAATATAAAGTTTTTTTCCTTGTCCAAAAGTCGATAAACTTTTCAATGAAGTCGTACTGATTTCTATACTGATGGTTCCAAATTGAATGGACAAGTGGGGTTCGGAGTATATTCTAAAGATCTGGAAATTCGAATAGCGAAAAGATTACCTAATCACTGTAGTGTTTTTCAGGCTGAAATATTGGCAATAAGAGAGGTGGTGAATTGGCTGAGAAGTAATGTTCCAACAAATATTGGCATTAATATATACTCAGACAGTCAACCTGCAATAAAATCCTTGGACTCTGTGTTCCTTAACTCAAAAACGGCCATAGACTGCCGCAAATCTCTCAACGAGATGGCTGAGCAGTACAATATTCACCTAATATGGGTGCTTGGTCATAGGAACATACCGGGGAACTGTGAAGCAGATGTGTTAGCAAGGCTAGGAACTACCTTACATATTCCAGGGGAACTAGAATCTGTTGGTATGCCTCTGGCCACCTGCAAGCTCTTACTGCGTGAGAAGGCTGTTATGATGGCCAATATTCGATGGGAAAATTGCAAGGGTTGTAACGACACCAAGCAAATATGGCCCCATTTAAACTTAAACCGCACACTAGATATGCTAGTGTTCTCAAGGCGTCAGATAGCACTCCTAATATCTGCTATAACGGGTCGCTGCCTGATAGGCGAATTTGCAAAAACTATAGGTGCGAAGTATAATGACTATTGTATAAGCTGTCATGACGTGGAGGAAAAGGAATCAATTAAACACCTCTTGTGTGAGTGTCCTGCTTTTTGTGTAAGGCGTAAGCGAATTTTAGGAGCATATAGCTTTAGATTACTGGCTGACCTGGAAAACGTTAACTTAAGCAGTTTGTTAATGTTTTTGGAGCAATCTGGTTGGTTCCACAAAAGTTAATAATAGAGAAGGTTCAGTGGTTAAGACTAGAAGTGCCCATATGTAATAGGTACTTTTAGTTAAATGTGGTATCACAATGGACTGAATAGTCTAAGTGAGCCTGAAATTTAATCGGGCTGCCACTTTAACCTAACCTAACCTAACCTTCTTAAGTGAAAGTCACAATATATGTTTATTATATTACTTAATTTATCATTATATATTATTTCTTACTGTATATAAACCATATTCCAAAGATCTTAACAAAAAATAATACACTACCAATTACTACACTCAAATGCGCTAATTGGTTGGGTTTCATTAATATAACGTTTGTGTTCATTTATACAACGTTCGCATTTCATTCATACAATGAATAATTTTCATTCATACAACGTATAAGCTGCACCCATACAACGAATAAATTTCATTCATACAACGAATAATATTCGTTAATACAACAAAATGTAACGTAATAGCAACGTAATTATTCGTTAATACTACGAAATGTATTCCATAAAGTGTTTCGTAAATATAACGTAAAATTACGTTGTTATAACGAAATGCTACGTTGGCTGACTTTTAATGAAGAATTTCGTTAATACAACGTAGAAATTCATCGTATTAACGAAACTTTTTCTACCAGTGGGCGATACATATGTATTAGAGGTATAGGTAAATTTAACGCATTTTTATAATTTTTGTTACGTATCAGTGGCGATTTTACGAGGATATGGGCTAGATCTCACAATGATAGGTGGCCAGTTGCGGGGGTTTTGAAAATAATTGGCCATATTGAGCGACGTTTACACAAGTCGGAGCCATATCAAAATCTTAACCGATTCCGTGGAAAGCCTGGGGGAAATCATCGCTGACGTTGTGTGATTTTTGTCTAAATCGGAAAAATATATGGTGCTTTATATAATTCTGAACCAATTTGGATAAAATTCGACACAGTTATATAAATGTTAAATATTGTTTCTGCGTAATATAAAATCAATTGGAGTGAAATACTGTTGAAAGCATTAGCGTAGCTAGACAATTTTCCTAAGCTATAGCCCCCCTAGCTAAAACTTTATAGACTGAACTTATAGGTTCAACTAATGTTTTATTTCATAAAATTGGATAAAAAAATAGACATCAAAATAACTCGACAATCAATTTATAATAAAGCAACTAAAAGTACCCTACGGGGAAATTAGTGCAAATTGCCACTGACGGACCTATCACAGAACTGGTACCTGTGCTCCAGTTACACGGATGAAAAAGACTGTTTTTCATATGTTTGGCTATAAACATTATATGTTTGGAACACAAATTTTTAAACACAATATTTTTGAGTGCGAGCATATAATGTTCATAAACTAGCATAACATGTTTGGGACATATATGTTAATATGTTAAAACATATTATGTTTGGGACATAAAATGTTTGTAAATATAATATGCTTGGATGCAAACATATATTAATTTAGAAATAGCCTATAAACATATATGTGTTTAGTAGCGCTATTTAACAGGGAGCGATATTGAATTAAGTTGGTGGTTGTTGCTTGTTATTACAAAATTAACATTTTATTTTTCCTTGGGCAATTGATCAGCTACTTCTTTGATCCTTACAAACTGTGTGGTCCGCTGTTCGAATCCCCGTCCGGCAAAAGGTAAAATTAAAATAAAAAAATCATAAAATTGAATAATTTCTTCTACAATGTTTGTATTACAGAAAAAGGTGCTAAGAACTAAAAAATCTCGTGGAAGAGAGAAAGATGTGGGGAATATACAATTAGGCAGAAACACAATTTTTAGCATTCAGGTCGAAAACCTATGTTGTTAGCACCTATATTACCTGTTTATTTTCATAATTCATTATGATTGTAAATATATAAATAAATAAATAAAATTTTGAGCACAATATTGTTTTGGAGAATTTTTTTTAAGCATATAATATTTTTGGGTGCAAAATGCTTCCAAACATATTTTATGTTCACATAATAACATATTGTTTTTTGGAAGACAACATTATTGAATTTGGATGCAAAAATACAAAATGTTTGGAACTTAGACTACCCAAACATATATTGTTTAGACCAATATGCTTTCAAACATATTATATATTGGTCGAGATCAAACATATAAATGTTTGGGCAATACCCAAAAATGTATATGCTTGAAGCAAAATATGTTTGGGAGGGTGTACTATGTTCGATTTCTTAATCAAAACTACAAAAACTATATATGACGACGATAATGTTTGTATCAAATCTTGTCTAAACTTATCACAGAACTGGTACCTGTGCTCCAGTTAGTTGCAATTTTCACATTTAGTGAAATAAAATTATCGGAATAACCTGTTGTTCGACATATTTCAAAAGTTTTTTTTTTTCATTTCGGGTTCGATTAGGAGCCCAAATTGGAAGAGATTTCTAAGAGTTTGTCCGAGACTGGTTCTTGAGGACCTGTTTATGGGTTGCTCCTGCTAAATTGTCCCAGGACGTGTCCTTTGGGATGAGTCCAAGACGCGTCCTAAAATGTAAGTTTACTCCGTCAATGACAAACCCATGTTAAAGTGGTAGGTCCCTTCCATACGTTTTGATCAGAACTGGGACTGGTCCATACACACCAGGGACTAGTCCTGTACCAGTACTGTGGTTGATCCATTTCCCGTAGGGTAGTTCCACACTTTTCCCAGCAAAAAATTGGGAGTTGTTCTAAAGGCACAACTTTAAAAGCACTTCCAAAAATGTCTTCACAAAGAAGTTAACTATTTTAACTACACAGGAAGTTTTTTTACTTCATTTTTTTATATTTTAAAGCGTAATTTTTTGTTTTCTTTTTTCAAATAGTTAAAAAAAAAGTAAGAATAAATAAAAAAATGCTAAATCCATTATAGAAAAATCTATAATATTTGAAAATATTCGAGGGAAAACGTTTCAAACAAGCGTTAGAATGCATTAAAAATCATAAAAAAGTATAAAAATTATTTATTTGGGAAAATATCACAAAATTTTTAATTCACATTCAAAACACTGAATTCGGATCACACCTTAAGAAGTGATGCAAATTCATTGCAACGGTTGTTGAAACGGTGGACATTCGTTCTATGACAAGTTCATATTACATTAATCGCTTCTCCGGCAATTTTGTACCACTTCCAAACCCAAAAAGAACATTTTCACTTCTTTTTTGGCGACGCTTTTTTGCAGCATTATTAAGATATTAATTTATGAAAGAATAGTTTTAATATCAATTACTATTTTTTATTCAACTAAATCATAAGTTCAACCACAGCTTTATTTCATAAATATCAGACTTCTACCACAACCCAAGTAATTCGATTGTGCATGAAAGTCTTTAGTGGAACTTTGTGCGTTGTACGAGTATATACTTGTTTAATTTTTATAAAAATGTAAAATCGTAAATAGGTTTTCAAATTCTGGGGGGGCTAAAATTTTTCTGGGGGGGGTCTAAGCCCCCTCCCCAGAGGCCTTCCTACGCTTATGGTTGAAAGTGGGTGTAAATTATACAATTCTGTACATTTCGCCAAATTAGTCGTATATAAATGGAAGCTATACCCAAATCTTAACCTCTTTGCGGAGGGATTGTACTTTTTGAAGGAAATAGAGGCAAGAAATCCATATAGGGCAAAAGATATATATGGGAGCTGTTCTAAATATGAACCAAATTTGGCACTGATAAGTAGATTTTAATTCTACCCCTGTGCAAACTTCACGCAAATCGGCGTAAAATGTTTGCCTCTATGATCAACAAAATTTAGCACAATTAACGACACTATCATTGTACTTCTTTTACAAAATTTGACCTCTGTGGCCCTACGAGTGTAAATCGGGCAAAAGATATACACTCAAAAACGTGAACTCTCTATTTCACTAAAGCCAATTTAACTTTATTTTAGTTCATGGAAATTTTATGCTTGGAGAAAGTTTCCTTTACTCTAATAATTTTTTGCGTACGTTAGTTAAATTAACTAAAAAACGGGAAAAAATTATACACAAATTAAGCATAACGATTTACTAAATCCGTATTTCTCTCAAAATAGTTCATTATTTCTTTAAATTTTACTATAAATGCGTTCATCATGAACTTCGTATGTCACTAAAGACATTCTTACAATTTTGAACTCCAATTTTTTCCTTCAAACTTTTTTACAAAAGTTTTTAGCAAGTAAAAAAAAATATTTATGTCTAATAAATTTTCTTGAATTTGTCGAAAAATATTTACTTATTTTTGTGATATCGGCGTGATGCCAGCTTTTGTAATATTGTTAAGTTAATATTTTCTAAAAATATTTAAAATTTTCTGTAATTAACGAACTCCCAATGAGATCGTAAATGGACTGAAGCAAATATAATAATAGGGAATATGTATTTCCTCGAACATACGAAGAAGTTTCTCAGCGTTACTGATCTTTTACTGTGCAATATTACGAAGTCTAATTGGACACGAAATTTCCATTTTTAGTATAAACAAACTAACGAGGAATGTCAATTCTATTTCTAGACAATAGTTCGTCTCGTCTAAAAATAGGCACGCTTGACTGTATGTGTTAATGAATACAGCAGCCAAGGATAGTGTGTTTAGTTAGAAAACTGATGGTACTCGGTTCGGTCCTCCGTCCGGACAAAAGGACGGATTCTAAAGGATTTGTACTACAGAAGAGTAAGAGGTTTGTACTAAATAACAGGTTGGCTGATAAGTCCCCGGTCTAACAAAGAAAAACACATTTTTTTGTCAAAATTAGTTTTTATTATTCAACATAGATCCCTTCAAGAGCGATACAACGATTATAATGACCTTGGGCAATTCGAAGCCCAATTCATGAATTTTTGCCATCGTTCTCAATGACTTGTGGCACGGTGCGTTGTCTTGGTGGAACAACACTTTTTTCTCCTTCATATGGGGCCGTTTTGCCGCGATTTCGACCTTCAAACGCTCCAATAACGCCATATAATAGTCACTGTTGATGGTTTTTCCCTTCTCAAGATAATCGATAAAAATTATTCCATGCGCATCCCAAAAAACAGAAGCCATTACATTGCCGCGCTTCGGAGACGGTTCTTTCCACGTTTCGGAGACGGTTCACCGATCGCTGTCGGTAACCACCTCTTTCGGGCGTCCACTGCGTTCACCGTCCTCCGTGCTCATTTCACCACGCTTGAATTTTGCATACCAATCAATTATTGTTGACTTCCCTGGGGCAGAGTCCGGAAACTCATTATCAAGCCAAGTTTTTGCTTCCACCGTATTTTCCCCTTCAGAAAACAGTATTTTATCAAAACACGAAATTCCTTTTTTTCCTTTTTTCTCACAATAACAAAAGTTGCTTCACAAAAGATGCTCTATCTCACAAACTAATTGACTTACAGATGTCAAATGTTGACACGAATCATTTGAAGGTTGGTACTATATAAAAATGTGTCAGACAGGGGAATTATCAGCCAACCTGTTATGTTTCCTCCACCTTGAGGTCTCCTTGCTCCAAGTCACCAGGTGGTCTAGGAAATCAAGAACATTAATTTTTTTCGTTTTTAAAAATGTATTATTTAGTTAATTTTTTATAAGTTTTTTTTTTTTTTTTTTAAACAGAAGCAAGTAAGGAAAGTCTAAAATCGGGCGGGGCCGACTATATTATACCCTGCACCACTTTGTAGATCTAAATTTTCGATACCATATCACATCCATCAAATGTGTTGGGGGCTATATATAAAGATTTGTCCCAAATACATACATTTAAATATCACTCGATCTGGACAGAATTTGATAGATAAAATCTATAGACTCAAAATTTAAGTCGGCTAATGCACTAGGGTGGAACACATTGTTAGTAAAAAAAATATGGGGAACATTTAAATCTGAAGCAATTTTAAGGAAACTTTATTGTTTATGATTTATCGCTCGATATATATGTATTAGAAGTTTGGAAAATTAGTCATTTTTACAACTTTTCGACAAAGCAGTGGCGATTTTACAAGGAAAATGTTGGTATTTTGACGATTTTTGTCGAAATCAGAAAAACATATATATGGGAGCTATATCTAAAATCGGAGTTAAAAATTGGCCTCTGTGGTCATATGAGTGTAAATCGGGCGAAAGCTATATATGGGAGCCATATCTAAATCTGAACCGATTTCAACCAAATTTGGCACGCATAGCTACAATGCTAATTCTACTCCCTGTGCAAAATTTCAATTAAATCGGAGTAAAAGACTGGCCACTGTGGTCATATGAGTGTAAATGGGGCGAACGATATATATGGGAGCTATATATAAATCTGAACCGATTTCAATAAAATTTGGCACATTTGACTACACTACTAATTGTACTCCTAGTGCAAAATTTCAATCAAATTGGGGTAAAACTCTGGCTTCTGAGACCGTATTAGTCCATATCGGGCGAAAGATATATATATTTCCATTAAGTTAAATTTTTGTGTGAAATAATAAAATTTACTTATTTCGTTAAAAAATCCTAAACTGAAAGCAGTTAGGAATAGCTCATTAACTATAATAAGGCATGGAATTTTACTAATACTGTTTTCTCCGATGGGTATAAGAATTTACTACTGAAAAAGAAAATTGTATTCACTGATAACAAAGCATTCGTAAAAATAAACAAAAACCGAACTAAACCCAAGTTTCCTCAAATTTAGTAAAATTTCCTATAAAATGATAGTTCTGACTTCCTTTATTATAGAAAGCTTATCGTACATACGAATAACACTTGGCATAGAAAAATATTTTTTCATTCGTACTAAGAAGAATTCAATCCTTTCAAAACTTAAGGAAACACACTTGTTAGAATGTAGGAAATTTTCCTTTGTCTACCTGTAATCGATACCTGTCATCGATGTAATCGATATGTTTGCGCGTGGCTTGTTTGTTTTTAGTTGGAATCTCGTTGTTATGGTATACGGACAGATTGTTAAAATCAAAAACAATAGAAAAGGAAGATTGGAAAATGGGCGACGTCATACCAAAAGTTGCATTTACGGTGTTCGATACATACACGTTCGTTCATTTTTAATTTGCAATATTTTTTGTTAAAAACTCACAAATGATGTTAAACTTTGTGTAAATAATAATGAGAAACTTTTGACCGATTGTTCTACGTCATTCCCTGATATACATTTCTTTTTATTCTTAGTTTAATTTGTGGAACAAAAAAATCATAAACGACACGTTTGCATCGAACGCCGTCAATGGTTTGATACCCTCTGCTGCCATTTTCCCATCTTCATCTTCCATTGTTTTTGGTTAAAATATAATATAGCAAAATAAATAACAAATAAAATATATAAAATATTTGTTATTTTAAATTAGTGAGAAAAATTTTCGTTTTTTGAAAATTATTAAACATAAATAACAAACAATAAGTATCAATGTTCGTGATTGTGTACAAAGAAAGAAACCACCAACAGAATAACAACCCCTCCATTCATCAGGTAACATTAAGGACGGACAAAATCGTTAGGCAGCAACTTATTAAAAGGTACAAGAAGAAGAAAAACATTACGTTTTACAGTTGATAACATTACATGGAAATAATGGAAGAGTTGATTCTTAATAAATATATTTAATATATTAATAAAACATGTCTTTTATTGAAGAAAAAACTGCCTATATAAATAAATAAAACTGTATTTAAAAACGAAGGTAAGCAGTTCTAATTTTAAAGTAAAAGTTTTACCACAAATATGTAAGATTTGTCCAAATGAATGAAAAAAGTTCAATAAAATCATTCCATATATGAATTCAATTCGGTTAAATTTTTTCATTCTGTAGTACAGTTCTACACTGTTAGAAAAATATGTTTTTCATATGTTCCGATATAAACAAAATATGTTTCGGGCACAATTTTAAAACACAATATATTTAAGTGCAAACATGTAATGTTCCTAAACTAGCACTAAATGTTTGGGACATCTATGTTAATATGTTAGAATATATTATGTTTGGGGCATGAATGTTTCATAAAAATCATATGTGTGAATGCAAACATATATAAATATACAAATTTCGACTAAACATACATATGTTGTGATATTTTATTCAAAGCGACAGAGAGAGTATAGAGAAAGAAATAGAGATGGAAACCGGGAGAGTTGACGAAAGATATCAACATAACACAGCGAAAGAATCAAAAGAGAGCAACTTCTGTGAAACCGCTTGTATGTTGTTTCGGAAAACTGTTTTATGATAAGGCCAAAAATTTGATATGCTTAAGTCTAAATATTATTTAATTTGAATAAAGAGAGTAGACATTTGAAAAGCAAACAGCATATGTTTTCGCCTTGAGAGAAGCATTTTATGTATGTGTGGACATGTGTTTTGTTTATCATTTTGGCATTATGGGCACAATTTTTTTCTTGGTTCGTTAAAAGAAATCAGGGGTCTTCATAAAAATAACGAAAGGGCACTATACTCTTTTTAGAGTTGGGACAGTAAAATGAAATAAGGAGGAAATAGTGAAAAATTACACAGTAAAATGTATAAAAACAAAGTTTAGTGCCTCTTTATTAATAAGTAGTCCACGAGGAGTTGGCGGACACCTTCAAATATAAAAGCGGGCATTAATTTCGAGTTTTGCAGCTAAAACAATTTAAAAAGTTTATTTTCTTTAAAATGAATTATTAAAGAAAAATAAAAGGCATTTTAGAGCGATGGTGTTAAATGCTAGTAAAAAACTGTTCACGACTAACTAAATTTATTTTATATTATTATATTATAAAATTATTTATGTATGTTTATACTCTACTCCACGTTCTTTATTAGAGTTTTTGAATTCCTTCCAAATTTTAAAGTTTTGTACCAAAACCAGTTTTTTGTTACAAAATTGTTATATTTGCAATAATAAAATAATATTTTATCCAAAAATCAGTCAATTTCGTTTATATCAAGCACTGTTACTGACTATAAATCTTTAATAACCCACATTTCGAAGTTTCATTATAAAAATTTAATATAGTATAAATATAAATGTGTAAATTAAAAAAAAAGTGTTCGGTCGGAGCAGGGATTGAACCCACGACCCTTTGCATGCAAGGCAGACATGCTAGCCACTGCCCCACGTGGCAAACAAATGTATGTTTCTGTTAAATAATGTTATGTTTGCATGGGCTCGTGGGCGCTGCAAACTATGCTATATAAATGTAACTTATAACGATAATTATCTACTGGTGACTATAACAGCTACGTAGTCCAGTGGATAGTGTGTTGGCTTACAAACTGTATGGTCCTCGGTTCGATTCTCCGTGCAGGCGAAAGGTAAAATTTAAAAAATTTATAAAAGTGAATAATTTCTTCAACATTATTTGTGTTACAGAAAAAGGTGCCAAGAACTAAAATATTTCGTGGAAGTGAAAATTACGAGTATGTTAGGCACTGAGCACAATCGTCTTTTGGAAAAATTCTTCCAAGCATATAATATTTTTGGGCTCAAAATGCTTCCAAACATATGATATGTTCACATAAAACAAACATATTAATGTTTCGGCAGTATCCAATAATATATATGCTTCCTGCAAAATATGTTTGGAACATATGTTAAAGAAGCGATTTTTTTGAGGGTGTACATAAATATAAGAAAATGTTTACTAAAATACCTAACCTAACTAATATATGGAATGCATTCTACCTAATTTCTATGAAAATCACATCGTTAAAACAAATAAAAATGTCTTTGGCGCTATACGAAGTTCAACTTTCTTCATAATGAGTTCGTTTTAACTTAAAGAAGGGGTCACTTTTTTCTGGGTGGACAGACGGACATGGCTATATCGACTCAGGAGCCCACCCTGAGCATTTTTGCAAAAGGCACCATGTGTCTCTCTCGTCTCCTTCTGGGTGTTGAAAACATATGCACACTGAAAAAAATATTGTCGTGAGGTCAAAGATTTCGTGTCTTTAAAATACGAATGCAAATTTTGCTTAGCATAGAAGACGCATTTCTCTAATATAAAGTTTTTTTCCTTGTCCAAAAGTCGATAAACTTTTCAATGAAGTCGTACTGTCTTTATAATTAAGTGATTTGAATTAAAAATGGGTATCATAACATGAAAGAAAAAATGTTTGGGCTAAGGTCAACTTGACTTTAATAATTCAGAAATATTCTTTAAATTTAATGAAATTGTCTTTAAATTAGTTGTCTTTTTGCATCTTGCCTACAAAGCAGAAAATCGTTAAAAAATAAGACATGTTTTTCAACACTTTATTTTAAAGAAGTTTTATACTTGAAACATAGCATAATTTCTACTGGAAGTCGAGTCTTAATTTGGAAAATAAAGTTGTCGTTAACTCGTTTTTAAAGGACTTTGATAGCATATGAAGAAAAAAAGATGAGAAAGCGAAAAATTAAAATTTACTTCTTAGAAGCAAGTACACAAAACCCAAATTTAAAAGAGAATTGTGTCTTAAAAGTATCCTTACTTGTATTCTCCGCTTCTTTGGCCCGGAATCAATACCAAATTTTTTAAAGTAAAGACAAAATCTTTGGAACCGGGCATGCTTTTTTTTCAGTGCACTAACTTATAATAACCTGTTCCACAGTGCGGCGCAGGGTATAAAAATGCAGTATGCAATAGACAATTATCACAAGTTTTGTTTTTACACCCAGAAAAAAGTGCCTTCGAAACTAAAGGAAAAAATGTTTATCAATTTAGTTTAGCCATTTTATTTCCATTAGGTCAAATTTTTGTGTGAAATAATAAAATTTACTTGTTTCAGTAAACAAATCCTAAATTGAAAGCAGTTAGGAATAGTTCATTAACTAGAATAAGGTATGGAATTTTACTAATACTGTTTTCTTCGCTGGGTATAAGAATTTACTACTGAACAAGAAAATTTTATTCACTGATAACAAAGTTTAGTTCTTAGCTTCTTAATAAATATATTTAATATATTAATAAAACATGTCTTTTATTGAGGAAAACTTGCCTATATAACTACATAAATAAAACTGTATTTAAAAACAAAGGCAAGCAGTTCTAATTTTCAAGTAAAAGGTTTACCACTAATGTGTAAGATTTATCCAAATGAATGAAAAAGGTTCAATAAAATTATTCCATATATGAATTCAATTCAGTTAAATTTTTTCATTCTGTAGTATAGTGGTACATAAATATAGGAAGATGTAAACTAATATATGGAATGCATTCTACACAGAAAAAAATATCACCAAAATATTTCCAATTAAAAAGTTAATTGAAGTTGAAAATGTTTTCAATTAATAAATTAATTGATACAATTAACTTTTTAATCATGATAGAAACATTAAGTTAATTAAGCCAATGATTGAAAAATTTAAAATTTTTAATTAAAAAATTAATTGATACAATTAACTTTTTGATCAAATTCGGAAGACTAATTCAGTTTAAAAAAAGTGCTGATTTTTTTTTAAATTTTTAATTAAAAATGTAGTTCAAACAATCATTTGTTAATCCACATAAAAACTCTAAGTCAATTCAGAAAGTAATTAAAAATAGTTACCTTTTTTAATTAATAAATTAATTGAGTTTTGCAATCAACATCAATTAAATTTTTAATTGAATCAATTAAAAAATTAATTGAAATTTGCTGAAAAAATCAATTAATTTTTTAATCAAGAATTTTTTCTATGCCCAATTAAAACTGTGATTGATACTATCATTTTCGAGATTGAAGACATTTCAATTAAAAAATTAATTGGATCAATTAATTTGGTGATTGAATCAGAAAAACAAATTTTTGTGTGTACTTAATTTCTACGAAAATCACATCGTTCAAACAAATAAAAATGTCTTTGACGCTATACGAAGTTCAACTTTCTTCACAATGAGTTCATTTTAACTTAAAGAAGTGGTCACTTTTTTCTGGGTGATATAAAAAACAAATCATATGTGCAATATATTACACAATGTAAATAGAAGTGTAGTAGGAAATATGGATATACTTAACGCGGACATTTTTGCTAATTTTACCAAAAAGATTAACTGCTGTTTCGTTCACCTCGAAACGAACGAAACGTCAAAAATCACTCGTTGATATCTCCGGAACTAGAGTCGCTCGAATCGCAATTATTTCGTTGTTCGATAGAAAATCGTAAATAATGAGTTCCTGGCGATTTTCTAAGTTTTGTAGCAATACAGCAACTTTATCAGAAACGCCTTCCATAAGTGAAATAAGTACCAACGATGATGAAATCGAAACATTTATTTCTGAAATTCTTACCGAAAATTCGTCAAATTCTAATTGATATTGCATATGTGACGCAATTGTCGAAGTGGCGATGTTTTTTATGTATACAACGTAACGGTTTTTCATTTGATTATGAACTTAGTTTTTAAACCCTGATATTTTTGAACAATGAATAGTTCGATTAACGTCGTCAAATTCATTAGCGTACACGCTCACAAAAAATCGCTTCTGTAACATATACTCCCAAACATATTTTGCTTCAAGCATATATATTTTTGGGTATTGCCCAAACATTTATATGTTTGATCTCTTTCAATATATAATATGTTTGAAAGCATATTGGTCTAAACAATATATGTTTGGGTAGTCTAAGTTCCAAACATTTTGTATTTTTGCATCCAAATTCAATAATGTTGTCTTCCAAAAAACAATATGTTATTATGTGAACATATAATATGTTTGGAAGCATTTTGCACCCAAAAATATATGCTTAAAAAAAATTCTCCCAAACAATATTGTGCTCAAAATTTTATTTATTTATTTATATATTTACAATCATAATGAATTATGAAAATAAACAGGTAATATAGGTGCTAACAACATAGGTTTTCGACCTGAATGCTCAAAATTTTGTTTCTGCCCAATTGTATATTCCCCCACATCTTTCTCACTTCCACGAGATTTTTTAGTTCTTAGCACCTTTTTTCTGTAATACAAACATTGTAGAAGAAATTATTCAATTGTATGAATTTTTTTTATTTTAATTTTACCTTTTGCCGGACGGGGATTCGAACAGCGGACCACACAGTTTGTAAGGATCAAAGAAGTAGCTGATCAATTGCCCAAGGAAAAATAAAATGTTAATTTTGTAATAACAAGCAACAACCACCACTTACTTCAATATCGCTCCCTGTTAAATAGCACTCCAAGTTACTAAACACATATATGTTTATAGGCTATTTCTAAATTAATATATGTTTGCATCCAAGCATA
Organism: Haematobia irritans; assembly: GCF_050003625.1. Taxonomy (NCBI): domain Eukaryota; kingdom Metazoa; phylum Arthropoda; class Insecta; order Diptera; family Muscidae; genus Haematobia; species Haematobia irritans. The sequence continues at coordinate 44,014,113 of NC_134399.1, forward strand.
TTATATTTACAAACATTTTATGTCCCAAACATAATATGTTCTAACATATTAACATATATGTCCCAAACATGTTATGCTAGTTTATGAACATTATATGCTTGCACTCAAAAATATTGTGTTTAAAAATTTGTGTTCCAAACATATAATGTTTATAGCCAAACATATGAAAAACAGTCTTTTTAATCCGTGTAGCTAGACCATTTTTCTAGGGGGGCTATAGTACCCCTAGCTAAAAATTAATAGACTGAACTTATAGGTTCAATTAATGGTTTATTTTATAAAAATGAATAAAAAATCATACATCAACATAACTAGACAATTCATTTTTAATAAAGCAACTAATTTGGGAGTTGTTCTAAAGGCACAACTTTAAAAGCACTTCCAAAAATGTCCTCTCAAAGAAGTTAATTAATTTAACTACACATTGTAAGGCCCCAATTTGTTATTTCCATTCTTTTACATGCAACATACTCTCTAGGTCCCTCTTTCTAAACACATATATGTTTATAGGATATTTCTAAATTAATATATGTTTGCATCCAAACATATTATATATTTTTTTATTTGATCTGAAGTCTATAGATAAGAATATCCTTACAGACTAAAAATAATTATACAATAGATAAATATATACAATATTGGGAATATTTACTTGCATCATTCATTCAAATATAATATTATTTTGCGCTTTAATGAGTATTTATTTTCACATAATTCTAAAAGGTGATAGTACTTATTAAAATCGTTTAAGAGGTGACGGAGGGAATCATTATTAGTGTTACGAATTAGATATTTCTAGATTTAAGTTTATTTAAATTAGTTTCCGTTATTTTAAAATTTCAAATTGTAACGGTTAGATTACGTCATCACTTGTCAAAATTATTTCTTTATTTTCTAGTACTTCCCTAAACATCTTTTGTGTTCTTAATTTCCCAATCGTTCATTGTAAAGTAACCTCTTTTGTTTTGTTATCTTCATTGCTTATTGTTATAGTGTAATAATATGACCATAATCGACATCTGCCAGATAGTAGTAGAATGATTTTAGCCAAGGATATGAGCATAAGCCGATAAATATGTGCGATATCGCCCGATGACTATGTGCGACATCTACCAGATATTAGTAGAATAGTCTAGAATGTTATAGGTAAGAGTACCAAGAACTGTGTTTTAATAATCGGGTTATTAAACACGCCTCAATATAAAAACGTAACAATTGGTGTCGAAAAAAATCTACAATGAAGTTTAATCAGCTTCGAGTGGAAGACTTGAAGAAGGAATTGAGTTGCCGACTACAGGAAATAAGGCTGAATTACAAAGGCGACAACAGGAAGTGTTCGAGCGGCGCAGTATCGATATCGAAACACCTGAGTTTTATTATAAGGAAGATCTTGACGAATCAGTAGTAGCCAGCGCCTTGGAAACTATATCTGTGGCTTCGAATGTTGTGGATTACATATCAATGCTCAATGTGTTGAGCAAAATGATGGAAAATTCTAGAAAAATTATGGAGGAGAATTCTTTAAAAATTAAAGAAAATTCTAGAAGACTGGAGGAGAATTCTAGAAAAATATTCGAAGACAAATTCAAGAAAAATGGAAGTAAATTCTAGAATTCTCAATGAATAACTTCAAGAAATTTCTGAAAGCATGGAGAAACGTGTGGACCAGATAGAAAACCAAATTGGCGAATTGGATAAGAAATTTCTTACCGTGGATGAGAAAATTATGGTTCATGATGAGATGTTTATACACATCGAGAAAAAATGTCAGAGCTGGAAATTAAAGGTGGACCAGTGCGCGTTATCGAGGGCTCAAAAAACAAACCTCCTGTTTTCGATGGCTCCACTTTATTTGGTGTATTCATATTCCAATTCGAAATGGTTGCTTGTAGAAATTTGTGGAATGACGATGACAAAGTAATTGAACTTCTATTGGCATTAAAAGGCAATGCCGCGGATGTGATACAAAGCATCCCTGCTGCAGCTAGAAATAATTATAATGAAGTAATAGCGGCACTTCAACGTAAGTACGGTGGAGAACATAAGCAAGACATCTTCCAGAGTCCAGAAATCAAATGTGACTCTACAAGACTTTGCAACAGGAGTTGAGCGGTTGGTGCTATTGACATACCAAGGAGAGAGTCACCCACTTGTGGACCACATCAAAATTGAGACCTTTGTGAATGGCATTCGAGACCCAGATATAAAGTGTGTAACATATGCGTCACAAAAGGCTACATTCGCAGAAACAGTAACTTTTGCACTTGCACAAGAAACTGCGAGATTACTGGCACGGCCTCAAATTCACAAAAGTACGCAAAGTAGAGACCGAGTTTGACGAATCAAAATCGGTTATAGAGTCAATGAAGCAGGTAATGCAAGAATTGAGACAAAATGCAAATAAATCCAGAATGAAGTGCTGTGATAAGCCTGGTCATCTTGCTCGCGAATGAAAAGCACGTCGTAAGCGGTCAAGATCAACATCGCCATCCTCATCAAACAATAGCCACAAGAAGGTGACTCCACAGTCAAGTCAGACACCTTTAAACTAAGTCGAGCTAGTTCAGCGGGTTTCTATGAATGGAGATTGTGAAGTCGGCAAATTGTGGGTTGTTGAACCAACAGAAAACAAAAACAACAACGTCTTGATAGCAAATGCCATAGTAACAACAAATGAAGAGGGACTTATACCAGTTGGAGTCTTGAATTTAGCCGACAATCAAGAGCCTATTGGAAAATTTTCTGACATTGGCAAATGTACACAAGCCGAGGCAATAGTCAATTTGGAAAGCAACTCATGGAACAGCGAAGAAACATCTGGAATGTTATGTCAAAGATTGGACACGTCATCTATCGCCATCTGTAGTGGACGTTTTAAGCCATATCGCAAGAAAAATTTACTTACGAACTTTATTTATTTTCTTAAATAAAACAACCAAAAAAACAAACGAATTTTATTCAACTTTTTCTTTGCAATTCACAAAGAAAGTAGAATTTGATAAGATGATACAAATGTTCGTAGACACGGAAAATATTTTTACAATTATTGCTCTATATGGAAAAATAAATCGAGAAGTCTTCGCTGGAAATTATTGCTTTTTTCCACTAAAAATTTAATGGCCAACCATAATAATAATAATAAGGGTAGATCATCAGAAGATCCCTTTGTATACCGAATTTTTCCATACCGAGTTTGTATTTCTCCTTTTGTTCACAATTCCTTTAATGAATATAAATTTTATATTAAAATCACTTCACATTTATCAAAGTTTTTCCAATTACCAAAATTTCCATTTTTTATTTTGCAAATCGCAGCATTTCGTATTTCATCCAATCCAGCACATATTATTTCCAATAGTCTAAGTCCTCCAAATTTTAGATTTATGCATTTCTCAGGGAAAAATAAAATATTTCTACCATGGAAAATATTTTGACTAAGACCAAAAAGAAGAAATACTTCTAGTTCAGGTTTTATTACTCTTTTTGTCGAATTGCTTTTGATACACTTGCTTCTTTGTCCAATTGCTTTTGATCGACTTGCCTGTGGAAGCAAAATATTTTTTGGTTTGTTTTTTTTTTTTTTGTTCTCTCGAGATATCTCTCTCAGCCAATGTGCCAGCTGATTTTTATTTCTTATGTACATCATATCATTCATATCTCTAGCACAGGCCGAATAGTAGTATAGGCCGAATGTACATAAATGGTATGTGTCGCGGATGATCCAATTTTTTTCCATTCATAATTAAATTAATGTAATTATGAATCAAAGTTGCTCCTTATATTTAAGCAACGGGTGTATTATCATTGAAATATATCTAGAAGATACATTTTCGTATCAAGGACCTTCAAGGATTCCGTTTGATTGGCAATGCAATTCTGGCATGGCAATTCTCTATTGCACAAGTTTGACAAATCCGTCAAAATTTGGTTGATATCAACTTGACGTGAGCTACTTGCCAAAACGAAGCCAATTTCTCTGTCTATTTCCTGTGAAATTTCGAAGCGTGAAGTTCAATCTACTCGGCAAACTTCTAATAAAAATCCGAAAAATTTTATTTAATCATAGTGAAATTTGTGTTACTAAACCACATTTTCCTGGATTTTTGCGAAAGTAAATTCGCTTATAATAATATTCTTGAGGTTTGTTTGATGAGATTCAATTAAATTCACGACGTGATATTTATAAAATATAAATTTTAGATTTTCATCACAATCGTTGGGTCACGTTGCAAATTATTGTCGACATACACATTTGTTGAAAGTGGTCACCCCGAGAACAATAAGACCCACGCATCATATCCTAACAATCTGAGATCACACTACCCACAGGGTAGCTGTGCATCAAGACGATTCTCTGGACACATCCAAATTTCGGTCATCTAACCTCTCCAAACCTGGTAAAAGTTTTATGGAATTAGAAGTTTTTATCTCCAAAGAATAATCCCTCCACGACAAAACCTGAGAGACACCATTAGCCCAAAGGAGCAATTTAGTCATCGTCATATCCTCCACGGCGTTTTCTTTATTTGACACACAAATCGTATCCAGCATGAGAATTTAAAGACAAAACCATTGCGCTACCAAATCTAAAGTAAATTTTTTGAAGTCTCTTCGACCTCAAATCTTGCTTTTGAGCTATCAAGAAATATGTCGTAAAAGTGCTTTTCCATATATGCAAATTATTTTAGCCTAACTATATTTTTCTCAAATGTAAAACTTTGCCTAAAAAAAAAACATAAAACATATAAAATATCACAGGCAAATTCCATCTACAAAATTTAAAAATCAATTTAATGAATACCTAAAATTTCTAAAATCTACCTAAACTATGAATTTAAAATAATTTACATACTAATTTAATTGCACAAATCCCAAAATGAACACCCTTTAGTGTTCCAAAAATTCACAGTAGAATTTAATTTAAATTTTCAAGTTTTCCTTATGTAAAAATAATGAAGATTTTTTAAATAAGGATTTTTCAATAACATCATTATCTTCCCATATTCGCCCAAAAATGAAGTTAAATGCAAAATCTTAAAATATTCCAAAAACAAAAAAATAACTATTTTGTTTGTGGCATTTGCACAAACTCTAATGTCTACTCTCTCTAATTGAATGTAAAGAAATCATAATGTTAAAAACCGAAAATTGCCTTAATCTACTATAGTTTAAAATAATTTCCATGAAATAAATAATGTAAGATTTGTATAAAATGGAAAAAGCAAATATTCAAAACACTACAAAAATTTTAACTACTTATAACTAAATATCACATCAAAAATCACAAAATGAAAACTTTTTAAAAATTTAATGCAAGAACAAATAATCATCGATCAAAGAGAATATATGTATGTCCGTACATCCATGCATACATAATAGCACCAGCAACCAGATCGTAGCGGAGGCCTTCACCATGATCGGGGAGCAGGGGTAAGTGTTGTGTTTATTTTTTTTCTTATATCATTCATGATATTTTTCTTGCATTTCAATTCATTCACTCAATCACATGTTACAGAGAGTGAGAGAAAGAGAAATTACGCACTCAGTTATACTCTATCACAGTGTAATTGTTGGTACGAGTTGCTATAATTTAATATAATTTTCTATTTTGTTTTGATTATCACCCACACGTGCTCTTTCTTTCTTTTTTTAGTCTCTGTAGTATCTGATTTTGTATCTTTTCATATGTTTTCATTTTTTTCTTGATTATCGTGATTTTTCTTTATTATAATTTCTAAACCAAAATTTATGATTGATTAACCCATTGGGGTAGTCAAAAATATAGTCAACGTAAACGTTTTGAATTTTGCTTATTAAATTTAAAAATTATTATCAAATTTATAAATATGATTAGATCTTGATAACTTTATATGTACATAATGATAGAAATAGTGTTAATAATTTTATCATTTCTTTAATAAATTTTTCTGAATTTTATTATAATGTGAAAAATGAAATATTTGACTTCTAACATGAATTGGTAAAATTTTATCGACGTTTCCCTACAAAAGGGATGTGTAAGTAAAAATGTGAGTGATGATTAGTTTTGGGATCCTATAAAATAAGCCAAATAGGATTACGGTTGGTGAGGGTTACGAGGCAATTTCTCATGACACCAGAGAAATACGTTAATTTAGATTTCTGAATAATACGGGTAAAATGCCACTTCAATTTCAAAACTCTCTTATTTTTATATTAAACAGCTGGGGATCTATTTTTATTTTTTTTTTTTACTTTTTTTGTTGTTTTCGTTAAATTTAGTTCAAATCATTTGCCTGTCATTTCCATCAATTTCACTCCTATTTAGTTTGGTATTTAGTTAAATAAAAAGGGAGTCTACAATAATATCTGTATTGGGAACAAGGCTTGGCTTGAGCAGGACACGAACCCCCCAACGACTGTTTGCTAGCGGAATAAAAGGCTCCCGCAGTCCTACCTCTTTCCAAGTTCCACGATGCTATCTAAGATTTAAAAATATGCATCAGCAACGAATTATTAGTCGTGTACATTACAGAATTTGGCGCCCAACACGTGGGGCCGGATGATTTTCACCATGTCCTTCGGCTCTTCCCGTCCATAGTATTTAAATTTCAAGATTTTAGGAAATTCAAAATTTTAAATATTTTAGGAAATTTCGAGTCTTGAATTCTTGTACGAATCCTTCAGGAAATTTCGGCGATTTGCGGTTTACTGCAAATGAGCTGACCGTCGGTATATCTACAATGTTTTTATCCTTTAGATTTTCTAGTTTGTTTAAAATTTTATTTTCTTTAGTATTTGTTTATCCTTAAATTTGATTACGTCTGAGACTGAGCAATCAGCACCTTTTCGTTGCTAGGATTTCATGAATTTAGCTTTCGTAGCATTTTTGTGACCGTTTCTGAAAAGATGAGGATTTATAAAGCGAATAATATCCAAGCTGGTTTGTCTGTCATAATTTAATTTTCTGGGTAAATAAATATCCATAGTCCGGATTTGTTATCATAAATTTTGCTGTATTATTTAAGAAATCACATTCCTTCGCTCCGTTTTATTTACCGTCACCTAGTAGGAAATGTAAATTTGTCTATGATATATAAAAACATTAAAAAAATTGTTTGATCTTACACATGTATGGAAATTCTCGTATACTTCATATTTTTTCTGTATTGGAATTGGTATTAATTTTCTTAATTCAATAAGATTTAATTACCACAAACAATTTTGGATATTTTTTTGTTTTTGAATTTCTCATTCCATTTTTTTTTACAAATTAGAATGGCTCAAAAAGAAGTAAGAGATCCATTGGATTTGCTGGCTTCGCAAAACGAGTCTTCGGAAAATCCGACTGCGAGTTGCACGATTTGTGAACAGGTTTTAAATGAAGGTCAAGAATGTCTGGTTATAAATGAATGTTCGCACATTTTTCACAGATCATGCCTCGAAAATCACCTCTCTTCTTCTTCAGAGTGCCCAGTGTGTAAAAGAGCGTGTCAGTTGAGCGAACTTCGTCCTTTTTTAATTCCTTCTAATAAACCGCCACCAAAACCTTCCACCAGGGGTAGAGGTAGAGGTGCTATTTCCAAACATTATAAAACGCGTAGCGTTTTTCGGAATTTATTCCAAAATGGACAAGGTTCTAATTTAAATGATTCTTTAACTCAAAGGGATTTTTCTCAAACCCCAAATCGTGTAGAGGATCCTTTGAATGAAAATTTTAATATTTCTCCCTTACATAATTCGAATTTGAACACGTCAAATCAACCTAGTATCGATTATGCGGAAATCAACCGTATGATTGAGGGTACTATTACCCGAATTTTTCGTGAAATGCAAGTTTCACAAACAAACACCTTTTCAGGTTTGAACACTAATCCCGATCAATCATCTCAGAATGACAATAATTCTAATCAAGTTAATTTGAATCCTCGCTCTAGTGGCAGAAATAAGCGGCGTAATGAAAATGATGTGATTGATAATAATCGAAATTTATCAAATCGCCAACCCAATTCTAATTATGACAATTCTCAGCAATTTCAATTTCCTGCCAATAGTCAGGCTTCAAATGTGTCCCAAAATAATGTTTCAAGTTTTAATGGTAGTAGTATTCAAGCTGACAAAATAACTTCTATAATAAATAATTGGAATTTGAAGTTCGATGGTTCTTCTGGCGGACTAAACATCGACGAATTTTTGTATAGAGTTAAGACTCTCACCAAAGAAACATTTAATAATGATTTTTCAGTTATTTGCAAAAATTTGAATACCATTTTATCCGGCAAGGCGCGTGAGTGGTATTGGCGCTACCATAAACAGGTGCCTGCCATAAATTGGAATGATTTCTGTTCAGCTATTCGAGACCAATTTAAAGACATGAAATCTTCATTCGATATTTTAGAAGAAATTAGGAATCGAAAACAAAAAGTAGGCGAGTCATACGACAATTTCTTTGACGCAATTTCTACAATGGCAGATCGGCTACCCAGACCACTGATAGAAGAAGAGCTTATAGAAATTATAGCTCGGAATCTGCGGCCAGAAATTCGCCAGGATTTATTATATGTCCCTATTCAGTCATTGTCGCACTTGCGTAAGTTGGTACAAATGCGCGAAAATTTATGGAATGACGAGTATGTTCGTAAGTCATTGGCTCAACGCCCAATAAATTCTAACGTTACCCAGCGAAGACATGTGGCTGAGATAGACCAAGCAATTTTTAGTGATTCTGAGCCTCAAGCTTCGATAGATGCTGTCTCCAGATCTGAAACTTCTTTTAAGTGTTGGAATTGTGACAATCCAGGCCACCATTGGCAGGATTGCCTACAAGACCGCACCATTTTTTGTTATGGCTGTGGGATTAAAAATGTATACAAACCACAGTGTATCAAATGTAACGCTCGTAGCCATAATTCAAAAAACTCCAAACAGATCAGTCCTCCAGGGGACAAACCACTACCTTAGATTTTTCTTCTAATTCAGTCCAAAATAATTCAGATATACACGGCTCTGACAATAATTCATATAAAACGACCTCGAATGCCAATAAAATTAAAATTTTTAAAAGAAAAATTAATTCCGATGAAGTTTTAGATAATAAAACTTCTCAAATTATTTTTCCCAAATTACCGCTTCACAAGAAGTGGGAAATATATAACCAAAAACGTAATGAGATTTTCAATGTATCTGAAATTACTAATTTCAGAAAACCTAAAAGGAACACAATTCGTCTGCGAAAATTTTATAAAACGCGGAGATTGTGCCGCAAAATAGTTATTTCGACTATAGTTTCAAACCCACAGGACATGCGTTACTACGCAAAAGTATCCTTTTTGGATTTCAAAGAGTACGGACTCTTGGATACCGGGGCGAACGTAAGCTGTCTTGGTGGTGAATTAGCACAAAACGATTTTTCCAAATACCCAAACTTTTTCCAGTTTAAATCCACTGTTGAAACCGCAGATGGCAAATGCCAAAGGGTAATTGGATGGATTAATGTAAATGTGACTTTTAAAAGCGTTTCAAAGAATTTGAAACTTTACATAGTTCCTTCGATTTCCCAGAAATTAATTTTAGGGATAGATTTTTGGAAATCATTTAATCTTATCCAGAAATTGTTAGGCTCGGATGATATTCTGGCATTCAACGGCAACGATATTTGTACCTCTGATATTTCTACTTTAGAAGTCGACGAAGAAAGTTCGACCGATGAAGAAAACGTTTTCTTCAAATTAACCCCAGATGAACGTAGGCGTTTAGATGCTGTTGTAGCACTTTTCCCAAATTTTGCCACACAGGGTCTAGGCAGAACCGGACTTATCAAACACTCTATCGATGTCGGTGACGCTTCTCCGATAAAACAACGATTTTATCCCGTTTCACCAGCGGTAGAAAATTTGATGTTCACCGAAATCGATAGAATGCTTGACTTGGGTGTCATCGAACCGTCTACGTCTGCGTGGAGCTCACCAATGAGGCTGGTGGTGAAGCCCAATAAAGTACGGCTCTGCTTAGACGCCCGTAAATTGAATAGTGTGACTAAGAAGGATGCGTATCCTCTCCCTAATATTGAGGGGATATTTTCAAGATTGCCAAAGGCCAACATAATTTCGAAGTTGGACCTGAAAGATGCCTTCTGGCAAATTGGCCTAGAAGATGATTCAAAACATTTAACGGCATTCACAGTACCCGGACGACCATTATACCAGTTCGTGGTAATGCCGTTCGGGTTATGTAATGCCCCGCAGACCATGTGTCGTCTTATGGACGCACTCATACCTCCAGATCTTCGCCATACTGTGTTTGGATACTTGGACGACATGGTTATAGTATCGGAAAATTTAGACGAGCATCTGGATATTTTAATGAGAATATCGACTCAATTTAGGAAAGCCAATTTAACCATGAATGTCTCCAAAAGTAAATTTTGCGTTACGGAAGTTTGCTATTTGGGTTATGTTATCGGTAACGGGGGTATTACTACCGACCCAGAGAAGATAACCGCAATTACCAACTGGCCGGTACCCAAGAACTTAAAACAAGTTCGCGGTTTTCTCGGTTTGGCTGGTTGGTATAGACGGTTTCTTCAAAATTTCTCTACCGAAACGTTCCCTATTACTGAAGTTTTGTCCACGAAGAGAAAATTCAAGTGGACGGACGAAGCCCAAAAAGCCTTTGAGAGAGTGAAGTCCTTGCTCACTACTGCTCCAGTTTTGAGTAACCCAGACTTCTCTAAAAAATTTTACTTGCACTGCGATGCAAGCGACTTCGGCATCGGCGCAGTCCTTGTCCAGCTTGATGATGAGGGCAACGAACGCCCTATAGCTTTCATGAGCAAAAAGCTAAACACCGCGCAACGTAACTACAGTGTTACGGAGCGTGAGTGTTTAGCTGCTCTGGAAGCTATAAAGAAGTTTAGATGTTACCTTGAACTTCAAGATTTTGAAGTGGTCACGGATCATTCTAGCCTTCTGTGGCTGATGCGTCAACCGGACCTCAGCGGTAGATTAGCCCGTTGGGTATTTAAATTGCAACCGTACAAATTTACCATCAGCCACAGAAAGGGGAAGGATCACATAGTCCCTGACGCACTTTCCAGGATTCCGACAGATGACATTTCGGCTTTAGATATTACGGACCCAGGCATTGATTTTAACTCGTCATGTTTTGAAGACCCCGATTATCATGACTTGAGGGATATGGTAAACAAGAATCCGACCAAGTATCCGGATATTAAAGTAGTGGACAAGTTTGTTTATTTTCGCACCGAACACTATTCTGGTGTTGAATCACAAGAGGATCAAAGTTGGAAACTTTGGATTCCACAAAACTTACGTTCTGAAACAATTTCAAAAGCTCACGATTTACCAGAATGTGCTCATGGCGGAATGGCCAAAACTTTGGAATTATTGAGGAGGACATTTTTTTGGCCAGGAATGGTACAAGATGTACGAAATTATGTACGTAGCTGTGAGATCTGCAAAACAACAAAATCTCCGAATATGATCATGAAGCCACCTATGAGTCAATTGTCCGAAACTGTTCGTCCGTTTCAACGTTTATACGTTGATATTTTAGGTCCTTACCCTAGGAGTAAATCTGGGTACATTGGGATCTTGATAGTCCTAGATCACTTCTCTAAATTTCATTGGCTTTGCCCTCTTCGCAAGTTCACGGCATCTCCCATTCAGGATTTCCTCCAAAAACACATATTTCATGTTTATGGAGTTCCTGAATGTATAGTAAGTGACAATGGCTGTCAATTTCGCTCTAACGAGTTAAACGCCTTTTTGACAGCTTATGGCATTAAACATATTTATACGGCTTTATATTCGCCGCAATCAAACGCTTCGGAGCGGGTAAACCGTTCTTTGATTGCGGGCATCAGATCATATCTTAAAAATGACCATAAGCAGTGGGATGACAAACTTAGCCACATCAGCTGTGCTCTACGGAATTCCGTACACCAGGCCATTAAGTGCTCACCATATCACGCCCTTTTTGGGTTCGATATGGTGACACACGCTTCATCGTATGAGCTACTCAAAAAATTGAATCTTCTAACCGAACCACAATCACCATCCGTAGCCAGAGATGACCAACTTCAACTTATCCGCCAGGATATTAAGAGGCACATCAAAGAGGCCTTCGATAAAAATCAGAGTACGTACAACCTCAGAACGAGGCCCCAAACTTTTGATGTCGGTCAAACAGTTTATCGAAGAAACTTCGCACAAAGCAGTTTCGAAAAATCTTTTAACGCGAAGTTTGCCCCAGTTTTCGTAAAGGCTCGAGTGAAAGAAAAGTTGGGAAAACATTACTACGTTTTGGAGGATGTAGAGGGTAAGAATACGGGTACGTACCACGGCAAGGACATTCGAACATAGACATAAACATAAATGAACGTCCTTTTTCCATCTAATTACCTGTCGCATTTCGCATTTAATTATCTGGTTTTGTAGTGGACGTTTTAAGCCATATCGCAAGAAAAATTTACTTACGAACTTTATTTATTTTCTTAAATAAAACAACCAAAAAAACAAACGAATTTTATTCAACTTTTTCTTTGCAATTCACAAAGAAAGTAGAATTTGATAAGATGATACAAATGTTCGTAGACACGGAAAATATTTTTACAATTATTGCTCTATATGGAAAAATAAATCGAGAAGTCTTCGCTGGAAATTATTGCTTTTTTCCACTAAAAATTTAATGGCCAACCATAATAATAATAATAAGGGTAGATCATCAGAAGATCCCTTTGTATACCGAATTTTTCCATACCGAGTTTGTATTTCTCCTTTTGTTCACAATTCCTTTAATGAATATAAATTTTATATTAAAATCACTTCACATTTATCAAAGTTTTTCCAATTACCAAAATTTCCATTTTTTATTTTGCAAATCGCAGCATTTCGTATTTCATCCAATCCAGCACATATTATTTCCAATAGTCTAAGTCCTCCAAATTTTAGATTTATGCATTTCTCAGGGAAAAATAAAATATTTCTACCATGGAAAATATTTTGACTAAGACCAAAAAGAAGAAATACTTCTAGTTCAGGTTTTATTACTCTTTTTGTCGAATTGCTTTTGATACACTTGCTTCTTTGTCCAATTGCTTTTGATCGACTTGCCTGTGGAAGCAAAATATTTTTTGGTTTGTTTTTTTTTTTTTGTTCTCTCGAGATATCTCTCTCAGCCAATGTGCCAGCTGATTTTTATTTCTTATGTACATCATATCATTCATATCTCTAGCACAGGCCGAATAGTAGTATAGGCCGAATGTACATAAATGGTATGTGTCGCGGATGATCCAATTTTTTTCCATTCATAATTAAATTAATGTAATTATGAATCAAAGTTGCTCCTTATATTTAAGCAACGGGTGTATTATCATTGAAATATATCTAGAAGATACATTTTCGTATCAAGGACCTTCAAGGATTCCGTTTGATTGGCAATGCAATTCTGGCATGGCAATTCTCTATTGCACAAGTTTGACAAATCCGTCAAAATTTGGTTGATATCAACTTGACGTGAGCTACTTGCCAAAACGAAGCCAATTTCTCTGTCTATTTCCTGTGAAATTTCGAAGCGTGAAGTTCAATCTACTCGGCAAACTTCTAATAAAAATCCGAAAAATTTTATTTAATCATAGTGAAATTTGTGTTACTAAACCACATTTTCCTGGATTTTTGCGAAAGTAAATTCGCTTATAATAATATTCTTGAGGTTTGTTTGATGAGATTCAATTAAATTCACGACGTGATATTTATAAAATATAAATTTTAGATTTTCATCACAATCGTTGGGTCACGTTGCAAATTATTGTCGACATACACATTTGTTGAAAGTGGTCACCCCGAGAACAATAAGACCCACGCATCATATCCTAACAATCTGAGATCACACTACCCACAGGGTAGCTGTGCATCAAGACGATTCTCTGGACACATCCAAATTTCGGTCATCTAACCTCTCCAAACCTGGTAAAAGTTTTATGGAATTAGAAGTTTTTATCTCCAAAGAATAATCCCTCCACGACAAAACCTGAGAGACACCATTAGCCCAAAGGAGCAATTTAGTCATCGTCATATCCTCCACGGCGTTTTCTTTATTTGACACACAAATCGTATCCAGCATGAGAATTTAAAGACAAAACCATTGCGCTACCAAATCTAAAGTAAATTTTTTGAAGTCTCTTCGACCTCAAATCTTGCTTTTGAGCTATCAAGAAATATGTCGTAAAAGTGCTTTTCCATATATGCAAATTATTTTAGCCTAACTATATTTTTCTCAAATGTAAAACTTTGCCTAAAAAAAAAACATAAAACATATAAAATATCACAGGCAAATTCCATCTACAAAATTTAAAAATCAATTTAATGAATACCTAAAATTTCTAAAATCTACCTAAACTATGAATTTAAAATAATTTACATACTAATTTAATTGCACAAATCCCAAAATGAACACCCTTTAGTGTTCCAAAAATTCACAGTAGAATTTAATTTAAATTTTCAAGTTTTCCTTATGTAAAAATAATGAAGATTTTTTAAATAAGGATTTTTCAATAACATCATTATCTTCCCATATTCGCCCAAAAATGAAGTTAAATGCAAAATCTTAAAATATTCCAAAAACAAAAAAATAACTATTTTGTTTGTGGCATTTGCACAAACTCTAATGTCTACTCTCTCTAATTGAATGTAAAGAAATCATAATGTTAAAAACCGAAAATTGCCTTAATCTACTATAGTTTAAAATAATTTCCATGAAATAAATAATGTAAGATTTGTATAAAATGGAAAAAGCAAATATTCAAAACACTACAAAAATTTTAACTACTTATAACTAAATATCACATCAAAAATCACAAAATGAAAACTTTTTAAAAATTTAATGCAAGAACAAATAATCATCGATCAAAGAGAATATATGTATGTCCGTACATCCATGCATACATAATAGCACCAGCAACCAGATCGTAGCGGAGGCCTTCACCATGATCGGGGAGCAGGGGTAAGTGTTGTGTTTATTTTTTTTCTTATATCATTCATGATATTTTTCTTGCATTTCAATTCATTCACTCAATCACATGTTACAGAGAGTGAGAGAAAGAGAAATTACGCACTCAGTTATACTCTATCACAGTGTAATTGTTGGTACGAGTTGCTATAATTTAATATAATTTTCTATTTTGTTTTGATTATCACCCACACGTGCTCTTTCTTTCTTTTTTTAGTCTCTGTAGTATCTGATTTTGTATCTTTTCATATGTTTTCATTTTTTTCTTGATTATCGTGATTTTTCTTTATTATAATTTCTAAACCAAAATTTATGATTGATTAACCCATTGGGGTAGTCAAAAATATAGTCAACGTAAACGTTTTGAATTTTGCTTATTAAATTTAAAAATTATTATCAAATTTATAAATATGATTAGATCTTGATAACTTTATATGTACATAATGATAGAAATAGTGTTAATAATTTTATCATTTCTTTAATAAATTTTTCTGAATTTTATTATAATGTGAAAAATGAAATATTTGACTTCTAACATGAATTGGTAAAATTTTATCGACGTTTCCCTACAAAAGGGATGTGTAAGTAAAAATGTGAGTGATGATTAGTTTTGGGATCCTATAAAATAAGCCAAATAGGATTACGGTTGGTGAGGGTTACGAGGCAATTTCTCATGACACCAGAGAAATACGTTAATTTAGATTTCTGAATAATACGGGTAAAATGCCACTTCAATTTCAAAACTCTCTTATTTTTATATTAAACAGCTGGGGATCTATTTTTATTTTTTTTTTTACTTTTTTTGTTGTTTTCGTTAAATTTAGTTCAAATCATTTGCCTGTCATTTCCATCAATTTCACTCCTATTTAGTTTGGTATTTAGTTAAATAAAAAGGGAGTCTACAATAATATCTGTATTGGGAACAAGGCTTGGCTTGAGCAGGACACGAACCCCCCAACGACTGTTTGCTAGCGGAATAAAAGGCTCCCGCAGTCCTACCTCTTTCCAAGTTCCACGATGCTATCTAAGATTTAAAAATATGCATCAGCAACGAATTATTAGTCGTGTACATTACACATCCGAGAAAAATAAAGCCAAGCAATTGTTATGGAAAAATGCCTCAGCCTTTGCCATTGAGAAGAAAAACATCTGTGGTGAAGCATGAAATAAATACCGCAGAAGAGATACCCACAAAACAGGCACCACGAAGTGTTCCTCTAGCAAAACGAGATGAGGTTCAAAAGCTCGTTAAGGAAATGGCGGAAAGTGGTGTAATCGAGCCATCATCAAGTCCTTGGTGCTCGCCAGTTGTGCTGGTCGAAAAGAAAGATGGAAGCACCCGATTTTGCGTGGACTGCAGAAAGTTCAATGATGTCACCAAGAAAGACAGTTATCCACTTCCACGCATTGATGACACACTAGCCGGAACAACATTGTTTTCCACGTTTGATTTGCAGAGTGGATATTGGCAAGTAGAGATCGCCGAGAAAGACAAAGAAAAGACAGCTTTTGGCGTTAATGGCGGTCTTTGGAAGTTCAATGTAATGCCATTCGGGCTCTGCAATGCTCCGGCTACGTTCGAGCGATTGATGGAGCATGTGCTAAAGGGGTTGCATTGGAAGTCCTGCTTGATATACCTACACGATATCATAGTTATAGGCAAGATATTTGACGAGCACCTTAAGAACTTGAAGGATGTTATCCAGCAACTGTCAGCCGCTGGTCTACGACTTAACGCTAAGAAGTGCTCGCTTTTCCAGCGAGAAGTTAAGTACCTGGGTCAACATGTTACAGCAGAGGGCATATATAAATTCAAGCAGCAAAAAAATTGACCACGTCCCAAAAATCTCCATGAATTGCGCAGCTTCCTTGGTTTATGCACATACAACAGGCATTTCGTATCAAACTTCGCCAGCATCGCCGCTAGCCTCCATAAATTAACGCAAAATGGTACGAAGTTCCAGTGGAACAAGGAAGGAGGAGTCATTCCATCATCTAAAAGAACTTTTATGTTCTGCTCCTGTCCTGGCATATCCTATTCCTGGCGAAAAATTTGTTTTGGATACAGATGCTAGCGCGTACGGAATTGGAGGTGTGTTGTCTTAACAGATATATGGTAAAGAGAAGGTAATCGGATACTTCAGCCGAACGTCCAAACCCGAAAAGAACTATTGCGTAACGAGAAGAGAGCTGCTAGCTGTCGTAGAAAACGTGGCAAACACGGTAGAAAAAGGTGGCAAACACGGCAACGCGGAAGCCTTGTCAAGTCGACCTTCATACTCAATGGGCTCAATGGGATAGTTTAATTCTGGCCAATGGACAACTTCAACGTAAATGGGAAAGCAAAGACGACAAGAAAAGCCGAAACTTGAGGTCATTTGGGAATAAATAAAACTAGCGAGAAAGTGAAGAAACGATTTTACTGGGTTGGATGCCAGAAATCAATTGTTGAGTGGGTGGCAAACTGCGAGAAGTGCATGAAGGCGAAAGGTCCAAGACGGAAAAGTAGAAGTCATATACAAGAGTATAGGCCAGGAGTTCCATTTGAAAAAATAGCAATGGACGTTGCAGGCCCTTTCACAGTAAGTGATTCTGGAAACCGATATGTCCTTGTGGTCATGGACTACTTCAGCAAGTGGCCAGCAGTTTATGCCATTCCAAACCAAGAATGGTTTGGGGACTTTCAAGAAGAACAATTGGTTCTACTGTTCAACCCGCAACGAAAGAAAGGATTTTGCCCTAAACTTCAAACACAGTGGGAAGGCCTATATAAAGTCAAAGAAAATCAATGATGTGGTATATCGCATTCAGAAGGACAGTCCAAGGTCACAGATGAAAGTTGTTCACCTGGAACGTTTGGCTTCTTACGGAACGGATGCCTATTCGGGACGAACAGGCTTAAGCGGGAGGCAATGTTATGAATTAGATATTTCTAGATTTAAGTTTATTTAAATTAGTTTCCGTTAACTTAAAATTTCAAATTGTAACGATTAGATTACGTCATCACTTGTCAAAATCATTTCTTTATTTTCTAGTACTTTCCTAAACATCTTTTGTGTTCTTAGTTTCCCAATCGTTCATTGTAAAGTAACCCCTTTTGTTATCTTCATTGCTTATTGTTATAGTTGTTATAGTAGTAATATGATCATAATCATTTATGCCACATCTGCCAGATAATAGTAGAATGATTGTAGCCAAGGCTATGAGCATAAGCCTATAAATATATAGTAGGAGAATAGTCTAGAATGTTGTAGGTAAGACTACCGAGAATTTTCGATATCGTTATACAGAACTATATAAAGAGCTGACAGAGGGAGCTGTCAAGTCAGTCGTAAGCTAAAGTTTATACAGTACACATCGTAGAGCAAATTATTAAACATGCCGCAATATAAAAACGTAACATTAGCATAGTTACTTTGAAAATATTGAATTGCCAATAATTGAAAGTTTCTTGTCGGTTTCATTGGAACATTCAGAGATATTCTACTTAGAATAAAATCCGAAATACGTTTACCATGTATAATGCTCATTACTAAGTTTTTATATTTTTTTTCGGCTGTTCAATGTTGTCAATTTAATAATATCGAGACGATCCTTATAAGAGGGGAGATTACGAAAATCCTAGCCGTTATTTCGAAGACAAAAAAGAAGAAACTGTTTCTGAACAGATTCCATTTTGTTCGCATAAATACTATAGACAGGATCCCATACGACAGAACCATATTCCAGCGTACTCCGTACGAGGGAAATGTATAATTCTTTTGTAATAAACTGACTACTGTACTACTCGCTTGTTAACCATCATCAAAATATGTTACCTAAAATTTAACCTTGGATCTAAAAGTATTCTTAGGTCAAGAAATTGGTCCACACACATAAGTTCGACCCCATTGATATAATAGCTCGTATTTAAACGACTGCGTCTATAAAACGACATATGTTTGCATTTAATTGTAACAACTTCTAGTCATAAGGAATTCTCAAAAGTTTCAATAATGTAGTTGACTTTATCAGAAGCTTTGCTGAAGTCAGTATATACTACATCCGTCTGCCTACCAAGTCTAAAACCATCGTTCATTATCTTGGCGTTATTCTGGACAGGAAGCTGAACTTTGGGCTTAATATTGAAGAAAGGGCGAGAAAAGCCACGGTAGTTGTACTCGTGCAAAAAGACAATAGGAAAAAAGTGGCGACTAAAACCGAAAATTGTGCATTGGCTATACACGGCAGTGGTTAGACCTATAATGCTATATGGTGTTGCAACCGACAGGTTTAGATAAAGTTCAGCGTATGGCGTGCTTGTGTATCTCAGGCTCATTCAGTAAGACAGGAACAGATTCCCTTAATGTCATGCTGCATTTATTGCCTTTAGACATTTTGGGCAAACAGTCAGCTGCAACAACGGCTGTGCGGTTGCGCGAGCTTTCGCTGTGGTCGGAAAAAATGTACGGTCACAGTTCGGTCATCAAAATAATGCCATATGTGCCTAACGTAGTGGACTACACTCTGGCGAAGCCACTTTTCGACAAAAAAGTTTGAAACTCTAATTCCCAACAGTGGGGCGTGGTGTACACAGACCCCGGGGAATAAAAGATATATAGATTTCTACAATGATGGCTACAAATTGGATGGACAAGTGGGTTTCTGAGTATATTCTAAAGATCTGAAACTTCGAATAGCGAAATGATTTCCTAATCACTGTAGTGTTTTTCAGGCTGAAATATTAGCAAATAGAGAGGTGGCGAATTGGCTGAAAAGTAATGTTCCAAAAAATGTTGGCATTAGTATATACTCAGACAGTCAACCTGCAATAAAATCCTTGGACTCTGCGTTCCTTAACTCGAAAACAGCCATCGACTGCCGCAAATCTCTCAACGAGATGGCTGAGCAGTACAATATTCACCTAATATGGGTGCCTGGCCATAGGAACATACCGGGGAACTGTCAATCAGATGAGTTAGCAAGGCTTTCCTAGCCTTAAATATTCCAGGGGAACTAGAATCTGTTGGTATGTCTCTGGCTACCTGCAAGCTCTTACTGCGTGAGAAGGCTGCCATGATGGCAAATGTTCGATGGGAGAATTGCAAGGGTTGTAACGACACCAAGCAAATATGGCCCCATTTAAACTTGAACCGCACACTAGATATGCTAGTGTTCTCAAGACGTCAGATATCACTCCTGATATCTGCTATAACGGGTCGCTGCCTGATAGGCGAATTTGCAAAAATTATTGGTGCGAAGTATAATGACTATTGTATGAGCTGTCATGATGCGGAGGAAAAGGAATCAATTAAACACCTCCTGTGTGAGTGTCCTGCATTTTGTGTAAAGCGTAAGCAAATTTTAGGAGCATATAGCTTTAGATTACTGGCGGACCTGGAAAACGTTAACTTAAGCAGTCTGTTAATGTTTTTGGGACAATCTGGTTGGTTCAACAAAAGAAAATAATAGAGAAGGTTCAGTGGTTAAAACTAAAAGTGTCCATATGTAATAGGTACTTTTAGTTAAATGTGGTATCTCATGGACTTAATAGTCTAAGTCGGGTTGTCACTTTAATCTAATCTTAACCTAACCATTACACGGCGACGTCTATTTTGCTGGGATATCATACATGGGGTCATAAAATGACCCCAACCTGTTATTTGTATACTCGTACATTTACAATCAAAAGCCCAACAAACATAACATTTTAACAAAGCTTAGTAGTACATTTCAACAATTCCACCACTAAGAAATGCGGTAATTAAATACGATTTGGGTCATCAAATGACCCAAACATAATAGCAGGGTTCAATTATGGAAAAAGACGTTTATGTAATTAGTTTCTTAATTTTTTTATAGTTTGTATATGTTTACACGTAATTCATAAATTAATATACGTTTGAATCCACACCTATTTAAAAAAAAATATTTCCAAAACATCATATTAGAACATAGAACAAATTAACATACACTGAAAAAAACAGTGAACCCACCAGGAAGAAAACTTTCGGTTAATTTTAGAAAATTTTGAATATTATATTATGGATGTTGGATACAGACTTCGAGCTCGTTTTTATCAACAATTTATAGTTTGTACATGCGCAAGCATTCGCTTAGAACGACTCCGGTTTTAGCGACCATCTGCTTTTAACGACCAATTTGCACGTCTGCTTTGGAATGGACATTCGGTTATAACGACGATGTAAGTTCTGTGTACTAATTTTTATTTTTTTCATTCCATTTTTTGTCGTCAGCCAATTCTAAATAAAGAAACATATACTGCGGGGAATCACAGAATTTGTTTTCGACTATCGCAAATAGAGGTGCAATTGACAAAGAAGAAATATTCAAACCAGTTTGAGTCGTAAAAGCTGATGGACGCATAAACATTCACTTTTTAATTACCAGCGGTGTTATAGAAATTTTTTATTTACATAAGAATCTAATCCAGCTCAACTAGGGATCTATAGTATAAACCAATAATCGATTTTTCGACTTTTCGATTATTGACTTTTAATCAAAAATCGATTTTCGATTATTTTTACCATTCAAAATTCGAATATTCGATTTTTCGTAATCGAATTTCATAGAAATAATGATTATACAAAATATTCGATTTTATGAAATCTATTTTGTTTTTGCGAGTTGGAGAGAAATGCAAAAATTAGCGTTCTCGTCAAACATGTTAATTTTTTTAAATTTGTTTAATATATTTTTAAAATGTTAAGTATAAAATTTTTAACATGTACGAATCATTTATCATTATTTCACAAAATAAATTCAAGGAAATTGAAAACACAAAGGATTCATTTAAACCAATTTGATATTTAACTTTATCAAATCAATATTTTTATTCTTATTGGTAATAGAATTCTATATATAAAAATGAAGAAATATCTCGGTATTTTTCAATTAAATTGAAACCAATGAATATGAAAACAGAAAACACCAAAATCGAGTTTTGATAGTCAAAATTAAAATCTAGATGAAAATCTAAAATCGATTTTGCGATTATTTTTAGGTTAATAATCGATTTTGATTTTTTTTAGATTTTCATGCCAAAATTCGAATAATCGATTTTCGATTTATAGCTCCCTAAGCTCAACCAAACGCAGGTAAGGTTGCGTGCTGCACTTTTACTTGGATAAATACTGATATATCAGAGAGGGGGTTCTGATATATCAGAGAGTTTATATAGTTCCGTTGAAATTATTGAAAGTAAATTATTAAAAGACATTCTTGTAAATAGAAAACAAACCAAAATTCTAAACTATTTCCAATCTCAATAAATATGAATATACATGATAAAAAAAAAACTTAAAAATATTGTGTACACTTATTTGGATACAACGACGTTCGGTTATAACGACGTATAATTTCGGTCCCTTGGCGGTCGCTATAACCGAATTCTACTGTATTACACACGTTGGCATCACGCCGATGTCATAA
This sequence comes from Haematobia irritans, assembly GCF_050003625.1. Lineage (NCBI taxonomy): Eukaryota > Metazoa > Arthropoda > Insecta > Diptera > Muscidae > Haematobia > Haematobia irritans. The sequence goes on from NC_134399.1 coordinate 44,036,550, forward strand.
AAATAAGTAAATATTTTTCGACAAATTCAAGAAAATTTATTAGACATAACTAAGTTTTTTCACTTGCTAAAGAAAGGAAGGAAAAACTTGGAGTTCAAAATTGCAAGAATGTCTTTAGTGACATACGAAGTTCATTATGGACGCATTTTTGGTAAAATTTACAAATTTCAAGAAATTCTGAACTATTTTGTGGAAGACACGAATTTAGATAATCTTTATGCTTCATTTGAGTATATTTGTTCCTCGGTTTTAGTTAATTTAACTAACGTACACAAAAAAATTATTAGAGCAAAGGTAACTTCCTCCAAACATAATAATTCCATGAACTAAAATAAAGTTAAATTGGCTTTAGTGAAAAAAGAGTCTCTTTTTTTTGAGTGTATATGTCGCAAACACTTTATGCTAGTTTATGAACATTATAAGCGTGGACTTAAAACTAATATTCTAAAAAATTGAGTCCCAAACATATATTTTTTACACGGAACCATATGTGAAACACTTTTTTATCCGTGTACGAGTACATTTATACACAACACAATATGTTTCTCAAGTACAGCACCAACTATTTGCTGTCATTCGGTTCCTACTCTGTGTTATGTTGATGTCTTTTCTTATTTCTCTCCGTCGCCATCTGACGAAGCATCGGCTTCGGCATTCGGCCAAAAATCGATAATCGGCCACGAATCGGCCTTCGGCGTCAAGAGGCCGATTAACCGAAGCCGAAGCTTTTTGAATAATTTATTTGATATTGAATTGTCCAAGTGTTGAATAATATCAAACTACTCGACTGAATTACCTTTTATCGTTGTATTTATGCATTTGTTGAAAAAATATTCTAATATTTCTTTAATTACAAATTTGTAGAAAATAATCGGCTTTTGCCGATTATTGCTTTTTTGCCGAACATCGGCTTCGGCCAAAAAAACCAAATCGGCTTCGGCCAAACATAAACACATATTTATGTTTGCATTCATATACTCGTACATATATTATACAAAAGAAGATTTTATGTCCTAAACATTTTCGATCACGGATAAGACTTCTTTGAATCATTTTTTATATTCAAAACGATTAATCAATAGAATGAGTAATTTATGACTAACATAGTTACTTTTTTAGAATACAAAACAATGTTTCCTAAATGAGTTAATAAAAAAGAGCGACATATGAGTTCCCCTAATGATTAAACATTTATTGAGTGGAAGAGTTAGAAACAACTACGATTGATTTATATATCACAGTTAATACACTAGCGAAAAAAATTTACATAGATATTTATATTTTTACATATGTTAATTATTTGGGAAAAATTATGTCATAAATCATTTTTTATAATATTAAAATACATATATTTAAATAAATTTATAATTAATAAAAAATTTTAAGATTTAGTGTAACTTCAATCCGTTCTAACCCTACACGGACGAAAAAGATATGCTTGGGTGTAAAAATTATATGTTTTGAACTCAAAATTTTTAACACAATATTTTTAAGTGCAAGCATATAATGTTCATAAACTAGCATAACATGTTTGGGACATATATGTTAATATGTGAGAACATATTATGTTTGTTATGTTACAGAAGCGATTTTTTTGAGGGTGTAGAAAACTACATATAAGAGTTCTTAATGAACATTTTCAAAAATTATCAATTTGTTCAATCTTACCTGTATTAAAATTAAATAAAGTGGTGTATTCCAGAAGTCTTGAATCCGATTAGTTAGGTTAGAACTAGTTAAGCGATGTAGAAGCTTCAAATTTCATTTTATATGAATGCTAGGTACACGTAAGCTTGTATATGTTTAACCTAACCTGAATTAAAATTAAATATAGTGGTGTATTCCAGCCGAATTAGGATTTTGTATCCATTTCCTATATAGAACTCATTCACTTACCACGTTGGTAAGGATGGTGTAACACATACCATCTAAATATTGTTCTAAGACCCCATAAAGTATATATATTCTGGGTCGTGTGAAATTCTGAGTCGATGTAAGCATGCCCTTCCGTCCGTCTGTTGAAATCACGCTAACTTCCGAACGAAACAAACTATCGACTTGAAACTTGGCATAAGTAGTTGTTATTGATATAGGTCGGATGGTATTGCAAATGGGCCATATCGGACCACTTTTACATATAGCCCCCACATAAACCGACCCCCAGATTTGGCTTGCGGAGCCTCTTGGAGGAGCAAAATTCATCCGATCCGATTGAAATTTGGTACGTGGTGTTAGTATATGGTATCTAACAACTATGCAAAAATTGGTCCATATCGGTTCATAATTATATATAGCCTCCATATAAACCGATCCCCAGATTTGACCTCCGGAGCATCTTGAGGAGCAAAATTCATCCGATCCGATTGTAATTTAGTACGTCGAGTTAGTATATGGTCTTTAACAACCATGCAAAAATGTATTAATATAGGTCCATAATTAAAAATCTGGGGACTATACCATCTAAACCGATACCCAGATTTGACCTCCGAACACGGCTGCTACTCGAACCAAAAATAATCTACCAACATTTGGAGTAAATTCTACCAAAAAACTACCGAACAAAAATTAAAATTATATTTCTATAGAGAATTTTGTCAAAATTTTATTTCTATAGAAAATTTTGCCAAACTTTTATTTCTATAGAAAATTTTGCCAACATTTTATTTCTATAGAAAATTTTGCCAAACTTTTATTTCTATAGAAAATTTTTCCAAAATTTTATTTCTATAGAAAATTTGGCCAAACTTTTATTTCTATAGAAAATTTTGCCAAAATTTTATTTGTTTAGAAAATTTTGCCAAAGTTTTATTTCTTTAGAAAAAATTTTATTTCTAAGAAAATTTTGTTAAAATTTTATTTCTGTAGAAAATTGTGCCCAATTTTATTTCTATAGAAAATTTTGTAAAAATTTTATTTCTATAGAAAATTTTGTAAAAATTTGATTTCTATATAAAATTTTTAGAGAGATATATTCTACCAAATCTATTCATCCGATTCGGTTGAAATTTGGTACATTGTGCTAGTGTGGACCATCCCAAAATTGGCCCATATCGGTCTATAGATACATATAGCCCCCAGATAAACCGATCCCCAATCACACAAAAATTTGTCTATATCGGGTAATAAGTATATAGCCCCCATATTTCAATTCTGGCTCTCTAATTACCGCGCAAAACTTCATATCGGTTCGTAATTATTTGAAGACTTTTCCTATATATACCGGTCAAGAACTGAATTACATACGTATTTAATCGGCCTTTTTTGTCTAATATATACCCCGTATCATATGTAATAGGTACTTTTAGTTAATGTGGTATCACAATGGACTGAATAGTCTAAGTGAGCCTGAATCTTAATCGGGCTGCCACTTTAACCTAACCTATACCCCGTATGGACTAACATACAATTTAGAAGACGATGTTAAGAAGGTTTAAGATACCTCGGCAAGTGTTACCGAAACCTAAGTAATTCGATTGTGGTTAACAGTCTTTAATAGAAGTTTCTACGCAATCCATGTTGGAGGGTACATAAGATTCGGCCTGGCCGAACTTACGGCCGTACATACTTGTTGATACTAATACATATTGATATACATTTCAATACCAACTTGTATAGAATATATTCGAAACAAACATCAAAGAGAGTTATAAAGAGAGTTATAAACATTTTTCACTTAAAGGCCGGTATGCACCTCTAGAGAAATTTTCGGTAGCAAAAATTTATTTAAGTCCACAACAAAAAAACAGGGCTGTGTACACAAATTTTAAACCAGCTAATCGCTTTTAAAAATTGTTAATATATGTTCCAAATATTCCTCTAATAAATTGTTTATTATTTACAGACCTTTTAAAACTTTTACGCACACAATGATTGTAATAAATTAAATGTTTGCTGCCAAAATATGCTTTTGACAACCCTGTTATTTTCATTAGAGGTGCGTACCAGCTTACGAAATTGAACGCTACCGAAAATTTCGTTAGCATAAATAGCAATGCATTTCTTATGGGAATGAAATTTTTCGCTAGAGGTGCATACCGGCCTTAAGTAATAAAATATAAGCTATACTCAAGAAGAGTAACAAAAGGGCAACAAATAAGTCTGTCAACTGATTAATTGTTCGAAAGTTTAAACAATCGTTTTTTAGGCTTAAAGGCCGCGTTGAAACTCCATACAAAACCAAAAAATGCAAAAAACTAGCGAAATTTTTTCCATTTGTGATACTTTGTTTTTTTCGAGTTGAAAAATTGACGTAAATCGATCCGTCAGTATTTTCATAACATGGCGTCATTTGCAATGTGTATTAAGAAATAATTTATTTATTAAACTGATTTTTGTGAATTTATAATGCAAAAGTGGATTGGATTATTATTTAAAAACGTAATCTGATCGATTGATAAAACAAAGTATAACATGGAGTTGTATTTCCGTAATAAACTAGAGACCAACATGGCTGTTTTTTTTTTCCTTCAAAATATATTGTCAACACTATCATTTTTCAACGCAAAACAATGATTGAGGGGAACTTTTTTCGTACCAACAAACAGAGTACCGGCCTTAAGAAATGACTCAACTATGATTGAACAGTTTTAAATCTTCCAACAGAGTAAGTTTTTACTCATGTTTGCGAACAATAATCCCAAATATTTACAAAAAATGTATCAATTAACAAGTTTTGGAAAGAGTCAATTCAGAATTTGTGCAATTGCATACCGCTGTAATATATTTTTACCACACAACCGCAAAATATGTCATATATCACACTAACATAAACGATTCCCACATAAATGTGGGATTCATTCTTAATATTTTTAGTATATAGTGTAATTTATACATAATGGAAGAAGAATATGGGAAATCAGCCAAAGTCATACCAAATGTTGTATTTTAAGACGGGTATTAAGTTCGAGTTTAAGCTGAGTACTATGTTCAGTTTTCAAGCTGAAAACCAGCTTGTTTTCACGGTTACTTTTTTTAATTAACTAATTTAGAAATATAAAATTATTTGCAATCAATTCCTTGGATCTTTTCCATCCATTATTTGGCAAGACTCGATCAAAATATAATCGTCTTCATAAATATATTTGTACTTTTAATATAGTGTTTTGGTGAAAAAATCGAACATAGTACTCACCTTTAGCCGCTAAAATCGTCATTTTGTCACGATTACTTTTCTTTAAAAATCCGTTTTAAGGATTACAAAATTTGTGAAAATTTGCTTTGGGCTATTCCCCACCAAGTTATAATAAAATTTGCAACAAATATGTATAATTTTATGCCTTTTTTGCTGATTTAGTTTTCACTTTAGTGGCTAAACTCGAACTTAATACCCACCTTTAGGCGTTAGACACAAACATGCAATTAATGTTAAATTTTGACTAATTAACATAGAGAAACATTTTTGTGCGATTTTTCTGTAATTTCCTGTCACTAGTTTCTTCTTACTCTTAGTTTAATTTGTGAAAAAAAACGTCAACGACACACTTGAATCTAAGGCTACTAATTTCCTACGAGGGCAGTTCGGAAACTTCTTAGCCTAGCACAAAAAGCGCGGTATAAACAGAAAAAAGTTAAGTGTTTTGGAAACTTCCATCTCTGCTATGAACACATGTTAAATTTTGTTTCGATCTGGCAACTCCTTCATATAGGTGTCATACAGGTCAAACAGGTGTTCAAAAAAGACGCATCCGCAATTCTTTTACAATGGAAAATTAGAAATGTGTGCTGTCATTAAATATTTACATAAAAAAGGTTTATCGGGACAAGAAATTCATAATGATATGGTGAATGTGTTAGGTGAAAGTGCTCCTTCATATGCAACAGTAAAAAATTGGGTTGCTGAATTTAAACGTGGTCGTACAAGCATTGAAGATGAACCACGTAGTGGACGTCCAAAAACAGCAACAACAACATAAATTGTAGCCAAAGTGCATGATATGGTATTAAATGATCGATGAATAAATTGCTAATATCATGGGCATCTCAAATGATCGAGTCCATTTAATTTTGCATGAAGAACTACAGATGAAAAAGCTTTCTGCAAGATGGGTGCCGCATTTGTTAACAGTCGATCAAAAACGCATAAGAATGAACATTTCATTCTTATGCGAAATAAAATGGATTTTAAGCGTCGTTTCATAACTGTTGATGAGACATTGATCCACCACTATACTCCAGAGACAAAAGAACAATCCAAACAATGGACTGAAGCTGGAGGAAGTGACCCAAAAAAATTCCTTGCTGGCAAGCGTTTTACCTCAAATGAAGATGCAATTACAGTTGTGAACCACTATTTTGAAGACCTTGACGAAAACTATTTTGATCAAGGGATAGAATTGCTAGAAAAGCGTTGGACTAAGTGTATTGTTTCAGGAGATAAGTTTCAGGAGATTATATTGAAAAATTAAAAATATTTTTGAAAAAACTAACTAATCTCTTTCATTGATAGGCTAAGAAGTTTCCAAACCGCCATCGTACCTTGTTCTTTTATTGTTATACCCTTCACCACTACTGTGGTACAGGGTATAATAAGTTTGTGCATTTGTATGTAACACCAAGAAGGAGTAATCATAGACCAACCTTTTAGTATACGGATCGGCTTAGAATTAAATTCTGAGCCGATTTAGCGATGTCCGTCTGTCTGTCTGTCCGTCTGTCTGTCCGTCTGTCTGTCCGTCTGTCTGTCTGTTGATGTATTTTTGTGTGCAAAGTACAGCTCGCAGTTTTAGTCCGATTGTCCTAAAATTTGGTATAGGGGCCTGTTTCGGCTCAAAGACGATCCCTATTGATTTTGGAAAAAATCGGTTCAGATTTAGATATAGCTGCCATATATATTTTTCACCGATCTGGTCATAATTGGCGTGTATATCAACCTATCTTCCTCAAATTCCGTACATCCGAATATTTTATGAGTCTCGAAAAACTTGCAAAATATCAGCAAAATCGGTTCAGATTTCGATATAGCTCCCATATATAGCTTTCGCCCGATTTACACTCATTTGCCCACAGAGGCCAATTTTTTGCTCCGATTTAGTTGAAATTTTGCATAGAGAGTAGAATTAGCGTTGTAACTATGCGTGCCAAATTTGATTGAAATCGGTTCAGATTTGGATATATCTCCCATATAAAGCTTTCGCCCGATTTACACTCATATGACCACAGAAGCCAATTTTTAACTCCGATTTAGTTGAAATTTCGCACAGGGAGTAGAATTAGCATTGTAGCTATGCGTGCCAAATTTGGTTGAAATCGGTTCAGATTTAGATATAGCTCCCATATATATGTTTTTCTGATTTCGACAAAAATGGTCAAAATACCAACATTTTCCTTATAAAATCGCTACTGCTTAGTCGAAAAGTTGTAAAAATTACTCTAATTTTCTTTAACTTCTAATACATATATATCGAGCGATAAATCATAAATAAACTTTTTCGAAGTTTCCTTAAAATTGCTTCAGATTTAAACCAAAATACCAACATTTTCCTTATAAAATCGCTACTGCTTAGTCGAAAAGTTGTAAAAATGACTCTAATTTTCTTAAACTTCTAATACATATATATCGAGCGATAAATCATAAATAAACTTTTTCGAAGTTTCCTTAAAATTGCTTCAGATTTAAACGTTTCCCATATTTATACCCTTCACCACTACTGTGGTACAGGGTATAATAAGTTTGTGCATTTGTATGTAACGCCAAGAAGGAGTAATCATAGGCCAACCTTTTAGTATACGGATCGGCTTAGAATTAAATTCTGAGTCGATTTAGCGATGTCCGTCTGTCTGTCTGTCCGTCTGTCTGTCCGTCTGTCTGTCTGTCTGTCTGTTGATGTATTTTTGTGTGCAAAGTACAGCTCGCAGTTTTAGTCCGATTGTCCTACAATTTGGTATAGGGCCCTGTTTCGGCTCAAAGACGATCCCTATTGATTTTGGAAAAAATCGGTTCAGATTTAGATATAGCTGCCATATATATTTTTCACCGATCTGGTCATAATTGGCGTGTATATCAACCGATCTTCCTCAAATTCCGTACATCCGAATATTTTATGAGTCTCGAAAAACTTGCAAAATATCAGCAACATCGGTTCATATTTAGATATAGCTCCCATATATAGCTTTCGCCCGATTTACACTCATTTGCCCACAGAGGCCAATTTTTTGCTCCGATTTAGTTGAAATTTTGCATAGGGAGTAGAATTAGCGTTGTTACTATGCGTGCCAAATTTGCTTGAAATCGGTTCAGATTTGGATATATCTCCCATATAAAGCTTTCGCCCGATTTACACTCATATGGCCAAATTTGGTTGAAATCGGTTCAGATTTAGATATAGCTCCCAAATATATGTTTTTCTGATTTCGACAAAAATGGTCAAAATACCAACATTTTCCTTGTAAAATCGCCACTGCTTAGTCGAAAAGTTGTAAAAATGACTCTAATTTTCCTAAACTTCTAATACATATATATCGAGCGATAAATCATAAATAAACTTTTTCGAAGTTTCCTTAAAATTGCTTCAGATTTAAACGTTTCCCATATTTATACCCTTCATCACTACTGTGGTACAGGGTATAATAAGTTTGTGCATTTGTATGTAACGCCAAGAAGGAAAAGTCTGAGACCCATCGTTTAGTATACCGATCGTCTTAGAATTAAATTCTGAGTCGATTTAGCGATGTCCGTCTGTCTGTCTGTCCGTCTGTCTGTCTGTCTGTTGATGTATTTTTGTGTGCAAAGTACAGCTCGCAGTTTTATTCCGATTGTCCTAAAATTTGGTATAGGTAGTGTGGTCGATGGGACAGAAAATATATTTTGCACGGAATCTGTCATAGGCTACGGGCGGGGAAATTGTGCACGACGACAGTGACACCTTGTCGTCGAGGAATGGCATATGCTTGGTCTGTGACAGTGATATCGAATCCAAGGTGGTATTCATTGGAAACACATTAGATATTTTTTTTGTTGATAATGGCATGGAATAATATCTTTATATGTTAGCGCGCCAGAGACAGGGACAGAACCAAAAACAACCTGATAAAGAGTTAGCCGGGGTAAATTTCGAACTGACCATGCCATTCTGCCTTTGTTTTGAAGTTGACATCTTTTGCTTATTTGTGGATGCACAGTGAAAGGCGGGCGCGTAACCTGTTTCGGCTCAAAGACGATCCCTATTGATTTTGGAAAAAATCGGTTCAGATTTAGATATAGCTGCCATATATATTTTTCACCGATCTGGTCATAATTGGCGTGTATATCAACCGATTCCGTACATCCGAATATTTTATGAGTCTCGAAAAACTTGCAAAATATAAGCAAAATCGGTTCAGATTTGGATATAGCTCCCATATATAGCTTTCGCCCGATTTACACTCATATGCCCACAGAGGCCAATTTTTTGCTCCGATTTAGTTGAAATTATGCGCAGGGAGTAGAATTAGCATTGTAGCTATGTGTGTAAAATTTGGTTGAAATCGGTTCAGATTTAGATAAAGCTCCCATATATAGCTTTCGCCCGATTTACACTCAAATGACCACAGAGGCCAATTTTTTGCTCCGATTTAGTTGAAATTTTGCACAGGGAGTATAATTAGCATTGTAGCAATGCGTGCCAAATTTGGTTGAAATCGGTTCAGATTTAGATATAGCTCCCATATATAGCTTTCGCCCGATTTACACTCATATGACCACAGAGGCCAATTTTTTGCTCCGATTTAGTTGAAATTTTGCACAGGGAGTAGAATTAGCATTGTAGCTATGCGTGCCAAATTTGGTTGAAATCGGTTCAGATTTAGATATATCTCCCATATATAGCTTTCGCCCGATTTACACTCATATGACCGTAGAGGCCAATTTTTTGCTCCGATTTAGTTGAAATTTTGCACAGGGAGTAGAAGTAGCATTGTAGCTATGCGTGCCAAATTTGGTTGAAATCGGTTCAGATTTAGATATAGCTCCCATATATATCTTTCGCCCGATTTACACTCATAGGACCACAGAGGCCAATTTTTAACTCCGATTTAGTTGAAATTTTGCACAGGGAGTTGAATTAGCATTGTTGCTATGCGTGCCAAATTTGGTTGAAATCGGTTCAGATTTAGATATAGCTCCCATATATATGTGTTTTCTGATTTCGACAAAAAGGGTCAAAATACCAACATTTTCCTTGTAAAATCGCCACGCTTAGTCGAAAAGTTGTAAAAATGACTCTAATTTCCTAAAAATCTAATACATATATATCGAGCTATAAATCATAAGTAAACTTTTGCGAAGTTTCCTTAAAATTGCTTCAGATTTGAATGTTTCCCATATTTTTTTACTAACATTGTGTTCCACCCTAGTGCATTAGCCGACTTAAATTTTGAGTCTATAGATTTTGTAGAAGTCTAACAAATTCTGTCCAGATCGAGTGATATTTAAATGTATGTATTTGGGACAAACCTTTATATATAGACCCCAACACATTTGACGGATGTGATATGGTATCGAAAATTTAGATCTACAAAGTGGTGCAGGGTATAATATAGTCGGCCCCGCCCGACTTTAGACTTTCCTTACTTGTTTTTCATCTAATTAATAATTGACACAAATAACCTAAATATATATAAATGTTTATTTATTTTCATGTATTTGGTTGGCTATATTTTGCTGAATTTTCAACTATAGGATGTAAGTATTATTCATTTAACTTAAGAACTTGTGGCCATGATGTTTCATATTTTTCTGTTTTGCTTACTTAAGATTAATACCCTGTTCCTATATATCGAACGAAACCCCAGTCGAAAGAAAGGCATTCACTTGAACTCAAATGAATTTGGCTTTCGTTCGATATATACAGGACAGGGCCAGAGAATGAAGCCGACCCAATTTGGTCAGACAAAACTTTTACTTCCGGCGGCGCACAGTGGTTCCAAATCGCTTTTTTGGGAATAAATTTGCAACTTTTGAACGGATAAAAATATCAGCATAATTTTTCTTTATGTTAAAGCTGAGGTGTTTTCCTCTAAGTTTGCAAGAACGTTTGGAAAACGTGTACCGAAAACGTTTTTCTTTTTGGAAGAGTTTAACAAGTTCTATCCAGCAAAGAAACAATTGTCGAAATCGGTTCATAATTCATCATACCAATTTTCAACGCCTACAGGTCAACCCGTGGACCCCCTAGGGACTCACAAACTGGTACCACTGTGCGGCGGCTTGACGGCTAAGCCGATATAATGTCTACGCCTATTCGACCGTGCACAATTATCTATTATAAAATCAATTTAAAAAAAAATGTAAGTAGAAAGTTCATAATTTTAGAAAAGAACCGGTATAATCAGTGATGCCAATTTGGTGCTTTTAGCACCAAATTTTGATTTCCAAAAAGCACCAAATTGGCGTTTTAGTGCCTTTTCAAAAAAAGCACCAACTTGGTGCTTTCTGGCGTTTCATTTAGTGCTTTTTGACGACATCTTTTCATAAAAAAATCTGATTAGACTGTCAAAAGCTTAAGAAACTCAAATATATTGCCATAGAATTTGATTGTTATGAAGGTGACATTGATCCTTTTTTATTAATCAACAGTATTCTTTTATTATTCTTTTTAAAAGTCTCCCAGCAAATATTAATATTTCCAAATTTAACATTTATTTTCTCAGAGGAGAAAATAAATGTTAACGCTTGGATAGGCGTTCATAAATGCGTGAAAATGCTTCAAAGGAAATCAATAAAGGCCGAAACACAATGAAAAAAGCAGGCGTATGCTTTAGCTTTTTTCTTTGCATTAAAGCGGCTTCCTTTTTTCCAATACACATAGAAAATCGTATTTGTCGCTTCATAAACATAAACAAACTTATATTTCCATATACAAACCTGGAGCAACAAATGTTTTTAACGTCAAAAGCAAAGCAGCCTATAGAAGCCGGAAAAGTTAAAATTTATTTAACTTATTTTCACGCTTCGGCGTCAAGCTTATATTTATTGTGCGCACTCTCATATAATTATGAACGGTTCAACTTTTTTCTAAGCAAAGAAAAAAGCGAAGATTTAAGCTGCGTGTTCATTGTGTGTCGGCCTTAAGTTCTATAGTACAGCCTTGAAAGTTTGTTTTTTAGTATGTTAGAATTTATAATATATTTCTGGTGCTTTTTGTCCTTGGGGAGTATTTTTGAACCAACAACACAGTCCATTTCGTTTATATCAAGCTGTTCTTTAATAAGACACATTTAACATTTTTATAATAAAAATTTAATAAAGTAGTATGTAATGTGGAACATATTTTCGGAATCTTCCGAACATATCTGGAATATATGTAAAAAAAATTGTTAGGTGTTCGGTCGAAGGAGGGATCGAACCCAGGACCCTTGGTATGCGAGGCAGACGTACCACTGCTACACGGTGCCCAACTAAATGTATGTTTCCGTTAAATAAAATTTATTTAATCGGCTCGTGGGCGCCGCAAACTATGCTTTACATAAATATAAATTATAATGATATATGGATGACAATAACAGCTACGTAGCCCTGTGGATAGTGTGTTGGCTTACAAATTGCATGGTCCGCGATTCGATTCTCCGTCCAGACGAAAGGTAAAATTTTAAAAATTTATAAAATCGAATAATTTCTTCTACATTGTTTGTATAAAACCTCGTGGAAGTAAAAAAGATGTGAGGGAAAATGTAATTAGCCAGAAAAGATTGTTTTTTTTTGTTTTTTGAGTTCGTCTTTATGAAATAGTTTTTACATCCTGGAAAAGAATAAACGTTCATCACAAAAAGTATATACTTTTCTTCCAAATAAACTTCCTTAGAGCGAAAAGCAAATGAGAAACGACCTTTGTTTGTCTAAATTTTGTTTGGGAGGAATGGTAAGAAATTCTGAAATATTTTGTGGAAAATACGAAGTTAGTAAATCTTTATGCTTCATTTGTATTTACAGTTTTCTCTTTTATAGTTCGTTTAAGTGACTTGCACGAAAAAATATTAAAGTCAAGGAAACTTTCTCATATTAGGGTCATTTTAAATAAACGTCATAATGTATATGAACTCAAATAAAGTTAAATTGGCTTTAGTGCCCTGTAGAGTTCACTATTTTTTGTGTGTACCAAAAGGAAGTTTTTATATGAGCGGGATCCCAGGATATTTGAAAAATTTCCGTTTCCCCGGAATGAAAATAGCCCGAGAAAAAGTCTATGCACATGAGACTACAGCAATCCCTCGGTTTACGTCGCCTCGGTTTACGTTGTTTCGATTCCTTTTTTCCAATACACATAGAAATTTTCCAATACACCGAGAAAAAGTCTATGCACATGAGACTACAGCAATCCCTCGATTTACGTCGCCTCGGTTTACGTTGTTTCGATTTACGTCGGCAAATTTTGTTCTATCAAACTTCGATTTACGTCGTCGATTTTTTGCCAACTTTATCAGAAACGCCTTATATAGGTGAAGCAAGTACCAACAATAATTACATCGAAACATTTATTTCTGAAATACCGAAAATTCGTCAAATTCTGAATATGAATACGAATGAATAAAAGACTGAATTACCTTTATTTTTTTATGTTTTTTTTTATTATGTACACGCACACACATATATAATTAAAAGCACTTAGGAGTAACTATGAGCATTTTGTAATTCGGTTTACGTCACTTCGATTAATGTTCGAGTATGGCCACACTAGGCAAATATTTTTCCAGAACCATTTTGGATATGTGTGGATACCGTATGTGTGGATAAATATTTGCTGGTTTGACCGTGGCAACGAATTCTCGTTTGATTTCTATCAAATATTTGGCCAGTGTGACCGTACCATAACACATAAAGCACGCTTCTCATTGAACAAATAACACGGAATTCAAAAGTTTAGGTTAATCGAAATAAAATTTCGACATCCTCAATAATTAAAATTGGAAGATTGAAGTATATCATAAATTAAGGGATTCAAACAACAATAAATAAAATCAGTTAACTGCATTTAGCTGAACATTAAAGTTACTCAAGAATAAATTAAATAATCATTGATACTTTGCATCATTTAACTACGAGAATATTTTTAGCATTCCCATATTCACAACATGCCTAAATTATAATAAATGTATTAATCGTCCTTAATATTTTATACTTTTCAGTCTGAGACGTCTGGCGATTACAAACACATATTGGGCGCATTGATGGGTGGAGCTTAAAACAATGGAAACAGAATATTATTATCTTTATGTTACTGAAGAATTTATATACTTGTTTCATTCAATTTTATGTATTTAATATTTATGTAGAGCGTTTCATTATATATGTACAAATCATTAAAAGTGCACATTTGCGAAATGTGTTGTACCTGTAGGATATTACATAGAATATACGCTAACCAGCAATACTTATTTATTATTATTTTCCTTTGAAGTTCAAGGTTTTTAATTTATTTTTTTCTGAAATTACCCAGTAAAAAAGAGCTTTCCCCAACTTTGGGTTAACTCCAATGAATATTACATTGGATTGTACTTTGTTTTCGGCTGCTTTTCATTGCTTTAGAAGTTATGCTTTGGAAGTTCATTTGAATGAATACATTTAAAAATGTAAAAAAAAAATAATTTTCACTATGTTTACTTTTCATCAATTTATGTTTATTACCACAACAATTTTATTATACTAACAATTTATTGATGGGTATTTCTCCCAGAACAGTACACTTTCGATAATTTGGACAATTTGTGACTATGTCTATGAATTGTAAACTCAATTACTATTACACTTATGAATGATTTTCCATTTAATATAGAGTTAAATATTCTGCAGTTATTCTTAAAGCATAAAATTCATACTCTTGACAAAACTTTAGTTATTTTGGTTTAATTTTGCGCAAAAAGTTATTTAGAGTATTATAGTTGCTATTCAAAAAATATGGATTTAACATTCATTGGACTTTTTCGGCCATTTGCAAGGGGTGTTAAAAAGCAAAGGTGGGTACACGGATGAAAAAGACTGTTTCTCATATGTTTGGCTATAAACATTATATGTTTGGAACACAAATTTTTAAACACAATATTTTTGAGTGCAAGCATATAATGTTCATAAACTAGCATAACATGTTTGGGACATATATGTTAATATGTTAGAACATATTATGTTTGGGACATAAAATGTTTGTAAATATAATATGCTTGGATGCAAACATATATTAATTTAGAAATAGCCTATAAACATATATGTGTTTAGTAGCTTGGAGCGCTATTTAACAGGGAGCGATATTGAATTAAGTTGGTGGTTGTTGCTTGTTATTACAAAATTAACATTTTATTTTTCCTTGGGCAATTGATCAGCTACTTCTTTGATCCTTACAAACTGTGTGGTCCGCTGTTCGAATCCCCGTCCGGCAAAAGGTAAAATTAAAATAAAAAAAATCATACAATTGAATAATTTCTTCTACAATGTTTGTATTACAGAAAAAGGTGCTAAGAACTAAAAAATCTCGTGGAAGTGAGAAAGATGTGGGGGAATATACAATTGGGCAGAAACAAAATTTTGAGCATTCAGGTCGAAAACCTATGTTGTCAGCACCTATATTACCTGTTTATTTTCATAATTCATTATGATTGTAAATATATAAATAAATAAATAAAATTTTGAGAATTTTTTTAAGCATATAATAATTTTGGGTGCAAAATGCTTCCAAACATATTATATGTTCATATAATAACATATTGTTTTTTGGAAGACAACATTATTGAATTTGGATGCAAAAATACAAAATGTTTGGAACTTAGACTACCCAAACATATATTGTTTAGACCAATATGCTTTCAAACATATTATATATTGGAAGAGATCAAACATATAAATGTTTGGGCAATACCCAAAAATGTATATGCTTGAAGCAAAATATGTTTGGGAGTATATGTTACAGAAGCGATTTTTTGTGAGCGTGTATAGGAAATTAGCTCGGAGATAGGAGAGCTCCCCCGCAAAGAGGCCGGAGGTCATTTAGTTAATGCGATAATGGGGGCAAATTCATGTAACTTCTAATAACTACAAATCATTCTATGAGCTTTACATCCTGTTTCTGTATGCCGATCGAGCTCTATCGATCGACTGAAATGCACAGAAACATCTGATTTTTGGTTATAAATTCAGCTGTTTGTTTCCATTTCAGTTCGAAATACAGAAGCCAGCGGTTGAGGGCTATCTATAAAAAATATATACACAAAAAACAAGTGAACCCACCGTGGAAGAAAATGTAGGTTTTATTTAGAAAATTTTAACTAAAATAGTTTTCTAATTGCAACATGTTACGAATAAGTTAATAATTTTTGTCAAATTGAAGAAAATTTATTAAAAATAATTAATTTTTTTCTCTTGTTTAAGAAAATTTCATATGTTGAAAGAAAAAATTGGATTTAAAAATTGTTAAAATGTCTTTAGCGCTATACGAAGTTCATGACAGGTACAATTTTAGTAAAGTTTACTCATTTGAGAGACTTATGAACTCAATTTAAGCAAATTTCTGCCATTTTAGGAAAATATGAACTATTTTATTTTTTAGTAAAATTGTGCACTATATTTGTATACAACTTTTTGTCTTACTTTTTAGTTCACGTCATTAAAGTTAGCAAAAAATTATTCAAATAAGGAACATTTTCTCATATTGTGGAAAATTTAACTAAAATCAACTAATCTTCATGAACTAAAAAAAAGTTCAGTTGGCAGTTTTTCTGGGTGTATGACGACGATAATGATTGTATCAAATCTTGTTAGTTTAGACAAAGTGTTAAAGGATTGATTGTGTACAATTTCATCTCTTCATATTAATTGATTCAAAGAATTAATCGCGGGAAAAAGCTGTTGGATAATAGTGCCAATATACCGTTAACCAATTAACAGCTTTTAAACGAATTAAAACAAACATATAAATAGATTTTAATACACTTCTAATTGACACAATGAAATATATTTGTTTATGACTAAAAAACAACTGATAATTTTGTACTAAATGTTTAGGTTAGGTTACTAAATGTTTTTACGAGTACGGGCTGATGAATGCATAGTTGACATATATTTGGATATGAATTGATCTCATTTGAAGTTTTACGTTAAGCATAACCTTCCGATGAACGGCCTTTTCCATACAAGTTCCCTTTTTGTTATAGTTTCATCCTTGAACCCACCTTTATGGAGATATGCAGAAAATAATAATCCAAAATGCAATTTATGCTTAATCAAATAGAAACAAGTTTTTGCAAGAAATTATTTTTTTTGTTTTTTGATCCAGATTTTCATATAGGAAATTGTGTATTTATAAAATTTTCTACATAAAAAATTGTGTCTTCAGAAAATTTTTCATATGGAAAATTGTGTCCTCGGAAAATTTATCATATACAAAATTAATTTCTCGGGTTTTCAAGCTATTTTCTATTAAAATATAGAAATCTATTGAACTCATTACACACAAAAAATTCGATTCAATCACGAAGTTAATTGATCCAAATAATTTGAAATGTCTTCAATCACAAATATGGTAGTATCAATTCAATTTTACTTGGACATAAAAAAAATTGATTAATTAAAAATTAATTTGATTTGAAAAATTTCAATTAAATTTTTAATTGATTCAATGTTGATTTTAAAACCCAAATAATTTTTTAATTTATTCAATTAATTATTTAGTTAAACATTTGTACTTTTTGATATGTTTCCCCCATCACAGTTGGCGATTGTTGTAGTGACATTTACGAGTCTGTGGTAACGATGAGGATGAAATGGAACTTTGAAATGCTGGCAGGGATGCGAATGGTGGTTAGGTTAGGTTAAAGTGGCAGCCCGATTAAGATTCAGGCTCACTTAGACTATTCAGTCCATTGTGATACCACATTAACTAAAAGTACCTATTACATATGGGCACTTCTAGATTATTCCAAAATCATTAGCAGACTGCTTAAGTTAACGTTTTCCAGATCCGCCAGTAATCTGAAGCTATATGCTTCTAAAAGTTGCTTGCGCTTTACACAAAATGCAGGACACTCACACAAGAGGTGTTTACAATTAAACACCTCTTGTGTGAGGTGTTTACAATAGTCATTATACTTCGCGCCTATAGTTTTTGCAAAATCGCCTATCAGGCAGCGACCCATTATAACAGATATCAGGAGTGATATCTGACGTCTCCAGAATATAATATCAACAGATTCTAGTTCCCCTGGAATATGTAAGGAGTTCCTAGCCTTGCTAGCTCATCTGCTTCGCAGTTCCCCGGTATGTTCCTATAGCCAGGCACCCATATTAGGTGAATATTGTACCATCTCATTGAGAGATTTGCGGCAGTCGATGGCCGTTTTTGAGTTGAGGAACATAGAGTCCAAGGATTTTATTGCAGGTCGACTGTCTGAGTATATATTAATGCCCACATTTTTTGGAACATTACTTCTCAGCCAATTCGCCACCTCTCTTATTGCTAATATTTCAGCCTGAAAAACACTACAGTGATTTGGTAATCTTTTCGCTATTCGAAGTTCCAGATCATTAGAATATACTCCGAAACCCAATTGTCCATCCAATTTGGAGCCATCAGTGTAGAAATCTATATATTCTTTATTTTCCGGGGTCTGTGTGCACCACGCCTCACTGTTGGGGATTAGAGTCTCAAACTTTCTGTCGAAAAGTGGACTCGCTAAAGTGTAACGTAACGTTAGGCACATCTGGCATTATTTTGAGGACCGAACTGTGACCGTAACTTTTTTCCGATAGCGATAGCTCGCGCAACCGCACAGTCGTTGTTGCAGCTGACTGTTTGGCTAAAATGTCTAAAGGCAATAAATGCAGCATGGCATTAAGGGAATTTGTTCCTGTCTTGCTGAATGCGCCTGAGATACACAAGCACGCCATACGCTGAACTTTATCTAAACCAGTCGGTTGCTGAAGTGCCGACCACCAGACTACAACACCATATAGCATTATAGGTCTAACCACTGCCGTGTATAGCCAATGCACAATTTTTGGTTTCAGTCCCCACTTTTTTCCTATTGCCTTTTTGCACGAGTACAAAGCTACCGTTGC
Organism: Haematobia irritans; assembly: GCF_050003625.1. NCBI lineage: Eukaryota > Metazoa > Arthropoda > Insecta > Diptera > Muscidae > Haematobia > Haematobia irritans. The sequence goes on from NC_134399.1 coordinate 44,055,562, forward strand.
TTTTCTCGCCCTTTCTTCAATATTAAGCTTAAAGTTCAGCATCTTGTCCAAAATAACGCCAAGGTATTTTGCACACTCACCAAAGGGAATTTCAATACCCCCTAAGGATATGGACCTAACCGTGGGAGTTTTGCGATCTTTGCAGTACATGACTATATCTGTCTTTGCAGGATTTACGCCAAGACCATTGTCTTTCGCCCATTTCTCAGTCATCCGGAAGGCCCTCTGAATACTATCTCTGATTGTGGATGGGAATTTTCCCCTGACTGCTAGAGGTGATAGAACTCCTCCTTGGGGAGTGCCTCTGTTCACATACCTTTGTATGTTTGCTTGTCCTAGTGTGGCTGAAATACGTCTCTTCATTACAAGTTCGTCTAACAGCCTAAGTATACATGGATCAACATTCAGACATTCATGTCAGTCCATTTAATATCGAGCTCGGATGGACATTATTGAACGCCCCTTCGATGTCTAGAAACGCCACGATTGTGTATTCTTTGACAGATAGTGAGCTTTCAATAAAGCTGACTAGTTCATGTAATGCGGTCTCAGTCTCTCGGTCTCGCCGACAACTAGGGGATAATTTTGTCAGTCACTGCTTGTAACTCCGCCGGAGTAATTCCATCAGGTCCGGGGGATTTGAATGGTCCAAAGTTATTTAACGCCCATCTTATTCTAGATTCCGATACAATTTCCTCGATAGGAAACGACCGCTGAGCCACTGTGGCACCGCCAGATCCTGGTTCAAACGTCTGATTTCCAGAAAAATGTGTGTCCAATAGTACGTCCAGCGTCTCCTCACTGGACGTTGTCCAATTGCCTTCCGATGTTTTAATGAAACCTGGAGCGGAGTTGGTGGATGCTAGAACCTTCCGTAGTCTGGAAGCCTCGGACGTATTCTCAATACTGCTGCAGTAATCATTCCAAGAGTTATGCTGAGCATTTCTCAGTTCTCGCGTCTATCCTCTCAGATTCTTCTTGTAAGCGTCCCAATCCTCAGGGGCTCTAGTGGACTTTGCCTTGTTAAAGAGTTTCCTGAAGGATTTTCTCATATTACTTAATTCCGTAGACCACCATGGTGGTCGATTTTCCCCCCTTGGCTTCCCTCTAGGACATGCAGCTTTCAGTGAGATGTTGAAGGCCTTAGTAATCCGCTCCACTGTGTGTTCGATATCTTGCGCATTTCTCATATTTGTCTCTGTTATTTCCGGTATCATCATATTGAACGATTCCCTATACCTATTCCAGTCAGCTTTCCTAACATTTGGCGGAAATATGGTCTTGGTGGTATGAACATCAAATTTGAAACTGATGTAGCGATCATCTGAGAAGCTGTGTTCACTTAAAACCTGGCACTCAGATATCATTTCATTCATTTCTTGGGAGTCCAAGGTGATGTCCAAAACCTCTTGCCTGTTTTTAGTGACAAAGGTTGGGGCATCTCCCTTGTTACAAACTACCATATTAGTACGCAAAATAAACTCTATTAGCGACTCTCCCCTTGCATTAGTATCACTACTTCCCCATATACTATGAGGCGCATTCGCATCGCATCCCATAATGAGTTTCGTCTTTGTTTTCAGTGGCTCCTCTTAACGGCACATGGAGGCATCTCCCTGTCATGTCCCATATAGACCGAAGATACCCAATATTTGCATTTGGCTATTTCTAAATTGGCAACGACAGTGTCTGCATTGCACATTGAAGGAAGCATAAACAAGTTAAGCTCTCTCTCGCAATAACCATAGGTTCAACTTTGGTGAGTTCTGAGGCAGTAGATGCCTCCTCACGCATACGGTATTTATCCATGTCTTCAACTTTGGTATCTCTCTCGACTTCGCAAGAGGATCCGCTTACTTCTGATTCAGACAGAGGCTTGTCCATTTCTGAATCCTTTAGTTGATCGTTTTTATACACCTTCATTTGGATATAATTAAAGTCAACATACACGGCCCCGAGACTTTGCTAGATGTGGCAAAGACTGAGTGTTCAATATAAACACCGTCTTGGTCCATACACTTCATCCAAACGGCCAACCTACCAATCAGCTGTTGGAAGATCTGGATTGCATCGTTTAAGTCTATTTAAAATGGATTCAGGGTCAGAAGGGTTTGCAGGTATCCACGCATTTGCTCTAGGTCTAGCCGGTATGTTTTTCTTCTCGACTAACTCTAGAGCAGCTCCTTCCCAAACTTCACCAATTAGTATCAGAGCAGCTTTAAAGCATTCTATAGACCTCTGGTCCTCAAATGCGACTAGCTTAAATCGTCCTTGATACCAACCAGCCTCTTGGTGTCGAGGATCTGGACCGGGAAACTTTTCCAGCACCTGTGAGTAGACGACAGACAGAGCATTCTCAATTTCCCCCATTTTTGCTTTGGAACCATACCGTCCAATGCTTCTTTATTAATGATAGTCATCACAAGGCTGTCTTTTGCAACTGAGGCAAACGATCTTTGATCCCTTTTGGAGGATGGCAGCTCATCCGGTGATCGTTCCCTTTTTCCAGCCTCAAGAATTCCTTGAGCCCATTTTAAGGAATCGCTTTGTTTAGCCGACAGCGTGCTTGGGTCGACTGATCCTAACTTCTTTAGGATAAACAAAGCATTTCTGCGTTCCTTGAATCTCTTTCGTGAGGGATTACCTCCTTTTGATGTCGTTACCTTAGAAATAGTACGACTTGTCAAAGTGTCGCCACCTGTCGACCCGTCTACAGGTCGACTAATTGGGCCTAACTCTTAGTCATTGCCCAAATTTATAACTCCAGTCGATACCCGTCCACTGGGCTCTGAAGTTAGCAACCCAGTGGATGACTTTGAATTTCGCTGCATGGTGGCTTAATATCCTACCACACTTGAAATTCTTAGTAGGTACCTATTACGATGAGTTTATCCGCTATTAAAAAAACACGATGAGTTTATCCGCTATTAAAAAAACACACGAATGATAGAAGATATTTAAAATTTTAATTAAAAGATTAATTGATGCAATCAATTAAAAAATTATTTGGTTTTTTAAATCAACATCAATTAAAGTTTTAATTGAATCAATTAAAATTTTAATTGAAATTTTCAAGTCAAATCAATTAATTTTTTAATCAACTTTTTTATGCCCAAGTAAAATTGTAATTGATACTATCATATTTGTGATTGAAGACATTTCAATTAAAAAGTTATTTGGAACAATATACTTCGTGATTGAATCGTGATTTGTGTCTAATGAGTTCAATAGATTTCTATATTTTAATAGAAAATAGCTCTGAAAAACCGAGAAATGAATTTTGTATATGATAAATTTTCCGAGGACACAAATTTTCCATATAAAACACTTTCTGAAGACACAATTTTTTATGTAGAAAATTTTCTAAATACACAATTTCCTATATGAAAATCTGGATCAAAAAACCAAAAAAATTAATTTCTTACAAAAACTTGTTTTTACTTGATTAAACATAAATTGCATATTGGATTATTATTTTCTGCATATCTTCATAAACGCGGGTTCAAGGATGAAACTATAACAAAAAGGAAACTTGGATGGAAAAGGCCATTCATCGGAAGCACCGCTACTACTTCAATCGAAGTATTTTGCTTCATTTTCACAAAATTTACTTCGTCACTCCTTCTTCCAAAAATCTGCTTCACTTTTTGTTCTGCTTCAAACTTTTAAATTTTCCCTATATTACCTAATTGTTTTACCTATTCATTTAATTACGATGAACATAGCGGTTTTAATCATTGAATTATTAAGCGATGTGGGGGCTATACGTAAAAGTGGACTGATATGGCCCATTTGCAATACAATCCGACCTACATCAATAACAACTACTTGTGCCAAGATTCAAGTCGATAGCTTCTTTCGTTCAGAAGTTAGCGTGATTTCAACAGACGGACTACTTCAATTTTATTCAATCTACTCCACTTTTTTCCAAAATCTACTTCACTCAATTTTTCACTAGCGGCAGCACTGCTGTAAAAGTACACATAGACCTTATAATACATAGATGATCCACTATTCTCTTTAAAAAAAATGTGTCAGTTCCAAAAATTAATTTTCTGACATTTCGTTTTGATGTTTTCTTAAAGAGTCAGTCCCAAACATTAATTTTCGCGCATTTGCTTTTGTGTTGTTCGTAAAGAGCAATGCTGCTCAAAATTAAATTTCGTATTTTCGCGGTTTTGGTCACAATTTTTTGTTCAAATATGAACTTTTAATTTATTAATTTATTAAAAAATCCTCTGGTGCATCATAAACTTTCTAATTTTGTGTAAAATTGGCAAACTACAAAAAGGAAAACGAAAGAGATTGTAAGCGTGCTCTTATTTTTCTCGTTTATTCTTAATCTTCGGAACTGTCAAACATAGTTTGACACCCATGGCTCATCTGTGTATTATAAGGTCTATGAAAGTACATATACAGACCTGTTATTCAAGAGATGAAATTGTACATAAAGTAATCGCGAAAATCCTTTACAACATTTCCATCCAAGTTTAGACAAGATTTGATACAAACATTATCGTCGTCATATATACACTGTTAGAAAAATATGTTTTTCATATGTTCCGATATAAACAAAATGTGTTTCGGGCACAATTTTTAAACACAATATATTTAAGTGCAAACATGTAATGTTCCTAAACTAACACAAAATGTTTGGGACACATATGTTAATATGTTAGAATATATTATGTTTGGGGCATGAATGTTTCATAAAAATAATATGTGTGAATGTAAACATATATAAATTTACAAATTTCGAGTAAACATATATATGTTGTGATACTTTATTCATTGAGCGACAGAGAGAGTTAATATAGAGAAAGAAATAGAGATGAAAAACGGGAGGGTTGTTATGTTGAAAGATATCAACATAACGCAGCGAGAGAATGAAATGAGAGCAATTTCTGTGAAACCGCTTGTATGTTGTTTCGGAAAACTGTTTCATGATAAGGCCAAAAATTTAATATGCTTAAGTCTAAATATTATTTAATTTGAATATTAGAATGAGTATTCGGAATAAAGAGAATAGACATTCTGAACCAAGAAAATAGACATTTGAAAAAAAACAGCATATTTGTATTACAGAAAAAGATGCGAAGAACTCAAAAATTTCGTGGAAATGAAAATTGTGTGAGGGAATGAGCACAATCTTCTTTGAGGAATTCTTCCAAGCATATACTATTTTTGGACTCAAAATGCTTCCAAACATATAATATGCTCACATAAAACAAACGTATTAATGTTTCGGCAGTATCCAATAATATATGTGCTTCCTGCAAAATATGTTTGGAATATATGTTAGAGAAGCGATTTTTTTTGAGGGTGTAGTTTTTGTAGTTTTGATTAAGAAATCGAACATAGTAAGCATATAAAATCAACAAAAGTTTCCAGGGTTACGAACTCTCTTTAATGTTCCTTAGTAATAAAGCGACAATTTCCTGTCAGTTATAAACATCCCAGTGGTAAAAAATTCAAATCAATTACCAAACAATCGATTATGTTCTTGCGAAACTTGGTAGATTAAGTAAGTACGTTCTATGGAAATGAAAATTGAGTTGAAATTGGTACTTCTTATACCTTAAGGTGAGTATTAAGTTCGAGTTTAGCCGCTAAAATCGCTAAAGTGAAAACTAAATCAGTAAGAAAAATGCATGAAATTACACATATTTGTTGCAAATTTTACTATAACTTGATGGGGAAAAGCCCAAAGCAAATTTTCACAAAGTTTGTATTCCTTAAAATGGATTATTAAAGAAAAGTATTCGTGAAAAAATTACGATTTTAGCGGCTAAAGGTGTGTACTATGTTCCTTTTTCGAGTTGAAAACCACTTTATTTTCGCGATTACTTTTCCTTAAATAATCAATATTATATATTAAAACAAACTTATTCCTGTAAAGTCTTGCCGAAATCTAGAGGAACAAGAAACTGTGCATAAATTGAGTTAATTTATCTGATTTATATTGAACTGTTTTAATAAAGTAACCGCGAAAATTTCAACGCGAAAAGCGAACATAGTACTTACCTTAAACTCGAACTTAATAACTTTAGCATTGAGAAGTCGCACAGAAAGTAATGTCATCTAGTTGTTACATTGTAGTGTACCTAGTGCTTACGACTCCCACTTACTGCGTAAGATGTATGTAATTAGGAAGGAAAACTGAAAGGTGTAACGTTGTTAGGCAACGAATTTTTATTTTAATTTTCGTGTTTTTTTTTTCAGATCTATATCAATTTATTGTTTACATTTATAGACTTTAAGATAATTTTTCCACCAAATGCTGCATATATTTACATCAATCAAGGTAAGTATCAAAAGTAAAGAAAGTAATTCATTTCCTGCTGTTATTTAACGGGTCCTTTTCAAGTGCCCGTGTTAGAGAAGACTGCAGTAGACGAGTGCGCGTGGAAAGCATGAGTCACGAGATAGTGAACAAAATTGAAAGCAAAAATATATGTCGTGAGTGAAAAATTAAATCCGTTCTGCAAAATTACCATTATTTGAAAAAACCAATATTTATTACAATAGTATTACATAATAGCCTTATTCTTAAATGTTGTTTCTAAATCTTATTACAAAATGTATATTGATGTAATATATAAAACCGATGAAAAGTAGTTATTTCAAATATTATTTGTGGCATATTTTTAGGAAAAACAATAAAATATCATCATCCTTTTATAGTTTACCAACGAATCGGGCGGTAAATGGGGGGTGTTTAGTTCTAGATTACTGTTACAAATATAAAGTAAAACTGTTTTGTTACATCGTTCTTATTACTGAGTAAAACACAATATTCAATACTCGGCATCCATAACCCTTACGCATCGGTAATGACGTTGTAATGGGATATCGTTATGTTTTCGTTTACTTTGTCATGTAGTAATACGGAAACTTGATCGGAAATGTGGAGTAGTTGTCTCGATATCGGCAGGATGTAATCGATTTGGTAATGACGTTTTTTACCACTGGGATACTATTGAATTGATCAGTTGCGTCCCAGTGGTAAAAAACGGCATTACCAAATCGATTACATCCTACCGATTTTATCGAGACAACTACTCCACATTTCCGATCAATTTTCCGTATTGCTTTTACGTTGACGTGTCATAGGCAGTCAAGTACTTCCCAATCCACATGACAAAGTAAACGAAAACATAATGATATCCCATTAAAACGTCATTACCGATGCGTAAGGGTTATGGATGCCGAGTATTGAATATTGTGTTTTACTCAGTAATAGGAACGATCAGAGATGGTCTGTCGTAAACTGTAAGGTATTTGACATACATTTACGACGTATTTTACCATACGTCAAAAACGTCGTAAACCTTCGTAAAATACTTAGTTTTTGACAATATACGAATTTCTATTGAGTACTTTTTTTAGAACCGTGTATTTCGTACTGTTTTTTTTTTAATTTTTGTATTTATGAATGACTTTTCATTATAAAAAAGAAAATGCTAACCTTCGTAAAATACTTACTTTTTGACAAAAATATTTTTTTTTGTACAGTACGTTTATTAGAACCATTTATGTCTTACTTGATTTGAGAATGATTATTAATAAAATTAAATATGCGTGGTTGGTATTTTGCATGCCCACATGTTGTACATAAATCCAACAATGAAAACGAGTTGCATTCAAAAGTTTAGGCCAGCGAATCGTGCAAATTTTGTTTGAATAAAAATTTCAAAATATTATTATAAAAAATCTAAAATACTTCAATATGACGTTTTCATGGCTTAGGATACTAAAAATAGTTTTTGAAATCAAATCTAAGGGTCCTGTAGGCGTTTTTGACATTTACTACGTTTTTTACCTTTAACGGCCATTTTCATGTAGCTCCGTTAGGCTTTAACTGCCAGTTAACAGAAAGTAAATTCCAAATATCTTCTCTCGGGTTAACTTTAACTGAAAAATTTTCGGCAGTTAAGTTCTAACTGGCATATGGAATATATACGCAAGATGGCAGCGATGCCCATAATACGGTTTAAAAGTTCGTTAGTTAACGGAACACTAACGGAGCTTCATGAAAATGGGCGTTATACAGGTATATGACGTTTTCGACGTTTACAACTTTTTGACAGTAGAAAACACAAAAAATTGCTACTTGGACCATCTCTGGGAACGATGGAACAGAACAGTTTTACTTTGTATTTGTAACAGTAATATAGAGCTAAACACCCCCCATTTACCGCCAGATTCGTTGGTAAACTATAAAAGGATGATGATATTTTATAGTTTTTCCTAAAAATATGCCACAAATAATTTTTGAAATAACTACTTTTCATTGGTTTTATATATTACATCAATATATATTTTGTAATAAGATTTAGAAACGACATTTAAGAATAAGGCTATTATGTAATACTATTGTAATAATTAATATCTATATACTTATTTATGACATTTTTGTTTTTTTACGCAATCTTTCTGGAAATGGGGACCCTTAAAGTTTTTGAAAGATTTCCGATGTCCGCTTACAGTACTTCACCCTACAGTCGTCCGTCTTGACAGCATCTGAAATAAAAGATTAAATTACTCAATAAGTATAAAAACTATAAGTAATGTAACAAATATTACCAAAGGTAGCACTATCCAATGCTTTAAATTCCTTAAAAGGTCTTTCGTCATTTATGGCATTGTAATTGTGCCCCAGTATTACTGTCGTTGAAAACATATGTTACGGCCGAAGTTCTGTTAAAAGCCACCGGCATGATATTTTATTATAGCCACCTATTGAATCGATCATACATTATAAGAAAAATAAAATTTAAGAAGTTGTTGAAATAAATTAAGAAGTTGTTGAAAAATGTCGTTAGAATGCGATGAAGACTGCAGAGTAGAGGTGTGTGCTTGGGCGAAACTTCACGCACTCTCACGAGTTAAACTTTTTGCTCACACGTGCACTCATGTTATCGTGCATTACGAACATTTTCTAATACCCCCTGTTTTAATTCGCAAAACGCAAAATTTTGAATTGTCAATAACTCGTCAACCGATACACCCATAGAAAAAATCATGAACGGCGTGGTCATTTCGAAACGATCCGTTCATGAAAGTGAATCAACACACATGTGTTCTCAAACTGAGAACAGACGGGGTCAATCTAACAACGTAAAAATGACACCATACGTTGTACGTAATGGTTACGAATTTATAAACAAAATTTAAAAAATTTCCGCTACCGTGAATCGAACCTGTGTTGCCTGCACCATACGCGTTAACAGTCGTCTTAGCACATTGCACCTACGGCGGAGTTGCCATAACAATTGGCATGCCAAAGAAAAACGAATGCTGTTCATGTAATCGTGACCGCCCGTGGACAAAATCGTGAATATTCCGTTTTGATTTTTTGTAAACGTTTCCGTTTCATTTTGACAACGTCCGTTCACGATTGTGGAAAGCAATTTTTTCTATAAGTGCACGTCTTTAGATTTGAACTTTTTTACAAATTAAATTCCTTATCGGAAAATAAAGACTGCGACAATTTTTGAGTTTTGGGACATATATTTTTATTCCCATTCACAAGAGGTGCTTTCAATTTTGTTCACTATCTCGTCACTTATGCTTTCCACGCGCACTCCTCTACTGCAGTCTTCTCTAACACTGGCACTTGAAAAGGACCCGTTAAAGACAGCAGGAAATGGATTATTTTTTTACTTTTGATACTTACCTTGATTGATGTAAATATAGGCAGCATTTTATGGAAAAATTATCTTAATGTCTATAAATGTAAACAATAAACTGATATAGAACTGAAAAAAAACAACGAAAATCAAAATAAAAATTCGTTGCCTAACAACGTTACACCTTTCAATTTTCCTTCCTAATTACCTACATCTTACGCAGTAAGTGGGAGTCGTAAGCACTAGGTACACTACACTGAAAAAACAGTGAACCCTTTTCCATTGCAAAATGAACTAAACTGTAGTAATATTGACCATGATTTAGCCCTTAAGATTTTTTTCAACTTGTCTAGTTTACAATTCTCTTACATTTTAGTTCATCTATAACATTGTATTTTAGTTCATTTTTACAACATCATAAGATTTATATACCCCTACCAAGTTAAAAAGTCAGTATTATTTTGTTTTACGTGCTTATTTTGTGGGAAACCCGATAATAAAAATTGGTTAACAGTCTCTTTAAAATGTCGACGACTAAACTATTTTTAAATCAATCATTCCGCAGTACAGAGAAATAAAATAATTAAAGGAACAACAAACCGTTTTACTATTATGAAAATGTTCATACATTAAAATTAAACTTTCTTTAAGCAAAAGTACTTTATTATAAAAACTTATGATGAAAGTTCTTAATACAATGTTTTTTTGTGAATAAAAATTATGGCCACGTGGAACAGAGAGTAGTTCATTTGAACTCGCTGTTTGGACGTTTTGACTTATCCTTTTTTTATTCATCGTAGGTATTTTTTTCACATATCTTGCTGGAAAAAATGGAAACAATAATGAAAATTGTTAAAAATTAACACCATGTAATGAATAATTTTGAATTCTTCATTTTAGCTTGTAACTTACCATATTTGGGTGCATTTTATCAAATGGTGTAAGGAATTCAACTTTTCTTTGGAAAACGTATCTCATAAAATTTGCACCTGAAACAATTAGAGAAATAATGAAGTATTCTATATAAACTCATAAAACTGTGTTGTTATCGATGTGAAGGATATAATAAAATACATATTCTAGTTAAAGAAAACCAAAGTTTTAATATAAAACTTACCAATTCTCTATTTAATTGTACGCTGAGGGGAATATAAAAAGTTGTCCAAATTTATTTGAGTTACTCTGAAATTAAATATTTATTTTTTACATTAAATAAAATTATTAAATAGGTTTTCAAAAAATATGCATAAAAAACCAAATATTCTTGATAACCCTAGACAGTCATCATTCGTCAAAATGACGACACGTAATTTCATTTTCGATTTAAAATGCATTTTAGTCTATTGTGAAATGGTAAATTTAAGTTATACTAATTCGACCGTTTTATGAATTGTTGTTTTATACTACTTAAAACCAAATTGAATAAGAAAATAAATTCAAGTTTGGTTCATTTTTCGCTCACGATGAAATCAGCCGTAGTCAAAATGACGAAAGATGACGTTAATGTACAAAAAATAAGGATGACTGTCCAGGGTTAAAAGAAAGTTAAAGAATCCTTAAGAATCCTTATTAAATTACAGGCAAAGGTGTACTAAAAATTTGTCCAAATTTTTAAGGGGTTATTCTGAAATTACATATTAGTTTTTACATTAAAATTATTACATTGGTTTCCAAAAAATTTGATTAAAGAAATACTAAAATAAGGTATTAAACACCTGTAATTTTGATGATAAAAAAGTCACAAAAACGTAAATATTCTAGTTGAAATAAAGCCAAGTTTTAAAAGAAAACTTACCAATTCTCTATTTTTTAAATTTGTTCGAATCCATCTGGAGTTGCTCTGAAATTAAATATTGCTTTTACAACAAAGAAAAACATAAAACATTAAAAATAATTAATTAACAAATAATAATATACATACAAAATATTATTTTTAAAAGAAAGTCATATTAAAAAATACTTACCAATTTATAAATAAACTATACGCTGAGATATAACAAAAATTTTCCAAATTCATCTGGAATTGAATAATAATTTTTTACTTGAATAATAAAAATTTCAATGCACTTTCAATTTCAACATATTTTCCTAAATATTCTTAATAACCTTTTTCTAAACTACCGATAAAATATTAATAACTTTCATTTAAAAGGTTTAATAAACAAACAACAATATATGTCTCAAAAATCCAAAATATTCCATGCCTTTATATTCCCTTTTCCCTTGTTGCATATCTTCTTAAAAGATGCAACAGCCCACGCCAACACCAACTATACAACTGAAGCATGCCAAACAAAACCAAGCAAAGCCAAAACATTCCTACAACAACAAAAACACATGTGCCTTTATTGAAAACAACACCTCATCTAGCCAAATAAACCATCCGCGAATAACAAACACACACGCAAACCACTAAATGAACAAAAATAAAAACAACCCCACGCTCATGTATACACAACAAAACTCAAGTAACATCATCTTTACATTAATCACATTCCACTATGCCGATAAAGATCTCTGTACTATGCACTAGTTCATCGCATCTGCTGACAATTTAATCTAAAAATAATATTCGTAAAGGCACACCAGTTTATGAACGATGAAACGTTTAACTTAAAATTTGCAAAATTTTCATGAAATGTTATCTACCATTTTTTAACGAAAATGTCTATAAATTTAATTACATGTGAACTAAAAATATTTCATTGGGTAATTTTCTACCAACAATTAGTAACTATAGGAATTGTCAGTAAGAAATTGCTATCCACTTTCAAGTTCATTTTTCGTAAAAAAATATTTTCTCATACAAAAAAATTTTATAGTAAATTGCACTTATTATTTACAAAATACTTTACATTTTACAAGTAGTTTTATAGCATGACAAACGAATTTTTAACTACCAGTTAAGAAATTTTTTAAGGAAATTTCCATCGTATTTTGTAGGCCATGAACTAAACGATTGCTACTTAGAATTTGTAAAATTTCCTTTCGAGTAGTTAATTTTCGTTGAAGATACGAAAAATGAACTAAAATTCTGGAAAATTCTTGTAATAAATTATTGTAAAAATCTTCTTAAATTTACGAGACACTTTTTTTTCTGTGTACAATGCAACAACTAGATGACTAAGTAGTAGCTTTCATTTGTTCAAAATTTATAGGCATTACTTTCTGTGCGACTTTTCAATGCTAAGGTATAAGTAGTACCAATTTCAACTCAATTTTCATTTACATAGAACGTACTTACTTAATCTTCCAAGTTTCGCAAGAACATAATCGATTGTTTGGTAATTGATTTGAATTTTTTACCACTGGGGTATGTGAAGACAGAACAAAATATAACAAGTATATACTGCCGTAAGTTCGGCCAGGCCGAATCTTATGTACCCTCCACCATGGATTGCGTAGAAACTTCTACGAAAGACTGTCATCGACAATCGAATTACTTGGGTTGTGGTATCTTAACATCGTTTTCTAAATTGTGAGTTAGTCTATACGTGGTATGTATTAGACAATACGTAGAGAGCTAGAATTGAAATATGGGGGTCGCTTATATGGGGGCTATATACAATTATGAACTTGATATGGACCAATTTTTGTGTGATTGGGGATCGATTTATCTGATGGCTATATATAACTATAGACCGATATGGACCTAGTTAGGCATGGTTGTTAACGGCCATATACTAGCACAATGTACCAAATTTCAACTGACTCGTATGAAATTTGCTCCTCCAAGAGGCTCCAAAACCAAATCTCGGGATCGGTTTTTATGGGGGCTATATATGATTATGGACTGATATGAACCACTTTTGGCATAGTTGTTAAATATCCTATACTACCACCACGTACCAAATTTCAACCAGATCGGATGAATTTTGCTTCTCCAAAAGGCACCGGAGGTCAAATCTGGGGATCGGTTTATATGGGGGCTATATATAATTATGGACTAATATGAACCAATTCCTGCATTGTTGTTGGATACCATATACTATTTGGTACTAAGGTACCAAATTTCAACCGAATCGGATAAATTTTGCTCTTCCAAGATGCTCCAGAGGTCAAATCTGGGGATCGGTTTATATAGGGCCTATATATAATTATGGACCGATTTCGACCAATTTTTGCATGGGTGTTTGAGGCCATATATTAACACCACGTACCAAATTTCAACTGAATCAGATGAATTTTGGTCTTCCAAGAGGCTCCGGAGGTCAAATCTGATGATCGGTTCATATGGGGGCTATATATAATTATGGACCGATGTGGACCAATTTTTGCATGGTTGTTAGAGACCATATACTAACACCATGTACCAATTTTCAGCCGGATCGGATGAAATTTGCTTCTCTTTGAGGATTCGCAAGCCAAATTTAGGGGTCCGTTTATATGGGGGCTATACGTAAAAGTGGACCGATATGGCCCATTTGCAATACCATCCGACCTACATCAATAACAACTACTTGTGCAAAGTTTCAAGTCGATAGCTTGTTTCGTTCGGAAGTTAGCGTGATTTCAACAGACGGACGGACGGACATGCTCAGATCGACTCAGAATTTCACCACAACCCAGAATATATATACTTTATGGGGTCTAGAGCAATATTTCGATGTGTTACAAACGGAATGACAAAGTTAATATACCCCCCATCCTATGGTGGAGGGTATAAAAATACAAAAAAATATATATATTTTTCATAAGTTCGCGAGTGAAAACAATACAATGCCTTCATGGATACGTTTTGGTACGGTATTTGGAATATTTCATAGTTCTGGTTCAGCTGGGATATGAACCGATATCAGCAGTACCAGGACTGTCGTTATTGGGAGAACCAATAATGAAACTGCCTTTAAGGTCAGTACTATGTTCGGTTTCCGGTTTGAAATTTTCGCGAAATCCGAACATAGTACAGATTTTAAATTGGATTAAAAAAGACTTATTACTAAATGTAGTTTATTTCAAACATTTTCAGTTGGTCATATAGTTATATGTTAGAGGTTTCGCCCCCAGAATTTTATTTATCGATATTTCGCATGGTGGTTATTGAAAAATTGCAGACCGGTTGGTGCTGAAATCTATTGAGGAGGACAATGATGAGGAATTGTAAGTAGTCTTTATTTCTTAAATACAACTAGAAATTGTATTGACCTTGATAACTTTGTTGAAATTTCCCAAGGTATTTTCAATTCAAATACAATTTAAAACACGATGTTGTTGTTCGTGTATTAGGCATTATTGTTTCTCAACTTTTCCATGTAATCTCGGTGCGCATGATGGCCCAATTCATAAGTCGTGAATCTTTGTACAAATCGGGTTGGGTTCAATGGCTGAAATTTACAAACATGAAGGAATCTCAGGATTCTTTTCAGGTATTGTACCCAAAATATTGTATGAAGTCGCTTGCCTGGTATTGACCAGTCCTACTGTGTTTCTACTAAGCAAATATGTGATCAAGGATAAATTGGGTCGCATGTTAGCATAATGTATCGATATAATGGATGAATGGTTTGTTTCAGTGGTGAGGGGAAATTCATTGTCTTGGAGATAAAGTATTAAGGGAAACCAACGATTTCGTTATATTTGATGATATGATTCTTTGTTTTCTAGATCTGCTGGAGGTTTCTCAAATCCAATGGCAATTAGTCGTGGCTATGTTCCAAAGCCTACTTTAGCAAAATATCGATAAATTACTCTACAATCCATCATCTGCATTTGATAATTTAATGACGATTCCTAATGCAAACAATCATCATTAATTAGCATAACTGCCATTATCTATTTTCATTAATCGTAATTTTACTTTACCTACTCTAGCATTTAAATAAACTCTAGTTTTTAAAACTTTTTCCATGATTTAAACTACCAATTTGGAATAAAGCAATTTAGAAAAAAATTAATTTTTATTACACAAATTACTTACTTTGTATTTATATACGAACTTTTTGTTAGATTAATAAAAACATCCTCTGTTAATTTATTTGCAATGTGTTGCACTAAAAAATGGGTAATTGGGACTTAATTGTAAACCGCAATCTATGTTTTTTCCTTGATTGGGAGCCACCGTGGTGCATGGTTAGCACGCCCGCCTTGCATACACAAGGTTGTTGGTTCGATTCCTGCTTCGACCGAACACCAAAAAGTTTTTCAGCGGTGGATTATCCCACCTAAGTAATGTTGGTGACATTTCTGAGTGTTTCAAAGCTTCTCTATGTGGTTTCACTGCAATGTGGAACGTCGTTCAGACTCGGCTATAAAAAAAGAGGTAACTTGTCATTGAGCTTAACATGAAATCGGGCATGCTGAACATTTTGCAGACAAAATTAACCGGAGAGAAGATATTTACAATTTACTTTCTGTCATAATTATTTATAGACATCTCTATGTTATATATAGTGATCAGGAACCGAGTTTTCTTATAACAGTAATTTACACTGAAAACGTACACTTGATGAGAGTCGACTTTTCTTATGTATTTTGATCTGCCGAATTCGAAAAAAAATGTTTAAAAATTTTTATGGAACAGGTTTGGAGATAACCAGATAATTTTAATTTTTCGCTCGTTTTTCACAAAACAAATTATATCTCGAGTTAGAAATGTCAAATTATATTTACGAAAGGTATTAAGATGACAAATAATCGTGTATAATAGGATCTGTGATAAGTTAAGTGGTTCAAAAAATATCCATACGAAAAAGCCAAATTGTCAAAAAAAAATCGTATTTTACAATGGACATTTTCCGCCAGAAAAGTATAAACCAGGGATCCGGAGCGGAGCGGAGCAAGCCCTTTTTTTGCCGGAGCGGGAGCGGGAGCGGCATTTCTAAAATCCGGAGCGGAGCGGGAGCGGAGCGGTTTCCAAATGAAAAACCGCTCCGCTCCGAATAAAATATTACTTGAATGAAATGTGTAACTTTGAAATTACACTGTGTAGGTAATTTCAAATATAGCTAGTACTTAGCGTAGTGTGAGTAAACGTTTAAAATGTACGATATGTATTTTTGTACGTACGTACATTGGGGAAAACACAACGTGTTTTTTTAGTAATTGTTTTCAAAAACGGCAAATGTCAAAATATATCTCAAGTATGTGTTGTAAAAGTAACAACAGTACTTTCGATCAATTTCATCCCGTATTACTACAAAGATGTTTGTAATGAACGTCAAATAAATGCAATTAAACGATCTTATTTATATTTAATTTTTTAGTTTTCTACACTGAAAAAAATATTGTCGTGAAGTCAAAGATTTCATGTCCTTAGAATAAGAATGCAAACTTTGCTTAACATGGAAGACTCATTTCTCTAAAATAAAGTTGTTTTCCTTGTCCAAAAGTCAATAAATTTTTGAATGAAGTTGTAATGTCCTTATAATTAATTGATTTTACTTAAAAATGTGTATCATAACATGAAAGATAAAATTTTTGAGGTAAGGTCAACGTGCATTCTCTTATTTCTGATGTTAGTTCTCGAAAATTTAATTAAAATTATGGATAGTTTCAATTTTGGTTGAAAAATGTGCGCATATACATTTATTTTAATTTTTTTCTCACATTGAAAAATAATGACTTGATTTGTCCCAGTGGTAAAAAACGTCATTACCAAATCGATTACATCCTACCGATTTTATAGAGACAACTACTCCACATTTCCGATCAATTTTCCGTATTACTTTTACGTTGACGTGTCATAGGCAGTCAAGTACTTCCCAATCTACATGACAAAGTAAACAAAAACATAATGATATCCCATTACAACGTCATTACCGATGCGTAAGGGTTATGGATGCCGAGTATTGAATATTGTGTTTTACTCAGTAATAGGAACGATGGAACAAAACAGTTTTACTTTGTATTTGTAACAGTAATCTAGAGCTAAACACCCCCATTTACCGCCAGATTCGTTGGTAAACTATAAAAGGATGATGATATTTTATAGTTTTTCCTAAAAATATGCCACAAATAATTTTTGAAATAACTATTTTTCATTGGTTTTATATATTACATCAATATATATATATATATTTTTTTAAAAAGATTTAGAAACAACATTTAAGAATAAGGCTATTATGTAATACTATTGTAATAATTAATATCTATATACTTATTTATGACATTTTTGTTTTTTTACGCAATCTTTCTGAAAATGGGGACCCTTAAAATTTTTTAAAGACTTCCGATGTCCGCTTACAATACTTCACCCTACAGTCGTCCGTCTTGACAGCATCTGAAATAAAATATTAAATTACTCAATATTTAAGTATAAAAAACTATAAGTATTGTAACAAATATTACCAAAGATAGCACTATCCAATGCTTTAAATTCCTTAAAAGGTCTTTCGTCATTGATGGCATTGTAATTGTGGACCAGTATTACTGTCGTTAAAAACATACGGCCGAAGTTCTGTTAAAAGCCACCAGCATGACATTTTATTATAGCCACCTATTGAATCGATCATACATTATAAGAAAAATAAAATTTAAGAAGTTGCTGAAATAAATTTGTCGTTAGAATGCGATGAAGACTGCAGAGTAGAGGTGTGCGCTGGGGCGAAACTTCACGCACATTCACGAGTTAAACTTTTTGCTCACACGTGCACTCATGTTTGCCGGCTAAATAATTATTGTTTTTTTTTTTTCAAATAATGGTGATTTTGCAGAAAGGATTTAATTTTTCACTCACGACATATATTTTTATTCCCATTCACAAGAGGTGCTTTCAATTTTGTTCACTATCTCGTGATTCATGCTTTCCACGCGCACTCCTCCACTGCAGTCTTCTCTAACACTGGCACTTGAAAAGGACCCGTTAAAGAACAGCAGGAAATGGATTATTTTTTTACTTTTAATACTTACTTTGATTGATGTAAATATATGCAGCATTTGGTGGAAAAATTATCTTAAAGTCTATAAATGTAAACAATAAACTGATATAGAACTGAAAAAAAACAACGAAAATCAAAATAAAAAATCGTTGCCTAACAACGTTACACCTTTCAGTTTTCCTTCCTAATTACCTACATCTTACGCAGTAAGTGGATGTCGTAAGCACTAGGTACACTACACTGCAACAACTAGATGACTAAGTAGTAGCTTTCATTTGTTCAAAAATTATAGGCATTACTTTCTGCGCGACTTTTCAATGCTAAGGTATAAGTAGTATCAATTTCAACTCAATTTGGTTTCTATCACATATTAAATTGTAGATGGTGCACCGCAAAGAATATTGTCGGGAGGCCAAATATTTCACATGCTTAAAATACGAATACGAATTTTGCTTAGAATAGAAGACGTATTTCTCTGAAATAAAGTTTTTTCCTTGTCTAAAAGTCTCTAAACTTTTCAATGAAGTCTGTTTGTCCTTATAGCTAAGTGATTCGACATAAAAATGTGTATCCTAACATGAATGAAGATTTCGTTTTAATGAAGTCAAAATGGATTTAATATTTCTGAAAAAATCTTCAAAATTAATAAAATGTTTCAACACATTGTTTTAAAGTCATTATACCCTAAACCACATAGTGGTTAGGGTATAATAAGTTTGATCTGCCAAAAAATGTGCCTACCAGAAATATTGATTTTAGACCCCATAAAATATATACCGAATCATAAAATATATACAGAATCACCTCTTGAGTCGATCTAGCGCTTGGTGTCCGTCCGTCTGTCCATGTATTTGTTGTTCACAGGATTCCAATGGCAATTATTAACCGATTTTGATGAAGTTTGGTACAGGGAGTTTTTTTGGGCACAAGGACGAACGCTATTGAATTTGGAAGAAATCGGATCAAATTTAGATATAGCTCCCATATATATGTATTGCCCGATTTCGACAAATGGGGTCACGTTGCACTTTTTTAGTAACCGATCGTCGTCAAATTTAGCACAAAATAATCTTCTGTATCACCCTTTAAGTCTGAAAATTTCATCGAAATCGGTTCAGATTTAGATATAGGTCCCATATATATGTATCGCCCGATTTTGCCAAATTAGGTCATCAAACCCTTATTTATCAACCGATCTTACTCAAAGTTGGCTAAATGTAATCTTCTATAGCACTAACTATATGTGCAAAATCGGTCGAAATCGAAATCGGTTCAGATTTAGCTATAGCTCTGATATATGTACCGCCCGATTTTTCTAAATAAAATAAAACTCAATTGAACAAATAATACAATGTTTGTACTATAATTTTCTCGAAGAGGAGCGGAGCGATTTTTTTTTTCTCGGAGCGGAGCGTGGAGCGGAGCGGTTTATTTTTCTCCAGAGCGGGAGCGTAGCGAAAAAAAATGGACCGCTCCGGATCCCTGGTATAAACCATTAAAAAAACGTAGGGATTCTCTTCATGGTCGTATAGATGATGATCTAACGTATAGATGATGCAAATATGAGCCACTCACCTACAAAAATGCATTGCAAATCTCTGTGGCCGAGAGGCATTTTTGTGTGGGTGATTGGCTCATATTTGCATGATCTGACATCGGATTTGTTCACTCCATTGCTTATAACTTTGTCATTTTTGGGTCGTTTTTCTTCTAGTTGGTCTTATTACTTACGTTAGAGTAGTATCTATACGACCATGGAGAAAAAAAATAGTTTATACTTTTCTGGCGGAAAGGGTCTATCGATTTTTTTGAAATTTTGGCATTTTCGCATCGATATTTTTTGAACCATTTAACTTATCACAGATCCAATTATAAAGGATAGTACAATGAATGTAAATTCGTCGGGTTAATTTTGCCTTGACATCTAGGTATAGAGCAGTGCATCGTATTCCTGATATAAAGAGAGCAATTCGTGATTTGATCTTCATCCAGCATATTGTAATTTTTCATTTTTTATTAAAAACGAAATACGATATCCGATTTGATAATATTCTGCGATTACTAAACTTAATCACGTCAATAGTCATAAAATTAAAAAATACTATTCGAAACTTTATTAATAAATAATATATTTAGCCGAAAGATAGTATATTTTTTCCATTTCAAATCAACAACCAAATTTGTCATTCAAAGAATAGCAATCGAATAGCCAAAAAATCGTATTAAAAAAATTTTAAATTATCCTCAATAGTCTAACTTTAATACAACGGAATTTGCCTTGTTCATTCGTATCTTCCGCCTGAGACTTAATGGTAGTGCTGAATTTATTTTACTGCCGAATATACTCCTTTTTATTGTACAAAAATAATTGTGTCAATCAATTCGTGCATTCTTTGATGTAGACTTGCTACTATTTGAAATGTAGATTGTATGCCAGTTTTTCTATTATTGGCATGTGTTGCTCTATTTCATTTGGGATGGTAAAGTAAGGAGGCGGTACCTGCAAAATAAAGTCATTTAATAGGACAATCATCATCATTACAAGAAAATCATCATCATTACATAAAAATAGTTTACAATTAACATAAAAATAAATTCTATACAATTAAAAAAAAAAAAACGAACGTTTTTTGATTAGAGTTACATATGCATACTATATTATATAAGGTTAGATATAATACAAGTTTTCCTCGCTCGTGTAAAAACTGGAAGATCCGTTTTGATATAGTTTAAGCTAAGAATGGTTATTACACTATTTTGTTTCTTGGTTGTACCAAATATAATAAACTTATCTAAAGTGAACTTCTATACAATGAGGCTCTCTCTATAAGGAACAAATTTCATAAACAGTGCATTTTCTGGTATTTTGATATAATTTCTGTATAATGAAGTTTCTATATAATGAAGTAATTTTCTGGTCCCGTCAAGCTACATTATTATTCGTCAAGATTATGTACATTCGACTGTATTAAACTTTGGAATTGTCGAATGTATCAACTATTATTTATAAAACCTTTATAATTTTTAATAAGATGTTGTTAACTTGTTAACTCTAACTTCCGACATCGAATATGTTTGTTTCAGTCCCAGATAGCACATTATTTTTTTTTTTTCAAAGTTAAGAGCAGTGGATGACATGAAAAATTGGCAAAATAGTAGAAATTAATGAATCGCGGAGTTCCAAGAAACTAATGCTTTTTGTGCGGACATAACCGTTTGGTTCTAGGAGACTTAAATTCTTTTCACCAACTTCGGCATTTTCTTACGAGGTGAATCGAGTCTGCAGAGCAAATTTATGACTAAACATTCATCACGGTGAACCGTTCCCCAGATCTCCCTTTTCGCCATTGCCTGGCCTGATAAATGACGTAACTGACAAATCGTCATTTTACTGGGCCCAGTTCACCTGGCTATAATTTTCTCTGTTAACCGACCTTCTGACTTCATGACATCCGAAAGCCAGACGTTTATTAATCAAAAGAAAGCCAATTGGGATGGTTTCAGAAAGCCCGAGGAAGTTCTAAAAGGCATAAAGGGATTGCGGTTAGATAATTTAAACGACATTTTATACAGTATACCCAGAGTAGTTAGAAAAGGAGAGTCATTCGTCGAAATTGTGGTATCCAAGCCGGGGACACACCAAAAAATTCAAGGTACTAGACCCTGGTGGAATTTCAATGCTGGCGATGAAACATCTAGGAACATTTGGATTTGTTTTAGGTAATTTGCATGGAAAGCGGGTAAAGCTATTGGAACTTACGTGGATTTAGCGTTATTATAATGTTTGTTTGGCATTTCAAAATAGATATTTGTTTTCGTTAGGACCGTGAAAAATGTTGTTATGGCCGGTAGGTATATTGATGTTCAAATCAATTGCAACTAGCCCTACCATGAATTTAATCTAGGTATATCTCCCATAATAATAACTTTAATGTTTCGCGTCCACTTAAAAATAATCGTTATTAGTGGTATTTCCAAATTGTAATTGCGGGTGCTTGACTAACCTATTCAGTCGCCTAAAGAAAAAGTCATAAAACAAGAGTAGGAAAGCTGTAAAACGAAAAATTGGTACGAAATTTGTGCAAAACGAAATCTATTTGAACCTAAACCATAGGATATCATTGACCGTTTAATCCTAACCAATGGCAAAAAGCTGTAAAACGAAAAATTGGTACGAAATTTGTGCAAAACGAAATCTATATGAACCTGAACCATAGGATATCATTGACCATTTAATCCTAACCAATGGCAAAAAGTTGTGCAGAAGTAATCAAACGGCATGGCTATAGTACTAACTATTAACATTTATCGTTAAATGTTACAAAAACTTTAATTATTTGTAAATATATGTGACACTTAATATTAGTTGCAAATATTTTGAACAGGCGAAAACTCTAATTTTTAAAAAAAATTTATAAATTACTAAAAAAATGTTATCCTTACTTCCGTTACTTCCTTACAACTACTTGTAAAAAGTTTAAATTTATGCGGTATGAGCAGACCCCTCTTTCCCATTGGGCATTCTGGCACGTGCCCAGGGTCCCGCGATAAATAAGGGACCCCTAGTTCCTGCCAGATTGCTGGCATGTTAATGACAAAGAATTAGAAATGGAATGTTTGCATTTAACAGAATACTTGAAAATTGTGCACAGTGAAAATGAGGGAACTAATTCTATGTTAAAAATATATCAACTTTTGAAAGAAAGCACCATTGAATACACATTTCTAAATATAGAAATCGCAATGAGAAATTTTTAAGCATGATGGTTACTAACTGCAGTGGGGAACGTTCCTTCTCCAAACTAAAAAGAATCAAAAATGAAGTGAGAAGGTGAATGCTTCAATAGAGATTCAGATTAGGGAAGCATAGAATTTGAAGAAGTGATTAACGATTTTGACTGTCTCAAATCTAGAAGGGTTCCTCTTCAGCGACATAAATTAGGCGGAATCCCTGATGCCAGTCTCTCTAACGCCAACCTCTGATGTTCATGAGAAAAAATCATTGAGTTGTAAAAAGTTGTAAAAGAATTAAGTCGTTTAAAGTTGCTCTGCTCTGTATTCTAATCGATTTTGTTTTATCGTCACAGTTGCCGGTTTAATGTACCATCAACCATCGATCGGTTATTTTTTTTTTTTATTTTTAATTCTACCTTTGCTCCCAATTTTTAGTATTTATACCCTAAACCACGTAGTGGTCAGGGTATAATAAGTTTGATCTGCCAAAAAATGTGCCTACCAGAAATATTGATTTTAGACCCCATAAAATATATACCGATCGACTCAGAATCACCTCCTGAGTCGATCTAGCGCTCGGTGTCCGTCCGTCCGTCCATCTGTCCATCTGTCCATGTATTTGTTGTTCACAGGATTCCGGTCGCAATTATTAACCGATTTTGATGAAATTTGGTACAGGGAGTTTTTTTGGGCACAAGGACGAACGCTATTGAAATTGGAAGAAATCGGATCAAATTTAGATATAGCTCCCATATATATGTATCGCCCGATTTCAACAAATGGGGTCACGCTGCGCTATTTTTCAAACGGGTCGCCACCAAATTTGGCAAAAGGTAATATTTTTCATCTCCCTTCACGTCTGCAAAATTTCATCCAAATCGGTTCAGATTTAGATATAGCTATATATATGATCGCCCGATTTTCCCAAATTTGGCCACAAAACCCTTATTTATCAACCGATCTTACTCAAAGTTGGCTAAATGTACTCTTCTATATAACTAACTATATGTGCAAAAAATCATCGAAATCGGTTCAGATTTAGATATAGCTCCCATATATATGTATAGCCCGAGTATCCCAAATTTGGCCATAGAACCCTTATTTATTA